>NW_027133829.1:9682500-10222500 GCF_026122565.2 Emydura macquarii macquarii | reverse complement strand
GGAAGGGAATGCGTGAGGAGCATCTTCAGTCTGAGCGCTTGGAAACGGCTTTTCTTGGATACAGGGCGGCTATTGAGAAGAGACTCCGGTTTCAGGGTTATGGTCCCATGCCTGCGTGCTCCTAACGATACTCTGCGTTCAGGGCATCAAGCATGCAAGTCTGATGACGCCCCTGTGAGGGTAAGGCAGTGTTCTACCCCATATTACAGATGGGGAAACTGAGGCACAGGCAAGGTCAAATCCAAGGTCACATCATTCTGGGGCAGACAGGAGTAAAAGCCCCGTCTCCTGATTCTTGTCATGCACTTTAGACTCAAGCCTGCCTTTCTCTTTGGATGTCTTTCCACTCTACTAGATCAGGAATTAGTTACGCCTCAGACGTCTGGAGCTGGTGTGGCTCCATTTACATTCAGTCTGACGGTAGGTGTATGTGTGTGCAAAAATCAGATCCTCACTCTAAATCACCAAGCAATTAGCCATGAAAGTTTCTGGAAGTTTCCAGGACCTGGGGCTGAAAAGCAGGTGAAATTCACCACCCCGAGGATGAGAAGCAATTCACTTTCGATCCTCTTCTTGCTGTCTGTCCTCAGTGAGATTTCATTGGTGTCACACCTTATTTCAAAAGTTGGATGCACATTCAAGAGGCAACACCGCACAGGGTTTTCTTCTAGGGACAATTTTAAACGTCTCTGAGGCTGCAGATTCCAACACAGAAGCCCTGAAATTATTGTCATCTTCAACCCTAAATTCTGTATTACCCTAAGTTCTGTATTACAATCTGTACCTTGATACATGAAGAACTGTGTGTCCAGGTCATTCCAGCAAATCCATTGGTCAACAATATTTATTTTGGAGGAGGTGTAACACTTTCTTTGTTAGTTGCAGACAGATGACAGCTCCAGGCAGCACCCCCAGTCATCACTGAGTTAAAAAAAAAATCAGCCTGGAAACCAATGCAAAACAAACACCTAAGACTCCACAGTGGCTACCCTTGGAAAAGGCAGAGTCCAACTCCAGCCAGATATGAATCATTTTTCTTTGCATGCTTTAAAGGAATTACTAGTGATATGCAAGGCTGTCACTGCAAACTACATTTATGGATTTGCAAGTCATTTCCATAAATCAGAGGCATTGGGTCTATCAGAAGAGAAAAGCCCAGACATTCTCAAGGAATATGATGGAGCTCTCTTTGAACATATAATGAAGTGTTCGAGGCATTGCAGTTATTTTTCTGCTTGTTAAGGAAATTTTTTTTTTTTTAGCTTTTCGAATTTGATTTTAAATTAAAATGTCGCCAAGAGATATTTTACTGGTGATCACCCTTATGATAAATTTATGCCTCAATAATTACTTTTCACATGATATCGATCCTCTCTGGCAAGCGGCTTCTTACCTTAGCTAAAAACTCTCCCATTCTTTCAGCAGGGGGCGGAAGACTCTACATTTGGGGTCAAGGGGAGGAGGGGGTGGAAGATGTGGTCAGGAAAAAAAATCAGACAGATGTCCAGTGAAAGCTGACAAGACTAAAACAATTTTATTTCCTATAGGATAAAATACCCTGAAATATATATTTAGCCATGTGATTTGTCTGGATATAAGACAGATAACAGGGATATAGAGAGATAAATAGATCTCTATATTAGTAATAGTTAGTTCTCTGTATATATTTACAATAGATAGTTAGATTTTGCAATGCAGCTAGCTAGAACGCTTTCTCTCTAATATAGAGATATAGATCTCTGTATATTAAATATAGGTATATACCTGTAAGATATGACATAAACATGATACATTTCTATATATATTAGAGATAAGTGGCTAGATTTCGCTACAAAACTAGCTAGATCTCTCTCTATATATATATATTAGTGATAGATTATATGCATGTGTGTTATATAGAGTTACAGCTCTGTATTATATATATATGAGAAATATGATAGATAGATTTCTGTAGGTATTAGAGCTAGTTAGCTAGATTTCTCCACATAATTAGCTAGATCTCTCTATCTGTTGGATATAGATATCAATAATGTACATTTGTAGAGATTTCTCGATATTATAGATATCTATTTGTAAAAATGACATACATATGACAGATAAGTAGATTAGAGAGATGATTTTGATCCCTGCCTTTTCCAAGGGTCACCCTTCCATTCCTTTCTTAGACATTTCACTGGGGTTTTAAAGAAAAAGAAAAAAGAGAAAAGGGGGGGGGGGGAGAAAGAAAAAGAAGGGATTTTAATTAAAAAAAAAAAAAAAGCCAGAAAAATTCATTTAAAATAAAGCCAGATCAACTTTCCCAGCGAGTCTTTTGCTTTAGCATTTGTCACAGAACCTGAGTCTTATTCAGATTTCCCAGCGCCGCGTTGTGATGTGATGGATGGGAGACACTGATTGGTGTGACACCGACACAGACTGGCATTTTTAAGTGCAATGATCAAGTTGTGTGCATGTGTGTGTGTTTAAAAAAATGATTTAACAATATGCTACCGTGTTGGAAAGAGCCAAATCGTTCTGTCTAGACTGGAAATCCTCTCCTCACAATTTCTCCAAGCTCCTGATCGAGAAAACAGTGGTCATATAAATACGATGGGGAGATGTAGGAAGAAGGATTCCGGAAGCTGGTACTGAAACACCTTCCAAGATTGTCCTTTCACATCATCTCCTGGCTTAAAAAAGAATTAAGTGTCTCCCGTCTTTCCCCCTGGTGAAGAATGCTCCCTAATGCAATGGAATAGCCCGGGACACAATTATTAGAAAGTGTATTTGGCGGGGGAGGGGGAGAAAAAAGACGTGATGGAGCCCTTTTTCTTTTGTCGAGTAATAGGGTTGGGAAATCAGGGGTGGTGGTATCCAGGCATCTCTTTGGACCCTGATGATACAGCCTCAGCTGTCCACAGCTTGCAGAAGATCTAATATATAACTCACAAATAACTTCCTTCTTACCACCGTGCTGATTCATGGGGTGCTGTGCGCAGAAGGGTGGATTTGTGAGAGATGGCTTCCCCTCCACAATGTACCCGATAGAGGTCCTGATTCACAGCTCGGAGGGGGAACAGGGGGGAAGGGTCGCTGGCTGGCACAGACATGGGCAGGATGTTTCTCAGGGAAGCCATCTCCTGGCATTGGGGGGCTGGTGCCCTCAAATTTCCCACCTAAGAGATTTCAAACCCTTCTGGTGGATCACCTCCTCCACGGCCCCTAGCCCCAAATGCAGGCGCTCCTGTCCCCCAGCCGCCCCCTTCCCTTCCAGGCTGCAATTCCACCGCATGGCCTTCAAGATGTGCAATGCATGCATGAGAGACAAAGCGAGCCAACCACGCCCACTCGGGCCTCTGCCAACCTGAGCCAATTTAATTGAACCGTTCCATATGCTGGGTAGGAAGCTGGCAGTGGAAATGTGGGGGAAGGAGGTTTCCCACATCCCCAGTGGAGTTCACAATGTCAGAGAGATTCAGCTGCACCCCCGCCCCCCTCCCCACTCACCCACCCCCCTCCCGACACCCCCAGCCGGCTGTGGACGCCTGCTGTGCTTTGATCTGAAGGTACAAAACCTCTTCTCCCAGTAACATTACCACACACTGCCCTGCCTAGCTTCTGTGAGCGGGGGCCATGGAGCCCCCTGGGCCATTCTCTCCTAGTCCCCATATTCTCTGTGTGATGGAAACCTCCATTTATTTTGCCCCAGTGACCGACAAACAGGATCTGATGGCTGGTATGGCCCAGAACTAACATATTGTCTTCATATGGGCCTCTGGGACAGGATTGTGGCACCACCTGCTGGAAATCTGAGGACCAGCCCGATATAGTGAAGGATGAAGATACAGCAGTAAATGAGATAGATAGATAGATAAACTCTCTTCTTTTTCAGGACAATGAACAATTTACTTCTGGTTAATTTGCAAATGCATTTCCTCTCTCTGTGCCAATAACGTTTCACATACATCCGACAAAGTGGGTTTCTGCCCACGAAAGTTTATGCCCAAATAAATGTGTTAGTCTTTAAGGTGCCCCAGAACTCTGGTTGTTTTGCTAAAAACAGACTAACTCGGTTACCCCGCTGGAACTCCTCCACATACAGTAGGTTTTTCTAGTCATTCAAGCCATTGCTTTTCAGTGCAAATCCACCCTCCCTCGAAATGATTCTGTTTTGCTTCCTTGCATATATTGTTACAACCCCCTTGATTATTAGCCCCCACACCAGTCGCAGAAAGCAGGCCCAGCAGACACTCACCAAGGCAGAGGCTGTATGAAACTTCTAGGAAATTGTAATTCACTCCCAGCACTGAGTAATGGTGTGGAGGTGCTGAGTCAAGACACTGTTGTTGCATCACTTGGCTTTGCGTAAAATCTATTATTATTGAAATGAATTTTTACGCAGAGCAGAGAATTGAACAAATTCATTTCTGATCTCACCTCTCCCGCTGACAAATTAACATCCATCTTTCTCTCTAGCCTATGTATGATCAGTCACCCCCACAACACACCTTGCAAGATCCCTGGGTCCTACACATGCCTATCACAACACGTGATACACTTGTCTCTCCTCCAGTTTACTAAATTCCCCAAGAACAGCTATATGGGTCAAACGAGGCAATCACTGAACTCACACAGAAAAATGATAAAAAAACAAAACCACCACATCACCCTTTTCACAAACACTTTTCACAAAGCGATCACTCTGTATCTGACCTCTCCTGGTCCTCATCCTCAAAGGAAACCTGCACAACACCTTCTAAAGATGAGCCTGGGAGTTTAAACTCATAACTTTGCTAGACACTACAAATCATGGAGTGAAGTGCTCAGTGAAAGATCAAAAACTTGTCTCTCCCCAGCGGAAGTTGGTCCAATCAAAGATATCACCTCACCCACCTTGTCTCGCTAATATCCTGGGACCGACACAGCTACACCACCACTGCATGTTTACAAAGCTGTCTTTCCTATTCTTCCTTTTGCACTTAGTAGCTGGCATCTATCCCCCTCCATCTCTACTCTCACCCCACCCCTGAATTTGTCTTGCTCTTCCAAGCACTGTTATTTATTACTATTATTGGCAGAGCTGGTAACATTGTCTGTAATCATGGAGGCCTTACACTTTACAATGTAAGACCCTTTTAAAAGGTGCTTATAACTTTTCAAACATTCAGGCTGAACTTTTCCATGCCAGGTAGACGTCTGCCCCCGGTGGAATTTCTTGGGGAAAGCTTCAGCTAAAATGGATCAGAGATTTCCGAGAATGCGGTTAGAGAAACATGCGTTGTTTTGCCCACGTTCAAAAATGATCACAAAGAGAATCATAGAATCATAGAAGATGAGGGTTGGAAGGGGCCCCAGGAGGTGTCTAGTCCAACCCTTTACACAAAGCAGGACCAACCTCAGCTAAATCATCTAAGCTCTAAAGCCTCCCTATTTTGGAGCAGGGACTTGACATTTGGCAGGGGGACGGCGTGGTGCCCTTTCCCATCCCCATGAATATCCACACACAGCTGGCCACGTTATTTGCCTCTGAAAAATTGCAGTCCACACCGGCTCAGTTGAATTTGTCTAGCGTTTGGCAGGTAACTTGTCTGGAGGTCCCATTGGCACTGGGCATGCTCCATCCATCCACACAGGACAACTGAAGAGGCTCCATTCCACACCTGCTGAGCTGACTAGCCTTGAAATTGCTCCTCCTGGAGGCTGGGATTTGCTGTGGCACCAGAACTGAGAGCAGGGAGCCGGTCTATCCTGTGTTCTCCGTAACCCCCTGCTAGTGCCTGTGCAACACGGAGAAGGTAGAAACAGCTTGCCTTGAAGGCGGGAAGGATTGAGGAAGGAACCAGACGGAAGGAGCAGTGGAGAGGGAACAAGGGCAGAAGCAGAGAAGGGATTGGAGCCGGGGGGAGGGCTCAGGGAAATAGCAATGGTGGTGGGGGATATAGGAGCAGACAGAGTTATTACCACTAGAGCACACTCCCCTCCAGAACCTGGAATTGAACTCATGACTCCTGCAGATCAACATTCCTGTTCTGGCAGCAAATAGCAGGGAACCCCTTTGGCAAAGTGCATCTCACAGTCCCCCTTCAGTGGCTAGTTCACAGAGAGCTAACAGCCTTCTCCTGCTACCAGGTACTCCACTAGCTCCAGTGGCAGAGGTCCGTGTGGTGGATCTAAATGTCCCACCCTTGCTAATGGCTCTCAAATTGGGTTCCACACAATAGTTTTTCTGCTTTTTGAGTTTGCTTAAAAAAAAAGAGTAGGAAACTACCCACAAGAAATCACTACCAAAAGAACAGGAAGGTTGCAAAGCACCCAGAAGTCAGGAAATGCCAGAAACTGCGCATTGATTTCCAAAGGGAGCAAAACTGAGCCTTTGACTGCGAGGCAGCATCTTGGTGGAAAAGGGAAATCAGCCGCCCTAGTCTAGGGCTGAAGACAGGCAAGCCAGGTTCAAGGCATAACCACATGGGGGCCCCTTCTGGGGATGGCAGAAGGTTTTAGAGTGCACATGAAGAAGACAGCTCACACTTCTTGGGGTGATTGTTGCAGGCTGTCTGCGGAAACACAGGTCTGGGAGGCACCTCCTGGGTCACTGAATCCAGTCCCCTGCTATTCCAGGCCACCCCATCATATCATCCCCTCCATAAATGTACCATACATGAATTCATAAGCAGATGCAGATTCAGGCAGGTATTGGTTGCACCCATTTGCACCCATTTTTTTTTTGGAGGCATGGACGCATTTAGTTTTTAATTGAAAACTGAGAGCGAGATCCTGTCACATCTCTCCAGGAGCTATCTGCATCTCCTGGCACGCCCACGCCTTAACCCAGCATTGCCACAGTCATTCAGCCCGCAGCGTCTCCGTTCACTGCCAATGCCTGGTAAACACAGTGGCCGCTTTTCCAGCATGGTACAGCATGGAGACTTCCAAATTCATTTCACACAGGCAGAGGAAAAGGCACCTGATTGTAACTGCCACAATAGAAATCCCTGGGACACCCGCACCGTGAATACTGCATGCAGTTCTGGTCGCCCCATCTCAGGAAAGATACACTAGAAATGGAAAAGGTAGAAAGGAGGCCAAAAAAAAAAAAATGATTAAGGGTATGGAACAGCTTCCATATGAGGAGAGATTAAAAAGACTGGGATTGTTCAGCTTGGAAAAGAGACGACTGAAGTGGGATATGACAGAGGTCTACAAAATTATGAATAGTCTGGAGAAAGTGAATAAGGAAGTGTTATTTACCCCTTCACATAACACAAGGAGCAGGGGTCGCCCAATGAAATTAAAAGGCAGCCTGTTTGAAACGAACAAAAGGAAGTCCTTCTTCACACAAGGCACAGCCAACCTGTGGAACTCCTTGCCAGGGGATGTTGTGAAGGCCAAAACTATAACTGGATTCAAAAAAGAATTAGATGAGTTCATGAAGGATAGGTCCATCAGTGGCTATTAGTCAAAATGGTCCGGGATGCAACCCCATGCTCTGGGTTTCCCTAAGTCTCTGGCTGCCAGATGCTGGGACTGTATGACGGATCACTCGCTATTTGCCCTGTTCTGTTCATTCCCTCTAAAGCACCTGGCCTTGGCCACTGTTGGAAGACAGGATCCTGGGCTAGATGGACCATTGGTCTCACCCAGTCTAGCCGTTCTGATATAACTTTCACTCACCTCGTCCAACCTGGGCGGGGTTCCAGCCAGCAATCTGGAGGTGACATCAGCCGTCCAGTCCCCTGTAACTCTTTTCCCCATATTTTCTTTATAATTGTGCTCTTTCTCTCCTGAACTGGTGTGACTGTGCGCTGTTACTTGTGCTCAGTAACTACAGCCACAGCAATGTGCTTGTATCTAGTCTGCAAAGGATCTTAATTTTGCACAATTACGTAACAGGCTAGCTACCTTGATAGGGATGGTTCCATCTGCCTGTTGCTTTTATTGCCTGTCCATGGTTCTGGTCTAAGGACTACTTACACCAATCCGTAAGGCCTACACAATCAATCTCTGCTTTGTCCTATGTTCCTGCATCTAAAAAGGATTAAAACAATGAGAAAGGATTCACAAGTTGCTGTTCCGGTCGTTGGATTCATAGTCCTGCTTTGACAGACAGCTCCCAACTCCCCGAAATTCCGATTGTCCTGGGCTGATTTCCTACTCAACTCACAATGACTCAGGGCAGGTATTTGACACACAGGTGTAGATTTTATTGCAGCCAATAAGTTTTAAATGACATGTTGGAGGTGCTGAACAATTCTGGTCAATTGCAGAGTCCTAGCTTTCCAGAGCTGGCTCAACTCTTCAAACCTTATGCAAGGGCGACGTCTGCAGGCTCTAGTTGTGAATTGCAACAAGGGGAAATGCTTTAGAGCTAAGACCAGGAGAGTCCTGTAGCACCTTAAAGACTAACACATTTCTGCGGGCATGAGCTTTCGTGGGCTGCAACCCACTTCGTCAGATGCATGAAATGGAAATCACAGTTAGGGGGTGTATATATACAGCCAAGGGTAAGGAACTGGGGCTGGTAGTGCTAACAAAGTCAATTCAGTTAGGGTAGAAGAGGCCTGTTCACAACCGTTGATTAGAAGCTGAGAATGTGTGAACAGCGACAATTACTTCTTGTAATGAGAGAACCATTCCAAGCCCCTGTTCAGACCCAGTTTGATTGTATTAAGTTTGCATATGAGGCCAGTTGGCAGGGCTCCAGCACAATTTTTTCAGTCCCAGTACAAACTTTTAACATGGGACCCCTCCTGTAATGGGAGCAATGGGGGTTGCAGCCTGGGCAGGGCTCCCCAGGGTCTCTGGGCCCCAGTAAAATGTACCCTCTTTCTCCCCCATGCGGGGGCCCTGCCAGTTGGGATTATTGTGATCAGCTAGTCTGCCTTCCCCACCACCACCCCCGTATAACACAGGCCATAGAACTCCCCCAAAACAATTCCTGGAGCAGATCTTTTAGAAGAACATCCAGTTGTGATTTAAAAATTGTCAGTGTTGGAGAATCCACCAGGAGCCTTTAGTAAAATTGTTCCATTGCTTGGTTTATTGCCTCCTTATTTCTCATCTGATTTTGTCTAGCTCAGCTCCCAGCCATTGGATCTTCTTATACCTCTGTCTGTTAGACTGAAGAGCCCTTTATTATGACATTTCGGCTCCCCGTGTCGGTACCAATAGACCCTAATCACGCCACCCCTTAACCTTCTCTTTGTTAAAGTAAACAGGCGGAGTGAGCTCCTTGAGTGAATACGAGAAGGTTTGTTTTCCAGCCCTTTAATCAGTCGGGGCTTTATTGTAAAACCTCACACATCAGGAGACTCGAATCATGCAAGCTGGCAATGCCGCAATTCCTAGCCTGACCGTTGCTCATCCAAACCATCCAGGGTGAATATTTCACCCCAGTGCAGGGGGCAGATGCAGGCCCGGGTACCACTTCAGTCCTACGGGCACATGCATTGGCTTATGTTCTCCTGCAGCACCCATCAGCATGGTATCTGAGCACATCAGGATAGATGTCTTCCCTCCCGTCGGCAGGGATGGGGTTTGTTTTCTCGGTATTTACGGCTGTTCGGGTCCAAAGAGCAGGTGTCACATTTTGCTGGGCAGGTGCGGAGATTTCGGCTAACACAGGTCTCTTGTACGAGTGAGTTCCGGG
This sequence comes from Emydura macquarii macquarii, assembly GCF_026122565.2. Taxonomy (NCBI): domain Eukaryota; kingdom Metazoa; phylum Chordata; order Testudines; family Chelidae; genus Emydura; species Emydura macquarii. The sequence continues at coordinate 10,212,875 of NW_027133829.1, read as the reverse complement.
GTTGCAGACCAGACACCAGCAACGCTCAGTTTCCTGAGGGCACAGTGATCACATGGCCCCTGACAAGCCTGTAAACATACCTCCCTCTAAGGCCCAGCGGATCTCAAACCTGTGGTGCTGCTGGGTATCGTGTCGGCCTGGAACCTGATTACGATCTCCTAGATGATACTGGTGTAGATAATACGTAGCCCTCCCTTGAGTGCAGGGGACAGGACTAGAAGACCCCGCAAAGTCCCTTCCCGTCCTATGATTCCTCCACCACTCTCCTCCTCCTCAGAGTTGACTCTGCTCTGACCCTTGGTCCTGACTGCCCTGATCCTGACGGTCTGCACCCCCATCTGGCTGGCGCTGGCTGATTTAGAGGGGAGGAGAGTTCTGTAATCTGGGATGCAGAACAGAACTTGGTGCAGGAAGCTGAAGTTCAGAGAAGATCCTATCCAGGTGACTTGCCTCCCGCCCATCTTGCTTTCTATAGAGCCCCGCTCTGCAGCATCCGTCAGCTTTCTCCTGTTGCCTGATCTGTAACTCTAAAGTCAACTGTAATTTGGCCATTTTAACATGCAGAAGGTTCTGTCCCCTGATCAGCTAGCGTAGGGAGATTGTCAGCAGAACGAGGGCCTCGCTGGAGACGCACACAAGAACCAATCCAATACCTTCCTTCTTATTAGCTGTTTTATTAATGAGAGAAACAAAATCACGAGCACCGTCATGTAGCAAAGGAAATATAGATCAGACAGGCTGTGCAGCGCTGTCATTGCTCACACCGTCGCCTGGGGGAGCCTCAAAGTAGGCGTGGTGATGACCCCTGTGCCAGCGGGCGGCCATCAGCCGAGTGTACCCCACAGCACGCAGGCCGGTAACATCTTTTGTAGGGCGTTACGCTGATGCCCCCTGTATCTCGCACATATCGATGAGCCCCTTTGTCCTTATCTGAACTTCCTCACTGCACTTCTGTTGAGGTTCCCCCAATTCCTAGGGGGTTAATTAACCATAAACGTTAGCCGTCACGGCAATGAATTGCCACAGTACTTCCGTGGTAAATACGAGTAACGTTTTGGTTGTACTTATTCCATAAACGTATCCTCAAAATACCAATCACCTTTGTGTGACGGTTCACACTTCCCAGCTGCTCAATCTTGTGATTTACTGTCACTAGCCTGTTAGTTCCTTAGCTCCAGCTACTCATGTCGACCTAGTCTTAATATTTATGCTAAGCAAACTGCCTATTGGCCTTGGACCGGCTGGTTCTCTACTCGCATTACAGCATTAATCGACACTTTTCTTACCATCCATCTGTGCAAGGCTATGCCGGGATCTATCGATATACAAGGGAGTTGAGGACACTTTCTTCCTACAGCACTCCAAGAAGCTACGGACACGGTTGCAAAGCGGACTCTTGGAGCTGGACCCTAGACATCTGACACTCCATTGTGCTAATTCAGTGATAACGTCTTTGCAACATTCTCCCGCTAAAATGCTGACCCTTCCTTCCTCCAGCTGAGCTTCGGGCAGAGGGCTGCTGGCTGCAGATGCATCTGAGCTAAGGTCTTCCGGGAAGGCAGGCTCCCCATAGGTAGAGCCCTGCGCGGATACAAAATTTGGATCCGCGATCCACAAAACTGGTCCGCGGATATCCACAAATACAAAGCGGATATCTGCAGGTTTGCAGGGCCTTCGATATAACATTTGGATCTGCATCTGATCTGCCATCTGCAAAAATGGCCCACGGATATCCGCATCCACCCGCGGATATGAAAGCGGATATCTGCAGATATCCCAGAGGCAAACCAGGGATCTTACAGCCCATACCTCGTCCCACGTTATTAGAAAAGCGCCCTCTGCTGGAAAGAGGCTATTATTGTGACCCTTGCTGTTGTAATTGAACTTGCTAGTTATAACCATTCACCCTTTGTCGGTTTTGTGAAGTGGCACATAGGTGAGAGCTCTGGATACGTGCAAAGCTAAAAGCTGATAAAAAGTACCTTGACTGAGCCCCCTGGAGGCTGATGTCCCCTAGTCACATGCAGTAATCTTCGGCAATAATTCTGTGGCCCATTCACCCCCTGAAGTTGCTAGTTTTTAATGGAGACAAATCTCCATTAAGAGCTGGACGGGAAATCACTGTGCTGAAAGGTGCTTATCACTGTGGTGTCCCAGTGCCTTGTGAACAGGAATGGGATTTTAGCCTCCCGCCTCCCCTGGGTCAGGAGGTCAGGATCATCATTCCCCATTTTACAGAAGGGGAAACTGAGGCACACAGAGATTAAGTGAGTTGCCCAAAATCACACAGGAAGTCTGTGGCAAAGCCCAGACCCACATCTGCCAAATCCCAGGCTTGTCCCGTTACCCCTGGACCATCTTTCTAGTTATTTGTAATATATGCAGCATTAAGCTGATACCAGATCAGCTTGTCCTAGTTCAGGTACAGAGGCAACCAACCAGATCTGTGGTCTGTTACTGCCCACGACATTACTGACCTCAAACCCTGTTTAAATCTCCTTGCAATAGTAACTGGTGGGTTGCATGCCCGTAGTGGATCTGCCCACCTAGGCGCATGGCCACCAGTTGGCAAATGCACTATAGATCCGGTTACAGAACGGCTCTTCAGGGCCCGCGAAGCTTTTTGTTCCAAAATAAGCTTGTTGCTTTGTGGAACAGGGTGATTATTCATTACATAGTTACTGGATTCATTGTGGAATTTTTTTTTTCCCTTATCTGACGGCTTTTTCAAAAATGATTCACCCAACTCTAATCCTTTATGGAACACAGAAATTGCCAGACTGGATTGGACTCACAGTCTATTTAGCCCAGTGACCTGGGACCAATGCCTCAGTGGAAGGTGTATGAATCTCCGCAGTAAGCAGATGTGGGGTAATTTGTTTCCCATGAAGGTCTCACACTCACCAAGAGACTGGCTTGAGGGCTGAGGTTCTATACCCTTTGCTGTTATAACTCTGCACTTATGGCCCGTAGATTTTTAAGACGTGTTGAAGCCATTGCGTGGAGATCTCTGAGCCACGCACATCAAACCAGAAATCACCTCCATCGAACCATGAGCTCCATGCAGAGGACACATGAGCAATGCGCAGAGAAGAACCGTGCCTCTGGTCAGGCTGCCTGCAGAGATTCTAAATGCAGCTTCTTCACGCCATTGAAGTATTTTATGCTACCGGTGCCAGTTATTTTGCCTTCCATGCCACAGAACCGTGAGGAAAAAGCACCTCCCAAGCAGTCACCTTATTCTCCTCGGGGAAGTTTTTTGAACCACAGAAGAAATTAATCTAAGAGCCCCCTAGAGGACACCTACATGCATTTTGGAAAGCCAACCAGCAAGGGCAGATTACCAACAATTCACAGAGTCGCCAATCTAGCGATGAATTTCCCATTACATGCCCACTGGTGGCAGTAAAAATAAATTGTAATTTACAAAACCACCCAGAAAGTGAAAGTGCATCCTATTGGCTGGAGGAGCAAATTGGTCTGATGGGGAAAACTCCAGCCAGGGTTTCCCAGTGTGAGCTTTCCTTGTAACTTTACCCATGATTCATCCACATTCACTGAATAGGTCAGACAGATCTAGCTGGCTCTTGTCTCTCCCCAGCGTGTGGTTGGTCACATAAGCCACATGGTGCCATTTCTGCCTCCTGATTAGATAAGGGAAACGTTTGAAGCACGAAACTAGCAAGGAGCTAATAACGGACAATGCACTTTCTGGTTGGAAATTTTCAGATGATCTTTCACGGGAGAATCTGTGAAACGCTTGGGCTGGCAGCAATGTCATGACAACCCGGGGAAGGTTTGGAGCACTGGTGTGTAATGAATAATATGACCCCACCCCAGTGAAAGATGGTGAATCAGGCTCGCACTCTTATTTGCCAAAATAACCAGGCATCATTTCCCCCTGCCCCCACCCCAGTTCTAATTCAGGGCCTGGCAGGGCGGTTCCCATTTAGGAGGAGAAATCAGTGCTGGGATTCAGGTCTATTGGTGTAACCGTGTTCATTCACAAAAAAGGTACACCCAACCCAGGCCTGTTTCCCTGAACACGAACAAACAGCAGCAATTCAGTCCCTTGCTCAGAAATGCTCCTGGCTGCCCCTCCAGTGAGTTCTGTGCCCAAAAAGCCCTGTCTCTGTTTCCCAAGAGGTCACACTCACCACCACTTCTCCAGGCTTCCTGCCCCTACCTCATCCAGCCTGCACTCCATCTCCTAGCCAGCCTGAGTTCAGACCCAGGGAAACCTCAGTTCATCTACCTGGGTTAGCTCAGGCCTGGCCCTGAGGCTTAGAGCTTCAAGCAGCAGCCCCAATTTTCTGCAGCGGTTCTCACAACGTAAAGGGGGTTCATTGTTTCTTCCACTGAGCCTGGAAGAAAGTGCCTGATGCCCATTGGCTTTCATGAGGTCTTTGGAGCTCAGACTCACCTTATCTGGGAGCCATTAGCAGGCTTCTAGCATAACAAGATAATAAGAGACACAACTTGCAGGATATGTTAAGGCGTGTCGATATCGGTAGCAATATTCAGAAGGGAAGTGTCCTAAGACCCGTAAACAGCTGGCGCTCTGTTATTTCTTACATTTCTAAAAGTATTTTATGTTTCAATAATGCTTAGCCCACATAACCCTATTCTTTCCCTCTTCCAAATCCACAGTTGCTCTTAATTATTTTGTGGTGATTGCGTCTATTTCTCTTGCTCCCTTAGCTTTGCAATTCTATTAGAGCAGAAGCAGCAGCAACCTCTATGGCGAAGATTGTAAAACACCTGCTGTTCGAACCCCCCAAATTCTGTCATTCAGAACTTGGTGAAACAGTCAGTTTTTAGACTGAAATTTGCCAGGCTCGGTCTATGAACGCAGGTGACTTCTTTTCTTTTCTTTTCTTCCTGGAAAGTTGGAGCCAAACCAGTCCAGCCACTTTTGAGCACGAAGAGAATGAAAAAAAACCATGCCCATAAGTAAAACATTCTTGGGAGTTTTTTTCTAACAGTCAAAGCAGCTGAGATTTGAAGACTGTGATGTGACATGGAAATAACTCTCACTGAGGGGCTCCGGAGAAAACGGATACTGAGCTGACAGAGTTAAGGCCCCTCAAAAATCATCTACTTAGCATGCTCATTTTTTTTTCTTTTGCTGTGCTAAGTAAAGGGACTTATGTGACAGCTGCTATCTTGAGCCACACCAGGGACTGAGATATGGACCTCCAGAAAGCATGAGCTGCTACAGCCTGAGCGAAAAAAGCAGGCTCTGTAGTTCAGGGCCCCAACACCTCCTGCATGGATGGTGCACAGTGGAGACAACACACACTGAGTTATGCCTGCACCACCTATCCGTGGTGCTGAGTGCCTTGGGGGACCCCTTGGCAGAAGAACCAGGTGGTGGCCGAGATTTCAGAGAAAGATGGATGGCTGGGCTCATGGCAAAGGGCCAGTTGCGGCATGGATCCAACGGCAGACGCCTCTTTAGTGTGCAGGGATGTCCCTGGGGGGTACAGGGCCATTCGGTTTGAACAGAACCATAGAATCCTAGAAGATGAGGGTTGGACGGGACCTCAGGAGATCATCTAGTCCAACCCCCGGCTCAACAGCCTCGGAGGAGAAGCTGAGGAGCCGCTGCATAGCTTGGGGAGGAAAATGTCTCTCTCCTTCTTGCACATCTGCTCAGCACCCAGCCCAGATACTCAGGCCAGGAGCTGGGCTGGGAATTTGCCCCTAGGGGATTACTTGGGGAGCCCTGCACTGCATTTGCATACCTCTATCATCCTTTGACTCCATGCCAGCCCCGACCATGCTTCAGATACTTCAGGAAACCCAGGGTTTGGCCAAAGGGGTGTTCTAGGTCTTGATTTCAGTCCCCCCTCAGTCCCTGACTGACCTGATCTGCACCACCCTTGTTCTAGGGAAGGTTTCCACCACCCTCCAGGGAATCAGCTACCATGACCTCCCTTTTATAGCTGGGGTAACCAAAGCAGAGCGGGTCAGAGCCTGGGGTAGCGTTGGATGGTGGCGGTATGCAATAGGGATTCCCTTGACACAAAGTCAAGCTGGCTTTTCTGGCTGCTTTCTAGCAGTGAAGATGCACAAAGCTGCCATGGTGGGGCTAGAACTCAGGTCCCTCATCCCAGTGCATAGGGCCAGGGTTCAAGTCATGTGGCCAGCCATAACTCTGGCCTTTTCTGCCTGTGAAGTGTTTAACACTAACGTTGCATGACTGTGAGGAGTGTTTTTGGGTGTAATAATTTGACGGTTGGACGGGTCTAGTAAGCAGGGCACGGAAATCCACATTTGTTAGCAGCTCGGTCAAGAATTCTAAATATATATTTCCTTGTTTGCTCTCAGAACCTCTGGGCATGTACCCAGCATCAGGAATGTGGATTGCAAAGGACCCATGCCGGAGAAAATCTCTTTTCTATGCGGAAATCCAGAAGGTGAGCAGTCAAGGAGAATCCCAGAAGAGATGGAAATGACTTCCTGCCTTCTGACATTTTCTGCCTGCACCGAATGGAAAACTCTTGATGTGTCTGATTTTGCTGGACTGGAGTACAAAAAACATCTTCCACTGACACCCTGTTTAGGAAGAGGGACCAGATTTGAGCTAAAGAGAGCTAAAGAGGTCAAAATGTTAATTAATGTTCAAAACTTAATAGGAGTAAAAATGCTTTCATTACTATGACTGTCGAAACTTTCAATGAAAAAAATGTATATATATATATATTGTTTAGATTAAAACATTCTGGGGACAAACACTCTAACTAGTTTTAAGATGGAGCTTGTTACATTTATGAACAGGATGATACGATGGGGTTGCCTGCAATAGCAGGGACTGGACCTTATGACCCAGAAGATCCCTTCCAGTCTTATGTCCTATGTTATCATTTATTGTTTGCAGTCTAGTCACACCTAACGGGCACAATGTGCTAGGTGCTGTACACGCACATTGTAGGAAATAATCCGTGCCTTGCATCTCCCAAAAAGCACCTTGGCCACAGGACTTTCATGATGCACCCCCTTCCCTCATCAAGAAGGGAGACCATACTGCATCCTGGGAAATGTAGTTTGACTAGAGGAGGCATCCCAACTACAACTCCATGAGGCTCTGTGCTGGCATTTCTGAATCAAACATTCAGTTTTCAGCCAATATATACATATTTTTTGGCTAAAAGTTTGGCATTTTTCACAGGAAAATAACTGATTTTCTGACCACCACATCTGGATTATATACACATTGTTATGGCAAGATTTACTGTCTTCCTTGTTCTTTCTCTTAGTGTAAAAGCCCTATTCACTCTTTGCTGAGATTCTGCATTGTTGGTTTGTCATGCCAGTCCTTTTGAGGGGGAGCTGTTTCAAGCAGCAGAGAGTTTGTTCAATGCCTTCCTCTCTCTAACCAGAGACAATTCATAGAGCAGAGTTGATCCCTCAGGGACAAACCCTGGCATTTGGGCTGAGCCTTCTGAAAGAGGAGATAGCTTGCATGCTGCGTATGATCTCCTCTGTTGAGGGATTGGCGTATATAGTGGAAATAAACAAGTGACACTAAATATATACCCAACTCCGCATCACTGATTTGAACTCCAATGGGAAACTGACCTGCAAGGCCCTGACACCTGCTACCACTTGTCAGAAAGGTGACAGAAAAGGCTATCTGCTTGGACAGTCAGAACTGGTAGCACCACGTATAGTTAAGGTTGAGCAATGTTTCCCATTCTAAGACCCTGTTTTTAGTTCTTTATAACTTTGCTAAACTGTAACCATCCAGTCTGAAGTTTCCCCTGCTGGGTGTCTGCCTCAGGCTGCTTTGGTCTGGAAAGTGTCAGCTAAAACGGGTCAGCCATTTCCAAGCACAAGGGTAGAGGAAAAATGCATGGTTTTGCCCATCTTCAAAATTTTTACAGTCCCCATGTTGAGAAGCACTAGAGCCTCCACGCTTTGGATCAGAGACTCGAAATGCGCTGCCCTGCTGTCGGGAATGCTCCTTTTGCTGTTGCTGTGAAAACCCACCCACATTTGGCTAAGTTGCAATGCTTGGGAAAATCTCAATAGAGACTTGTTGGAAATTGGCGGGAGGAGGGGGCGGGGGAAATCACTGAAGCTTCCATCTGCACCGAACAGGCTGTGTGCGCTGAGCAGGATTTTCCCTGCAATTGCTCTTCCTAGACGCATGGGATCACTGTGGATCCGGGCACGGGAACTGAAAGCAAGGAGCCTGTCATCCCTGTGCACATCTGTCAGTGCTCCACTGCAGGTCCCCCAGGCAGAGGGGTCAAGAGCTAGACCTGGGGGGTGGATGGGCCGGGAGAAAGGGACTGGGATACAGAGCCAAGGGGTGGAGACTAGGACTGAACTCAAACTTCTCCCCGATGGTCACCAGTTGGGTGTTCCTCATTTTCTGAGTGCCTGGCTTGGGAACCAAGGGCCTGATTGGCAGAAGGGCTGAGATTCACCGCTGCAGGAGAAGTCGGGGGAAGCTGCTCTCTGGATTATACACAGTGCTGTATAAAGCCACGTACTCGAAAAATCAGGCTGCGGGTGCCTCAAATTGGGCACCCAAAATGAGTGGAAATTTGTACTTTACATTATGTGCCTCAATTGCCCCATCTGTGACACGGGGATAATATCACCCCTCACAGGGGTGTGGTGAAGATAAACTCATCGCCTGTGAAGAACTCAGACACTACAGGGGAGGAGTGCTCACAGAAAAGCCCAGGAGGGAATCATTCTGTCTTCAACGCAGGGTGTGAACAGCGGGCAGTAAATCAGACCTGGGGCCCCACGTTGAACAACGAGGAGGAACAAAATACTGAATAGCTGCTCGCTGAGTGAGCACCGCCTGTCCTGCGCGCAGAACGAGGCAGGGGTCCTGCAGAAAAAACAGTAGGTGTTGATGTAACTTCACACTGTGACATAAAGCATATGCACAAAGGGGGGAATTGCAATTGCACAGGGCACCTTAATTCTAGCTTTTCCCAACTTTTGAGTGCTGGACTTTGCAACATGAATGTCCTTTAACACAGAGCTGGGGGAGTCCGGAAGGTCCATTCATTTTATCTGCGAAGTCCCGAAAGCCTGGAGCAGGGGGTTGGAGCAGACGGCCTCCTGCGGTGCAACCCTTCCAACCCTAATTTTCTATGATTCTGTGAAAGGAGCGTAGCATAGCCGGGGGAGTGGCAGGGCCAGGAGTGGAAGAGATACAAATCTCCCTTGGCTGCTAGAGCTCCCACAGTCCCTTCATTCAAAACAGCATGAAGCCTTTTGCTGAGGTCTGATGCACACTGCTTGGGGACCAGCCAGCACGTGGCAATTCAGTGCTGCTCAAGGATCTTCACCAAGAAAGTGAGAGAATCCCTCCTCCTTGGAGTTCCTCCCCGCATCTGTCTGACAGATGAGCGTGTCCAAAGAGAATGACATGCATGCTCCTGGCTGTTAATATCTTAATCTAGGGTATAGAGATATTATCAGGGCTGTGGCAGACAGAACACCTTGGGGGAAAACATCCATGCAGGGGAAATTGGTGGATGTGATATATCTTGACTTTAGCAAAGCTTTTGGCACCGTTTCCCACAGTATTCTTGCCAGCAAGTTAAAGAAGTGTGGGCTGGATGAATGGACTATAAAATGGATAGAGAACTGGCTAGATCATCAGGCTCAACGGGTACTGATCAATGGCTCCATGTCTACCTGGCAGCCGGTAACAAATGGAGCACAAGACTTATGAGGAGAAGCTGAGGGAACTAGGTTTGTTTAGTCTGCAGAAGAGAAGAGTGAGGGGGGATTTGATAGCAGCCTTTAACTACCTGAAAGGGGGTTCCAGGGAGGATGGAGCTAGGCTGTTCTCAGTGGTGGCAGATGACCGAACAAGGAGAAACGGTCTCAAGTTGCAGTGGGGGAGGTCTAGGTTGGATATTAGGAAAATGTTTTTCACTAGGAGGGTGGTGAAGCACTGGAATGGGTTACCTGGGGAGGTGGTGGAATCTCCATCCTTAGAGGTTTTTAAGGCCTGGCTTGACCAAGCCCTGGCTGGGATGATTTAGTTGGGGTTGGCCCTGCTTTGAGCAGGGGGTTGGGAATAGATACCTCTCGAGGTCCCTTCCAACCCCCATTTTCAATGATTCTATGAGCATCTCTTTGTTCTGTGTTTGTACAGTACCTAGCACAATGGGATCCTGCTGTCCATTCCGACGCTCACCTCCCCAGAACCACCTTCAGGCTTCACTTTTCACCTGCCTTGCCAACCTCGCTTGTAACTGTCAGCTGGCTTCTCATGCCTATTCTGTTGTTAAATGGGAGTATTTAGAGATTGTCTCAGGGATGGGATGGAAATGAAGTTAAACGATCTCCCCCAGGCTCTCAGTACACCAAGGACCAGAGCTATTTAATATTAAAGTGCCCCCTTAAGACATCAGGGGCTTCCAAAGTGTGTGTGTAAGTGAGTGACAGAAAGCGAGAACTTTAACTACCCCTTCTTCCCCCCCCCCCCCATCCCAATCCAGACCCCTAAAATTGAGCATGTTGTCACACGCTACCCCACTATAATCTATTCCCACCCAGTGTTGCCGCTCCACTGGCAGATACTCTGTGGAGAGCTCGCCTCTGCTACCTTGGTATCACATGTGGGTAGAGATGCTTGTTTTGAATATTGTGTCCTCCAGGGCCCGCCTAACGAGGCTGGTCTATCCACAGCAGGGCAGCTGGGGGCGGTGCACAGACCCTAAAAATCCATGTCCCAGGAAGCACAGGTCACTAGCGGAACAGGCAGGCCAATACATGGGAACGGAATGGGTTTTTTGTTAGTTCATTGTGCTAGCCTGGAGTGTTTCTCTGTTGGTAGGTTGTGAAGTAAGCCTGAAACTTGTAAGTTTTCTGCCAGGGCAGGGGTTATGCTGGGCAAAAGATGTGAAAAAAGGCTCTGTGACCTAAAGTGAACATTTTGTCTGTTTTTCAGCTAAGGAGAGGTTTGTTCTTCCTGCAGCAGATTAATAAATAAGAGGCTGGCTGATTATCTGTGCGATGATATATAATGCAACCCAGAGAGGGCTTGTGTATAATGTAGCAAGTCATGTATTGTCAGAGGAAATTAATTCTGCTGTAGTCTCTCTAAAGCCTGGATTTGTTTATGCACCAGCATAGCCAGTGTAATGAGAAGCTGCTGTCCCAGAAATCCCTCTGCAGTCTCAAGATCTCTGTAATGAAGAGGCAGCTTGAAATGGAGGCTTTTTATACCTTTGAAGGTTCCTGCGACCTCTGACCTTGGCCTGTGGCCTTTTGGGAAATGTAGTTTAGTAATTGGGAGCCATTTTGCTGCTGGTTTTGTTTGTGATTGGCTAAAGGAAAGAATGAGGTTTTATTCAGGGGAGGTTTGGATTAAAGGGTCAGGATAAAGCTCCTGGGTCTGTTTGCTGCATGTGTGAGTTAACTGTAGGGACTTAGTAGAGGAAGATAGTAAATCGTTGTAGAAAAAAATACACCATAATGTCTCATTCCAAAGCAGGCTGAGCAAAATAGCCAAAGGAAGCATCCATCTTTCAGTGGGTCTTAGCTATTAGCAACAGTTAATATGGGAGGTGGATGGCACTTTCAGAAGTCAGCACCCAGTTCAAGTAAGTGTGCTTAATCTGAAGCACATATGTCCGTGCTTTAATGAGTAAGGATGGATTTAAGCCCAGGCTTTAAAGTAAGTGTGTGCGTAGGTGTGTTGCTGAAGCAGGGCCAAAATGCAAAATTCATTCCTTCAGTTTAGCTTTCCTTGAATAAATTCACACAGACGCACAACACGCACAGGTCCAAGCATAAATACAATGTTTAAAATCCCAAAAAGCAATAATGTTCTCTTGTTGGCAATCTAGGAAAGGGAGAGAAATTGTTATTTCTATCTGTAAGCACTTGGGAGATTCACAAATCCTCTCATGACAGGGTGGAGGGCCATGAAGACACATGTATATATATGTATATATATACTCTGGACAGACAGACAGGTGGTAAAAAGAGGAGTAAAAGCAGAATCTGGTTGTATTTTTACCTCTTCCAGGACCAAGAAAGTCCAGATAATTTTACAAAACCGGAGATTTCCAGTCCAGTTTTGCAGATCCAAGAGTTCTGGATACACCTAGAAGAAGCAGCTGCACTTCTGGGCTTTTTCCTTGAAACGTAACCTCTGAATTTTTGAGGTTCCACCCCTCACAATTTTTTGCCAGGATTTCTGCTGCCTTGTTAGAGGGCTGTGAGCTTCAGTCAATACCTTCCTATCCTCCATTCCAAAATAATAATAGTCTCATTTTGCTAAAGGCACTCTTAGGGTATTAAGCGAAAATGAATTAAGTTTAATTCGATTGTTATTTTAAGAGCTTTGTCTCGTCAGGGTTTTCCGACGTCTCATTCTTGCACTCGCTGGAGACTAGCTTTAACACGCCCCTGCTGAGTTCTTGCTGCAAGTTACAAACCCATCACAATGGGAGTTTTACTTAATGCTAAAGGTTGGATTTTATTTGGTTTAATGTCAAACGCTGCCTGCAGTGCTGCAGGAAAACAGGAACCGATTAGCTCATGTCCCCTGTGCTCTGGCTGGAAAGTCAGGGGAACATTAGCCGTAGCATTTGTCCATTTGCCCAAGGACTCCCTCCCGCGTAGAGGTTGTCTCTCTTCTGTCCAGCCTCCCTTGCCGTTGGCGGTCTCCATTCTAGAGCAGGGAGGGCCACTTGAACTGGAGACGTCTCCTTTTTTGAGTGGTTTGTCCTCCATCCAGTACTGAGACGAAGGTACGTGGCTTTGTCCCGTATTGGACAGCGGAGACTATTTTGAAGAGCATGTTGCTTCATCTCTGCCAGCGTGACCTTACAAACCCCACGCATGTGAGGTTACACCGGTGAGGGGGGCTGGGCCGGCAGGGGTGGGCCTCCGCTGGTCCCAGGAGTACTGGAAGGTCTGGTATTCTGGGGATTCATGCGTGGTCACCTACTCTAGAGAGACCCAGGACTGGAGTGGTGCTGAGGGCCAGGATCGAGATGCATTAAGAGATCTGTAGAGGGTTCCAGGCCTGGAATAGCAGCAGGGGAAGCTACGGGTCATGTCTGAGGTGCAACTGCAGAGCTGTAGGTCTAGGACTGGAATGGCAAAGGGTGTTGTGGGTCAAGTCTGAGGTTCGTTCGGACAGCTGTCTAGGATTCCAGAACAGGGACGTCGATAGGGGGTTCTTCAGGTCAAGTCTGACCGGGTTGCCAGTTTTGGTTGGATGTATTCCTGGAGGTTTCACTACATGACATAATCTTTACTTTTTAATTAAAGATCAATCTTTAATTCCTGGAGACCGCAGGACACTCCTGGAGGGTTGGTAACCCTAGATATGAGGTGCAGCTGCAGGTCAGGAGTCTGGGGCATCCTAGCGGACAATTGTCCACTTTTCAAGGAGAACAACAAGCACCATCACAATTCACTCCCCCATGCATAGTTCGAAGCTGGCCACAGATGCACTGTGAGATGCATGGCCTTGGGGGCACATCTGGATTAGCCATGAGGCAAGAACTGCAGGAACGAACACCTAACTCAGCAATGGACTGGCCACCAGAGTGAGTGCTCCGTCGATGGGAATGCTCAAACGGAGATTAGACATCATGCTTTTTGGGGGGGACCTGTGCTTTTGCTAGAGGCTTGACGTGGGACTTGACGCCCAGCCCCTAACTTCTGTAGCTCCACGCGCGTTTCTGGCTCCATGTCTGAAAGTCAGCACTGACACCAGACCCCCATCCCATGCAGACCTAGCCCGTGGGAAAGACCTTGCTTGTGTTTTTTTCTTCAGCTAAACAGAAGACTCTTGTCTACAGGATGATCAGTCCAGCGCAGCTTGCACACGTATTAGATTGACCTTAGAAGCAATGGCTGGGTCGGTGGCTAAGCCATGGGCCGTTCAGAGCATCGAGTGATCAAGATTCGCTCTTTGTCACATGGGGAGACGTTATTTCCGGGCATGTCATGTCAAGAAGAAATGTAGTGAGCGTGGAAAGGAAGAGAGGCAGAGAGAGGGGCTGCGGGGAGAAGCAGGTTTTCCTCTTGAGCCTTTGCCAAGGTGACAGAGCTTGCAGCAGATGTGAGGCCCTGCGATTCCTCCACCCTTCTTCCGTCTGCTGGGATTTGAAATGGGAAACTCTAGCAGACTCAGTGGCATTGGGCTGACGTGTGGAAGTGACCCGCGCGGCTGGCAGCCGACAGGGAGGACAGGATGTGACATCAGAGAGCAGCAGCCTGCAGTGGCGGGTCAGATCTAGAAACAGGGCGAGTTCAGGCAGCTCATGTGTCCTCCAAATTCATGCCGTTGGGCTGCCAGGTCCGTCATTCAGTACAGGACCTGCCCCCACATACTCCTAGGCAAGACAGCTGGATTGGGGCCAGAGGGGTGGAAGAATACAGGGAATATGGCCACAAGAGGGTGAGTGTGTGATGAAGTCAACAGGACGGCATGTGAAGCAGCACCCGGAAGGGGCTCAGAAACTGAACAGGGGTTCACCCATCCTCGAACCTTGCTCACAACCACAGCCTGGGACTTCTGAAATAAAAGGCTGGCGGTGACCTTTGAACACTCCGGCTCTGAGCTGGGACTCAGCTGGCGCTAGAGTGTGATCTACGGCCGGCGGGGTCTGCCAGGCAATCTGCAGTGAAGGATGGCGTGCGATATTTCTGGAGTTTATACCCCGTGCTCCAATTCCGCAGGATTTCTGGAGATGATTTGTGCTGTGTGTAACTCTATAAATAGTGAGCGCAGCCTGTTATATATGATGACAGCCCGACACCATTCCGGGTGATATATCCCCGGGTTTGTGGTTGTACTCAAATAATTTTACTTTGAATTGTATTGTGATGAGAACAAGGGGGAAGTGAAATAAAAGGCTAATCCAAGACCAAGCTAACTGCAGAGACTGTGTGTGAGACAGGTTATCATTCAACACCCTTTCCCACCACATCAGTCACAAAATTGATGGCTGCAACCAGCTCCCAGTTAGTTACCTTATCCTCTCTCACAGCTGTCTCCGAAACAAATAGATGTCACTGGTGCTCCTAACCCCTTCCCTCCTACACTGAGGTTTAAACGCCACATGCAGAAGAATAAGATGAGCCAGAGAAAGCTGAGAGCAGGAGAGAAAAGATGGCCCAGTAATTAGGGGACTAACCTGTGATTTAGAAGATGCGGGTTCTGCAAGAACAGTCTGCAAGGGACAGGCGGACAACAGGGATGGTGTGCTGCCTTCCCGAAACCAGGACACGAGATGTCACTTGAAGATTCTGAAGTTGACCGACAAGGATCCATACCACCACTAACAGTACTGCCCTCTGGGATGCCTCACAGATAGTAGAGGACTTCAGGAAACCTGGAAGCGTGCTGAAGAAAAAGAATGTCCGTGCGATCTTCTCTGAGGTCCTTCTGTCCTACGAAGGAAGACAGAAAGAAGGCTGAAGATTCTGGAAGTGAATCATTAGCGAGGTAAGTGGTAGAGAAGGGAGGGCTTTTGTTCTGCAGAACATTGGTCCCCTTTCTGTAGGGAGAGAGGCTGTATAATTTGGAGGGCCCCACCTGGGTCGAAGGGGGACCAATCTCCTCGGGACAGGCTGGCAAGGGTAGTCAGGAGGGAGTTAAGCGACAGTAGAACCTCAGAGTTACAAACACCTCAGGAATGAGGTTTTTAAGGCCCAGCTTGACAAAGCCCTGGCTGGGATGGTTTGGTTGGGGTTGATACTGCTTTGAGCAGGGGGTTGGACTAGACACCTCCTGACGTCCCTTCCAACCCTTATCTTCTAAGATTCTACTGGAGGTTGTTCGTAACGCTGAAATGTTCGTAACTCTGAACGAAACATTAGGGTTGTTCTTTCAAAAGTTTACAGCTGAACATTGACTTAACACAGCTTTGAAACTTTACTGTGCAGAAGAAAAATGCTGCTTTCCCTTTATTTTTTTCGTGGTTTACGTTTAACACAGTACCGTACTGGATTTGCTTTTTTCCCCCCCTTTTTTTCACCTCTGCTGCTTCCTGCTTGCGTACTTCCAGTTCCAGATGAGGTGTGTGGTTGACCGGTCAGTTTGTAAGGCTGGCGTTCATAACGCTCAGCTTCTGCTGTAATAGCAAGAGGGGCGGGAAGACAGGAGCAGTCAGTCAGCACAAAATTGAGATGTAGAAACAAAATTAATCAAGGAACCAAAGGCCATGAAGAGCAGAAAATGTTTACCTGGGTAATGGATGAGAAGAATTGGAATTGCTCATTTGTGAGAATGAATTCCAGCTGATACTGAAACCTGGCGGGATGATACGCACAAGTGGAATGTAAAAATCAATGGTTCTAACCTCTTTAGAAAGGTCTGAGTAGCCAAAAGAGGAGCAGGAGTGGCACTTTACATCCAAAATGGCATTACTTGTTTCAGAGTCACTGATAGCTCAGAAGAGCCCAGCGTGGATACAAAAATGTGGATCCACATCTGCAAGAACCAATTTATATCCAACTCGTCATCCGAAGTCTGTCTTTTCTCTGGCGTCCGCACTGCACCTGCAGCCGTGTGGGCCCCCAGTCAGCTCTTTGGAGGCCAGCTGCCACCTCAGCCCCTGGTCAGCTGTTTGGGGGTCTGTCCCTGCAGGCAGCTGCCAAACAGCTGATTGGCAGGACCCTGAGGAACAGTTGATGGTGGCCCGCAAGGGGGGCACTGAACAGCCGATTGGCGGTCAGCCCCCGCCCCCAGATCTCAAAGGCGGGGAAGCAGCCTCAAAAGCTATGAGCTGCAGACAGCTGCTTCCTCACCTTTGAGATCTGTATCTGATCCACCATCCACAAAAACTGGTCCACGATATAAGTCAGATAACCACAGATTTGCCAGTCTCTGCTTATGGGTCAGTGTTTTAACAGATAAAGCACAAGATGGGGTATTAGTTGGTGTCTGCTATAGACCACCAAATCACACTAGGCAACAGGATGACCAGCTGCTTACGCACCTATCTGCAATGTGTAGGCAAAAAACCCTGCATAATCATGGAGGACTTTAAGTTGAGTGCCATATTCTGAAGGTCTCATGATGCCAGTACTAAAACATCCTTGAAATTTCTAAACTTTATAGATGACTGTTTCCTAACTCAAAAAGTGTTGCAGCTAACACAGGGGAATTCTTTATTAGGCCTTGTCCTAACAGATAAAGAACTAAAAGGTCTCACAGAACTAAAAGTTAATGGTAGGTTAGGTACAAGTGATCACAACATGATCACATTTATAATGTGCAAACAGAATAAAATCCAGACTTGTAATATATATATATACACTTGGTGCTTTAATAAGGCCAATTTCACAAAGACATTGTTCAGAAAACAATTATGAGCCAAATCAGCTGGGAGGAAGAATTTAATCATAAAAATGTGAATGATCATCGAGAATAAATTAAGAACACGTTACTAGGTGTCCCAAAAGCTGCAATCCCACAACTGAGGAAGAAGGGCATGCTGTTTAAAAAAACTGACCTGGTTTAGAAGGGAAGTGAAGTAAAACAATAACATATAACAAATGGAAGAAATGAGAGGTTGATAGTAATGAATATAAATCAGATGTTAGGCAATACAGAAAATTGATAAGGGAAGCAAAGGGACACAAAGTGACATCCATGGCCAGCAGAATTAAGGACAATAAGGAGTTTTAAAAATATATTGGGAACAAAGAGAATCTTGACAATGGTATTAGTCCATTACTAGAGGGAAATGGTAGAATTATCAATAATAATGGAGAAAAGGAAGAAGCGTCCAATAAATATTATTTACTGGTCTGTACTGGGGGAAAAAAAAACCTGATGATAGATTCTCAGCATATGGTAATGACAATACTCTTTCCATTCCCCTAGAATCTGTGGGAGGATGTTAAACAGAAGCTACTGAAGTTAGACATTTTTAAATCAGAAGGGCCAGGAAACTTGGACCCAAGAATTTTAAAAGAGCTCACTGAGGAGGTCGCTGGACCATTAACATTGATTTTCAATATGTCTTGGAGCACTGGGGAAAAGGTCCAGAAGATTGGAAGAAATCTAATGTTGTGATAAAAGGATAGAGGGGATGACTCGGGTAATTATAGGCCTGTCAGCCTGATATCAATCCCTGGCAAGATAATGAAACGGTTGATATGGACTCTATTAATAAATAATTAAACATAATTAAATGTAATTAATGCAAATCAACATGCATTTATGGAAAATAGATCTCGTCAAACTAACTTGGTATCTTTTTTTTTTTTTTCGGTGAGATTATAGGTTGGGCTGATAAAGGTAACAGTGTTGATGTAATTTACTTAGACTTCTGTAAAGCATTTGACCACACAACATTTTGATTGAAAAACTAGAATGATATAAAATTAACATGGCACACATTATGGATTAGAAACTGGCTAACTGATAGATCTCAAAATGTAACTGTAAACATCATCAAGTGAGCCTGTTTCCAGTGGGAACCTGCTGGTATTGGTTATTGGCCATACACTATTTAACATTTTTATCAGTGACCTTGAGGAAAACATAAAATCATCATTGATAACGTTTGCAGATGATACAAAAATTGGCAGAGAGAGTCTGTCTGTTTACATGTAAAATAAATATTGGCTGGTTCACAGTGGGCCTCCTTTTACAATCTAATGATGGAGTGTGAAACCTTCAAAGAGAAGAAATTGGCAGGAAGATGGTTCCCAGCAGGGCAGAGCTCTGTTGACAAGGAAGAACAATGAATGAAAGGGTATAAAGGTACATTCTCATTCCTTTAATCTGTGAGGGCAAGCTGCCAGCGGGCTTGATCGGATGAGGGGGGGATCTCAGCCAAACATTGAGGGAAAGGACTTGGGGGTAAGCAACCTCGTCAGAGATTGAATGCCTTGTGAGTTCAGTTTAGTTTCTAGAAAGTCTGTTATGGTTTTGTTTGCTATGTAGCCTGTTGTTTCCAACATCCGACTCTCCATCACTTGAATCTCTGTTCTTTGAGCATCAGCAAACTCTTATTTTCGCTCTATCTATAGCTAAGTGCTGTGTGTTAAGTAGAACAGGGATCCTGAACTGATTCTGCTGTGTATTATTCCTTTGGGAACAGCGGATCCAAGAGTTCTGTGCAGGTTCAGTGGACCAGGAGCTGAGCACTCCGGAGGGACACTTGCTAGATTCAGGGGTTGGCGAGTGCCTATCACTAAGCTGTCCCCAGACAGTGAGGTCAGCCGTGGCCTGTATTGCCAGAGATTGATGGTTTCACGGAGCTGATCCACTGCAGGCCCAGACGAGACCTCCTCACGCTAAGGTGAGGCAGTGGGGAGGCATCGCACCAGCTCGGCTGCCCCTGGACAGCGTCACAGTTACAAGCCCTAATATCAAATCTCATTTAAAGACGCCTCAGTCACTTGAGGCACAAGGCACTTTCCCACAGAGATAGACACTAACACTGCGTGGCCATTGGTGCATTACTTCTGAGCCACTGACCGCTAGGCAACGCAACTTGATATTCGATTAGCAGAGCTGCCCTTGGCAGTAATATTAAATGACTTAAATCGAGGCACCGAGACGCAGTAATCCCTGCTATGACGGGAGCTTTCTCGATCATGTCTGCACTGTACTGAAACCCCAAAGTCCTGGCCCAGCATGCCCGGGGCTGGGGGCATGTCGACCCGTACAGCGCTGCAGCAGCGCAGCGGTACCGAAGCAGCTGTGCCGCTCCGGCACATCTGGTGAAGACACTCCATGCCGACGGGAAAGAGCTCTCGCGCTGGCATAATGAAACCACCTCCGCGAACGGCAGAGGCTATGCACTTATGTCAGTGTAACTTACGTCACTCGGGGGGCTGGTTTATTCACACCTCTGAGCGACATGAGTTTTGCCAGCGTAAGAAGTAGTGTAGACATAGCCTCAGTGTAAGATCAGGGATGGATTCTAAGGGGAGAAGACACAACTCTCTGGCTATTCCTAATCTGTCCCTGAGCTCAGTGCAGGTATATTCAGCATAAATTCATGCAAGTTGAGAAATGAATGAGTTCTACTCATTGAATTCATCCTTGTAAACGAATTGCACCCTCGCAAGTTTACCGGGGCTGGATTAAGGCAGTGGGGCCGAGACGCCCATGTTTAGGCCCCCAGCTCCTGGAGTCAGGTGATTACTACAGACCCTCGGCTTGCAAAAAGAAATGTCTAGCCCTCATAGTTGAGAAGACAAACTTGAAAACATGACTTGGGTGTAAGTGACGCAGTGATATCTGCCTGAGTCTGCAGGAAGCCTGAAACAACAGCTCATGGGGGGGGGAGCTACCTGATGGGGTGTGAACGCCAAGCCCCACTGCCCTGGAAGGCCCAGCCAACACTGCCTTAACAGAGGACTCCATGTGCAGCAGAGGGCACAGACCATTCAAGCAGATACACCCGAGTTGCTGTGCATCTTTTCCCCCATCACTCCCACACTTGCCTCTCTTTGGGGAAGGGGAGAGAGGGCCACTGCTGCTCCCAAGGGGAGGGGAGACCCTACTGCCACTCCTGTGGGGAGAAGGTGACACCGTCTCACTGCCCTGGCCCCTGTGCCACAGTGTGCCTAGGACACTGGACTGTGGGAAGCTATCCCTGAAGCCGACAGAAGATGCTGTGTCTGTTTGCCTGTATATTACCTGTATGGAGATAACGAAAACAGCCAGACATCAAGGTCATAGACTAAAGCCAAGCTTTTACTGCAAATCTGGGGGAAATGACCTTTCCCCTGACAGATGGACCAACCTTCACCTCCTAACGGGTCCAAGACAGGCCCTCGTGGGGCATGCGGCCAACGTCTTTCACACCCACACTGTAACCCAAAATGCTTTACAGAATTAAATAATACAAGGCGGCCCAGGGTATCAATTATTAAATAAAAACCATGCAAAGACACTGCGTGGTCAGCGCATGAAATGATTCAGGCACAAGGGCAGAAGCAGAGGGAGAGAGCATCAAAGGGGCCCAAGCGAAGGAGAAAGCATGTGTTTCCAGCTCAGATTTGTAAAGAGAAGACTCCCGGAGGTGGAGAGACAGAGTGAATTTATTTCCGGGTCTGGCCTATATAGGAGAAGGCGCTCACACTTAGTAACACCTGCACACACGCACACGCTGGTGGGGCAGTGTGCATGGGTCTGTGCTGGACAAGGTCCAAGAAGTTTTGGGGGGAAACTTGGTTTCCTCTAAGGGCAGAGGTGGGAGCTTACCAAGGAGGAGAAGTCTAACAGTAGATGGCTCTTTAATCTAGCGGAAAAAGGCACAACAGCAGGCAATGGCTGGAAACAGAAGCGAGACAAAATTCGGACTGGAAATGAGGTGCGCATTTTGACCAGTGAGGATAATGAACCACGTGAACCATGTACCGAAGGGCATGGTGGGTTCTCGACCACGTGGACTCTTCAAATCAAGATCGGATGGTAGCATAACTCAGACAGAAGGTCTGGGGTTGACGCAGAGGTCACAGAGAGAGGTGCCCTGACCTGTGCTATGCAGGAAGTCCGAGTAGATGATCGGAATGATGGTCTCTTCTGCTTTTCACAGAATCTTTGAACTGGATGAGCTGTGGCGACCTGTGAAGTCCCATGTTTCCGTGACTATTGCTGGATCCACAGCTGACAGCAGACTTCCACCCCAGGCAGCTACAGATCACGGGGCAGAGTATTCACCACAAACGAAGAGGAGAATAGTGAGCAAAATCCAGGAATGGAGAACATGGAAACTGTACACAGACGCTAGGGCCACAACACGGGTTAGAGTTACAAATCAAACTTGGACTGGTTCTCCCGTGAGTGGCAGGCTGTCTACATACGGCTGCTAACGATTAGGGTTAGGTTAAGCCCCACCCTTTCGAGCTGAATTAAAGGACTTCCTAAAGGCGCCTAAAGTTGGATTTGGCTGGACAGCCCTCTCCCATCTGTTTGTTGTTTTTTTTTTATTTAATCAAGGGGAGAAAAATCATTTATCTGATGAGTTTCTAAAACTTTGGAGGATTTAGAACTTTTCATCAAGTTTTCTCATCGTCTCCCCTCCCCCAAATGGACAAAAAGCTCCTCTGGAGGAAATAAAGGTCCAGGAGAAATGGTTTAATGGTCAGGACATACATGGGCACTGGTATTGTTATTCATTTGTATTGCAGTAGCTCTACTGATGGACCAGGAAACCTTTGTGCTAGGTGCTGTACGAAGACGGTCCCTGTCCCCAAGTAATTTACAATCTATGTCTAAGGCAAGTGACAGCAGATTAAAACAGACAGACAGGGAAGCAGTGAGACAATCTACTCTTCACTAGGTGGTCTATGGACGTGTAGGAAACCACGTTCCCTGGCCTCAAGGGCATACAGTTGCAGGGGGTGATTATGGGCTGGTACCTTGGGCCTGCCCAAAGCCAGTGAGGGGTTCATGTCACCATCAGGGCGCCCATGTGTCTCAGTGTGACCCCAGCTGACCTGGTTACACCCAGGGACAGTGGTGTGCTGTGCCCGCTGCTTATCAGGTTGATCCAAATGGTCCTGCTGTTCCCTTGGGCTCCCCCATCCAGCTAGGATGGTAAGCGGGTCAGGGCAGCAGACTCTGCCACTTTCTTGTATGTTTGTGCAGCACCTAGCGTTGGCTGCCTGGGACCTGTAGGCGCTCCTGCAGGGTTGCTGAGCGTCATGCACCTTGCATGAGGCACACATGCTAGGCAGCCCTGTCACGCCTGCTCAGTTGGGTCCCCACCCCGCCAGCTGAGCGGCCCACTGGGCTACAGTACCTGCTCTGCACCCCCTGACGTGGAAACCGTGCCCACCCCGTCTCTGCTCTCCCACTACTCCCCCTGGCTGGCCCCCGAGCAGCACAGAGCCCTGGGGAGGAAGTGGGCAGAGCAGCAGCGAATGTGGGAGGGGGAGGCCAGAATGTGGGGGGTGAATGTGGGATCAGAGAAGGGGGGCTCAATGGTGGCAGAGGGGTGAAGTGAATGGCAGGGTGAGAGATGTGGCTAAACGGGGCATGTCTCAGTAGGGGGGTTCCAGTAAGGATTGAATGGGAGGGACTCTGGGCGATAGCCCCTTCTGGAATTAAAGGCTCATCCCAGGTTTTAGGCGCAATCCCACATTTATTCTGATGGTCGTATTATTTATTATTTGTATTATCGCCGCGCCCGGGCGGCCCCCGTCATGGGCCAGGTTCCCCTCTGCGCTAGGTGCTGTACGGGCCCAGAACCACAAGACGATCCCAGTCCCAGAGGGCTTCCAATCGAAGCATGCATTGAGAGGCAACGGATGGCTCCCTCCTTCCTCATCGAAGGCCAGGGGTTCCTGAGTCTTTCCAGCTGCCCCTCGCCATGGCCTGCATTTTGCCACCCGCTGCAGCCAGACGGAAGGAGTTCAGCGACGAGGCTGCCTCCTCGTTGATCTCCCGTCCCCCTGGCTGCAGCAGGGAAACCGCATGCATCCTGTAGCCCCGTGCGCTCCACCTGGGTCCTTAGGCAGCGGCTCCCTTCTGCAGCCAGCGGGAAGGGAGCCACGGGCCACTTTGAAAGCCTCCGCGGGCCACTTTTGGCCCCCGGGTCACAGGTCGGGAACCACTGTTCTAAAGGCTCCTGTCTCTTGCCGCTTCGCTGCAGAGCGTCTGCTGAGGAGCAGCTCGGGCTAGCCGCCCACGTGTGCGTCTGGAGGTCAGGCGGGTT
The DNA here is from genome assembly GCF_026122565.2 of Emydura macquarii macquarii. Classification (NCBI taxonomy): domain Eukaryota; kingdom Metazoa; phylum Chordata; order Testudines; family Chelidae; genus Emydura; species Emydura macquarii. The sequence goes on along the minus strand of NW_027133829.1, from coordinate 10,189,230 downwards.
CGTACTCCAGGGAGGAGGGGTCCCGCACTCACTGACCAGGCGGCTTTTTACTTGTGGGGGGAGGAAACTACCCTGAGCTGCCCTGGCCCCGCTGCTCTGTTTTTTAGCACGCTCGCTTTACTGGAGCGTGCCCGGGTCTGCCTCCCTGTGCTGGGAAGCGCACTCGCGTCGACGTACCCCAAGAGTCTGAGCTCGGACCTGGGGAGCCTGCTCCAAGATGAGGAACAGCCAGAGCCCAGAGGAAAAGAGGTCCCTGATCGGTGACTGGAGGACTGATGCTGGGCTGGGGAGGGCACTGGGCCTGCGTGTTTGCTGCTAAAGGGGCCCATTGCGGATGGAGTTGATCGTTTGTTACTGAGAGCCGTGGCAGACTGATTTCTGGCTGAATTCTTGCCTCCCCAAAGGCCGAAGGAGGGGTCTCCCCTGCAAGCAATGGGCAGGAGTTTGGAACTAACCAGCAACAAAGAGAGGCCCCATCACATCTCCTCTCCATGTCCACGGAGGAGTAACTGAGCAGGTCTGCACTGGAATCCCAGTCACACCAGAGCTCTTTACAATAGGGACTTCGTCAGCCTTCTCCCACCCTTCAGCCCCTCAACACCTGATAAATACACACCCCGTACCAACGACCAGGACTCACGTGTGGCATGCCTCAGCAGCCAGCAAAGGGGAATTATTGGGTTATCCAGAAATGTTGATCCCTTGCTTTGCTCACATTCCGGCCTTTCTCCTCCCAGGGCCATTTGCTCTGTTAGACGCGCCGTGGAACAAATAGAAACCGATGGCTGAGCACGAATAATCCTTTCTCAGAGAGAAATTATTTTTCTGACAGCGGCTGGGGAATAGATGCAGCTTTTAAAAGCAATAACATGTTCAACAAATGCACACGCTCAAGGAAGCCCCATTAAAGTCGTTTGATGTGAGCCGGGAAAAGCATCTCTAAATCACATAATTATCTTAGAGTCGAAGCACAGTTGTCTAGACTGGTTCAATTCACCTTTTGGGGAGGGAGGAGGGAGAAGCTCTGCTTAAACTGTTAATTTACTTGTGCTCTTCCAGCTACCACCAGAGTCAAGCCGGAGAATTGTCAGCTGGGATTAGAAGCCTGTTGTTTTTATTGTATTAAGGATATTCAGATATGTTAATCAAATAAAGGTGATTTCCTTGAGCTCTGCTGGCGCCCTCCACTGCAGAGAGGAAGTGAATTGTTACCTTGTTTGTCTGTTTCTGAAGCTTTGTGTTTCCTCCACAAGGAACAGATTAATTTATGCAGCTCCTCGGAAGTGCTGATGGAGGAGAGAGAATACAGTCCTTCAGCCAAAGTCCTGCACCAGCCTTCTCCAATAGATGCGCCAGCATGGCCACATCCACTCCCCCCCACCAGCCTGAACGACCTCCAACAGCTCTGAATGCACTATTGCTATTACAATGGATGAGTCTGTCACCCCTGACCTCTGGTGGATGGAATCAGGACTGCTCAACTGGGTGTCCCAGGCCCTGTACTGCTAACAACAAGTGGTGATCCTCCTGTAGCTCAAATGGCAGGGACCTGTTTTTTCAGAGCAGGAGGATCTGAGTTATATCTCCCTCCTGTAGCTGTGAAGTTCTGAGTAAGTACTTAATGCACCAGAGCGACCTCCATGGGTTTTTAAGACGGTCACAGGTTTTTTTACATGACGTTATCGGTGTTGCCTCCATGCTGAGATGCGCTGAGCACCTTCTGAGCGTGTCGGCAATTCCCACTGACATCACTGAGAGTTGCAGTTGCTGAGTTCCTTTCAAGATCTGACGTATGATCATCACAAGATACTGCTGACTGGCCTGAGAGAGATGGCAGGAGTCCAGGTTAACGTACAATCTTCCGAGTCCTTTCTGGAGGGATGTAGCCACCGCCCCCACTACACCTCTCACTTGTGGTGTCCCACAAGGATCGATTCTCTCTCTGGTCCTTTTCAACATCCACCTGCAGCCACCAGGTGAACAGGACTGAAGAGCCAGCAGCAGGCAGATGACACGCCGCTCTACCCGTCCTTCACCACATACAACCTACCAGCAACCACCAAGATGGCCCACCAAGACCAGCTGGCTGACTCTGAACCCGAGCAAGATAGACCTGAGGCTGGTGGGCAGAGGAAAGTATTTTGAAGAGTTTGTAGCCACGATGCAGGCTCCTTTGGCTGAAAGTTCACACCCCAGTTGGTCAGCCCGTAGTCTAGGAGTACCCTTGGATTCCTCGCGGATACTGAGCGCCCGCATAGCGGCATCCACGAGTAGGGCTTGCTCTCATCTTTGCTTGGTTCGGGGGCTCCATCCCACTCTGGCAGATGAAGACCTGGCCCTGGTTATTCATGCCTTTGGCACCTCTTGGCTGGGTGACAGCCATGCAATACACATGGGCACGAAGCCTTCAGTGCTGAGCAAATTCCAGCCAGAATAGAATCCTGCCCCACGCCTCCTTGGGAATACAGGCTACTGCAAACACACGCGACCGGTCCTCCGCTGTTCCCACGGACCAGCAAGGCAGGGGCTTGGTTCCGATCTTCAGGAGGTTCCATGGCCTGGCCCATCACATCTAAAAGCCTAGAGGTCTGGGTTGAAGATTGCGATGAGCCCCTTTGCTTCTCTGGCACGCTGGAAGCCTCGCCACCAGGGGTCACATCTTATCTGTGCAGGAGACAGATCTTTCTCGGGGGCCGGGCCGGCCGGCCGAGCCCATACAACAAACTCCCCCAGGAACTCCCCACCCTGACGCTAAGTCACATTCCGGTGACCGGCCTTCCCTGGTCTCAGCACAGAGCCGGGTGGACATTTCACCCAGAAAAATCGCTATCAAAACAAACCACTGCACCGCACACCCGGCTCCCCCTGGAAGCGGACGGGAGCGAGAACAAACCAGCCTGGAGAGTCACGGCGCATAAGGCCCAAGTGGAAGGGGCTCAGACGCCACCTGATGAGCGTGGCGCATAGAATGGAATAGAACGGGTGTGTCTTGACCACCCTGTTCTGGAACACCTCGGGGGGGGGGGGGCGGGGAGGATGCATAAATTATCCAGGTGTCACTTTTCCACTCCGTCTCCCCTCACACCCCTCTCAGCCTGCATGGCTTCACTTGACCAGGGAACATCTGGGGTGGTGGCTTCCAGACCTGCCAGAGCCGGAAATAAGCATTAAACTCCCAGTTCCCTTCCCATCTCTCAGCTGGAGTGACTGGAATGTTGGTTATCTTCTCCCCCCCATTGCTGGTGGCTTCCAAAACCCGTCAGCCCCGGTCCACGCCAGAGTTCCTCCAAATAGGGCTCAAGACATCAGGGGTCACCTAGCGGAGCCGCAAGGTGCCCCCCAACAGCACAGCCCGTATATCTCTGTCTGGAAGCAGCTTCAGATGCCAGCCATGCTCTCCTCCACATCTCGAACGGTGACTGCCCAGCCCAGAGGAGGCAGCTTGCTGGCAGGGGCATTGCGGAGAGGTGCCTCCTACATCTCCTCTTTGGTGTACCAGGGGATCCCCTCTGCTGGGCCCAGTCCACGAGCAGGTAAGGAATGGAGACAGAGCAGCAGCTCGCTCCTACCCAGCTACGTCACCTGTGGGGTGTCGACCACTATGATTCCCCCCTGCTCCCGCGCTCTCCACCTCTGCCTCCCACGCTTGTTGCACGCCCAACCTGACCTGCCCACATGGGCTCAGCAACAATCTGGAGGGAAATATTGGCACACATCAAATTGCCTTCCCTTCCCCTGCCCTTACAACGCCCCTCAAGGCTGTCTGTTACACACACGGCCCCCCCTTACTGGTAGTGAAAAGGAACAGTTTAAAGGGGAAACTTTCAAGAGCGTCAAAAAGGGTTGGGAGCACAAATCTCACAGAAAGGTGACAAGACTTGTGCTTCTAAATCCCTTGGGCACAATGAAAATCTCACCCTAAATTGAATGTTTTAGGGCTGTCTTGTGGTTGAACCTGTGCAGCAGCTGCCCCGACGAGAAGATAGACAGACAGACAGACAGATAGATAGATGGATATTTATGCATGGGGATGGCTAGCTAGCTAGTTAGATGATTATGATGGATGGGGACAGCGAGACAGATAGACAGCTGATGGCTATGCTGTGTGGAGAGATAACAAGACAGCTAGGTATGGGGATAGACAGGACAAATTCCAAAGACGTGTTTTTAAAACACAATGATCTGGCTACAGTTTTATAGCCTCTCTCTGTGGAGAGAAACAAGATCCTTGTAAGAGCAGAGTTTGCCCCTCCGGCTTAAATTCCCCCTCACTCCGTGCCACACCTTCTTTTCCTGCACGATCCCCTGCACACCTCCACTGACAGGAGCACACCTCTGTCCCAGCAGCTGCCTTTTTAAACTACTGCGTCGCTCAGAGGAAACCTAGCGAGACGTTGATTAAATACCAGCTGCCGGCTGAGCCCCAACCAGGGGAAAGTTGTCCGGGGATGTGCACTTCATTCATGAGAACATCAGACATAAGGTGTTGCTGGGGGGGAGAAAGAGGCGGATCGTTGGAGACGTTCATCCCAAGGGTGGGGAAAAAAAAGGTGGTGAAGGAAACAGTCTAGCATGGACGAGGGTGGAGGTTTTCAAAGGCGCACGTGGCGAAGGCCCATTGATTCTTGCGATGGCCCTTGGATGCGATCCTTGGCTATGCATGAGCCTCCGTTGACCAACAGAGGGAGCTCCATACCTACTTTTTTCTGAAGGTTTCCATGTTCACTTCCAAGGAGAGCAGGGGCTGAGCAAAATCAGGTCCTAGCCCTGTTTGCCTGGGCGAAGGCCAGGGAATAGCCAGTGAAAGATCCTTACTGGACTAGACTACCCTGGCCTCCCATGTTTCGTTTGCCACTCTCCCCTGAGCGAGAGAGGGGGAAATGTACCCCAGCCTGGCCCCAACCCCATCCACTCCTGGCCCTCACCCATTCAGCCTTTCCCATGTAGATCTGCGTCCCGGGACGGACCCCCATTCAAAGGCTTGGAAAGGGACACGTAGCTGCCTTCCCCTCCAGTGTTGGAGGGCTGAGGTCTGTGTTCAGAGGGTCCCCCTCTGTGCACTGATCTTGGTGGGGGAGGGCAGGATGTGAGCCTGCGTGCTCTGCCTGGGAGTCCAGATTGAGACCAGGGGCTCTGACGGAGTCACTCCAAAATGACAGAGAGCAGGTCAGAGGAAGAATGGCCTTGTGGGCTGGACAGGGATCAGGGCTGGACTTCGCTTAGGAAAGTTTTTCAAACCCTCAGCAGAGCATAAGAACGGCCGTAGTGGGTCGGACCAAAGGTCCCCCTAGCCCAATACCCTGTCTTCTGCCAGCGGCCAGTGCTGGATGTGTCAAAGAAAATGAACAGAACAGAACAGAATTCCTGGCAATAAAACTGAGGGGGAATGCAAATTTCGTGGGGGATGTCAGTAACTATGGGGCTGAAATGAGCGACGCCCATGAGGCTGCGGAAACGACCCGGGCATAGATGGGGACTGAGAGGGATGGTGCATGCAGAGGACAGACAGCTCCAGCTGTTGTTTCCTGAGGGGTTAAAGGCACCGGAAGAACTGACTGCAACTCTGACTCCCACCAGCCGCTCAGCACAATGGCATCAATAACGCCAATAGTTGTTTAGGAGAATCCCCTTCTCCTAAGATCCGTCACAGCTTTTCCACAGGTTTTCCACCCCTTCTCAGGCATGTGGATAGGAAAGGTGCATCCATTTAATCATAGCACCTAGCAGCCCAATGGAGGGCCGGGTCCCATTGTGTTAGGTCACACAGGAAGAGAAGCTCACTGCCCCAAAGAGCTTATAATGTACATAAACAAGACAGAGAAAAGGTGGCAGAAAGGAAGGATTATTATCCCCATTTCACAGATGGGAACGGAGGCACCGAGAGATTAAGTGACTTGCCCAAGGCCACCCAGAAAAATCTGTGGCAGAGCCAAGAACTGTGGCAGAGCCAAGGACACAGGTCTCCTAAATTTGGGGTCATAGCCAGAAGACCGTCCATCCTGCAAGAGCACCTCCACCATGACAGCAGGCACTGTGGGCTTCCCAGCCCCAAACTGGTGACTATCCAGGCCAGCCACCTTCCACAGGGCAGTGACCAGCGCTGAGACAGGAGATTTCTCAGCTTCCTAGTCTGGTCTGACAATCTCAGGGCTCGCACCCTCCACGCAGGTGCAGTAAAGTCCCATCCTTTAATACTCTGCAGTTACGCAGCCACTGCTGCTCCTCCCCGATCTCAGGAACAACGCACGCTTGCGACTGACCAGAGCCCAGACCCAAAAGCATTGCTTTACCTGCTTGCGGATCATCCCCAGGTGGTGAGGAGTGTGACTGTCCAATGATGATCTCCTGCGATGTTGATTGAACACCCTCCACCACCTGATTACAGCCTCTCCTAGCAGCTTTTCAGCGCTCCTCCAGAAAGGTCTCTGTCTGAGCCAGCATTCGCTTTCCACCCTGAGAAACAGAAGGAAATGGCTGCAGCTCCAGGAGAATTATGGGAGTTTTCCAGGGATGTTGGGAATTTGACCTCGCCCCCCCCCCCAGTTCCTCTGGGTTCACAGAAGGCTTTTAAGTGCTTACAGCCATCACTGCTTCCCAGTGGTGGAACGGCCTGCCTGGTGAAGACGCACTCTAAAATTAGCGCTGACACGGATGCTGTGACAATGGGTCAGCTGCCAGTAGTGCTACGGTGGACGAGGCCAGAGGAAGAGGGAAGATATTATGGCTTAAATTCTGATCTCAGGTACCTGTGTGTAAATCTGAAGGGACGCCGTTGCAATCTGTGGAGTTACTCCAGTCTAACTGAGGTCTGAGTCTAGCCCCATAAAAAGGGCAGCAGTGATGTAGAATGGCTAGAGCACTGGACCTGGGTTCTGCCACTGGCCTTCTGCGTGCCCTTGGGCAAGTCACTTACTCGTCCTATGCCTCAGTTTCCCCTCCTATCCTTCGCCTACTTACACTGTAAGCTTCTTATGTATTTGTACAGCACCTAGCACAATGAGGCCCCAGTCTCACTTAAGGCCTCTCTCGGCATGTCTACACTGCACTGGTAGCAAGTCTCAGATCCCGGGTCTACAGACTTGGGCGCGCGCGCTACAGTGTTATAAACAGCAGTGTAGATGTTATGGCGTGAACTGGCACGTGGGCTCTGAAGCCTGTGGAGTGGCTCCCCAGGATCCGTGACCCCCACCACTGCAGTGGGTTTCAGAACGCAGTATAGACAAACCGTGGGTGCCACCATTTAGCTGGTTGCTGTGTTTTCTGAAAACCTATGGGGAAGTTTAGTCCTTAGGTTATGTGAAACGTGTAACTAAATCAAAACATGCATTAAAAATGAGCCAACAAAGAGCAATATTTGAAAATTAAATTATTTTTCTAGCTTTGCGACACGGCCTTTCATGAAGAAATCATGGAATCTTCAGCAAATTTAGCCTCTCCCTATGTTTTGATGTATCATGAGGGCAGTCCCTGGTGCGTTAATTTTCCCCTGTGTCGTTTCAAAAGAAAAACATTGATTTTTTTTTCTATTAATCACTGATCTGTTATTTTTGTAGGCAGCTGTCTATGAGAGCCAGACAGCCCGACAACCACAATCTATTCTAGTGACAAGGGATTGAGACATTCTTTGAAGGAACCGGGAACGCAAGATGTCTCAAGTCTCTCTGGTCCCTGCTGAAAAATCCAAAACAATTTGAAGTTCGCAAGAGAGAGACACTCCATTTGTTTCTGATCGTTTAATTTTTTTTACTCAAAAGAAGATGAAAACTCAGTAACAGACACTGAGTTTCAGGTGGAATTGGACTGATTATTTTTGCACCAAATTTAGTACCTGGAAGATATTTTTTCAACGCTTTAGGCAGGTCGGTGCCAATAAAAAGAGTTCCACGATGTCACCCAGCCCTCAGATATTTAGGCACATGAGTGCTTCATAGAAGAAAGTAAGCCAGGACATCCTTTTTTTCACACCATGAATAATTTCAATGAAAATGGACATTTTTGTCATCATTCTTCTTCCACACATTTGGGATTTTGGCTGAATATGTTCATTTTTAAACTGGAAACCCCCCCCAAAACAATGGGTGGCTGGGAACCCGAAAATGATCAGGGTTATTGTTTTTCAGTTAAACCCAATTTCTTTCTTTCTTTATTTTGCTAAAACTTTTATTTTGTTAAAAAGCCGTTCTCCACTGAGAAAACCTTTTGACGGAGAATTTTGTACCAGCCAGCGTGCATAATTAGGTTCCAACAGCCAGGGACTTAAGCATGTGTCTGACTTTACGAACACAAGTCCTCCCTTTGAAATCTTGCTGAACTGGGACCTTAGACTCTTTGGGGCAGGGGCTATATTTTTGTTTCGAGCATGTACAGCTCCTAGCACGACAGGAGACCAATACCCTCTACATTCCACCAAAATGCAAATAAAGAATAAGTCCCATTGAGTTTAATAGACCTGCCCCATGCATCGTTGTTTGCAGGATCACAGCCTGTGTGTGTAATAGCAATAATATGTAAGATATATTAGCGAACACATATGCCAGTTAGACCCTTCCTGGGAGAAATAAGAGGTACAGATAATCTTGTGGGAGCTGCTGTACATAGGGACATAGGACAGGAAGGGTACCTTGTGGGTCATCAAGTCCAGTTCCCTGCTGTCGCAGGCAACCCTATCCTATCATCCTCTTTATAAATGCATCGAACTCCATCTTAAAACCAACTGGGTTGTTTGCCCCCCATCCTCGCTCCTATCGGGAGGCTTGTCCCAGAATGTCCACCCCTCTGATGGTTAGACCCTTCTTCTCATTTCCAGCTACATTTATTCATGCCCGTCAGTTTATACATTGATCCCCCTTTGCTAAGTTGTGCCAATGTTGTCCTTTAGCTTCAATAGCTCTTATCCTCCCCTGGTGTTTATCCCCCCGATGCATTTATTAATCATCCATACTAATACTATCAAGGTCTAATCTATCAGCATCGGATAATGCACCCCAATAAAGGAGGTAGCAAAGATTAAGCTGATGTGCTTACTCTTAGCCAACAAGGTGTCAGTTCAGCAAGGTACTTAGGCAAGTGGCTAACTTTAAGAACAAGAACAGTCGTGTGCTTAAAAAGGTTTGATCCTGCCTGGGGTGCACTGCTCTGGCCTTGAGCCAGCAGAGCACCTCGGTGTAAGCTTAACCTTAAACACAGGAGTGGTGCAAGTGAAGTCAATGGGACTAGGCACATGCTTATCTGCTTTGCTGGACTGGGAGGAGAGTTCCCAGTGCCCTCCCCCCCCCCCCCCCTTGACCCCCTCAGGGACCAAGCCCCAAGTTAGGCAGGTATTAATTACCGAGCTGAACTAGAGCTGAAAGTCCAGGCAAAAGCAGAACCAACCAGCGGGGCTTTGTCTTTTGCAGAACTGCACAGATATCTAATATATACACTGTGACGCTGGCAGACCAGTGACAGTCACCCTGTCTCAAAGGGCCACTGACAAACCCAGAGCTGGAAGCAGTGGGGCTCACCTGTGCATTAGTGTTGTTGAAATAGTTATTAGTATTTTAAGGATGTCTTTAGACTTTATTGAATGCTTGTGAGTTGCTGCCTGCATTCATCTCAGGCATAACATCTGACCCCATACTGTAAGGTAACATTTCAGTGATTGCATTGTGAGCCTCTGTGACTCTGTGAATCACCAGATCGGAGAGAGACTTTAACTAGTGTGACGTGTTGGTCTCCAACCGAAGGTGTTATGTCCTGTCTAACATGGAAGGTCCATCCACACCGGATGGACTATTGAGAGACATTAAAGAGGATAAAGACATTGGTTATTTTGCCCTCCCTCCCCACCTGTGAAGATGAGTCATGCAAGGGGATTCCTCCCATCAGCTGAATTTGAAGCTCAGAGCACAAGAGAGGAGGAGGATAAAAACCCCTAACTAGAGGGACCTGTAGCTCTATGCTGCTTGGACTCTAAGGGGCAAGGTTTACTAGGCATAAGTGAGAGATCCCCAGGGCTCAGTCTGGGTTAGCCCTAAAGGTCATCTAGAACTTGTTTATTATAGAAGCTTCTATTTCTTTTTTTATTAATATAAGATTGGAACTCATTTGTATGTGTATGTTCAGCTGCTTTAACCTCGTAAATAACGCTCTAATCCTTTTCCTAGTTAATAAATCTCTATATCGTTTACTATCACATTGGCTACAGGCATTGTCTTTGGTGTGAGATCTAAGGTGCAATTGACCTGGTGTAAATGCCTGGCCCTTTGGGACTGGGAGTAACCAGAATATTGTTGTGATTTTTGGTGTAAGGGACCATCTATCACAAAAGCAGGCTCACCTGGGTAGCAAGATATCTCCAAGGGGACGAGATTCCATCTTAAGACTGGTATAGTGACTGGGGAGTTTACACCTGATATTTGGTTGATGAAATCTAAGTGTAGAACTCACAGCCAATACGGGGTTCGTGCCCTGTTTCCTGGCAGGGGACGCTGAGGTTGGTATCCACACTCTTGAGTCACTGCAGGCAACTTCATACACAAATCCAACTGCACATTTCATACCAGATTTGTTTGGATTTTTTTTCCTTCTGCCAATGCTTGTTGCACCTTCATTTGCTTTTCCCAGCTACTGGCAGACAAACAATGGAAATCCATTTTGAACTCAGGCAGGTTTCACACCTGGGATTTGTGGGGCTTTAAGGTAAATAGAAGTGAAAAACAACGTTCAATGCATTCTAGGGTGATTTTATTCCTGAGCCCAAATAGGTACAATATGAAAAATCAAATCAGCCTTCAGCATGACATAACTGCCCTGGATAAATCTGAGGTAAAGTCAGCATACCAAATAGATATAATTATATCTCATTTCATGTCATTCCTCATCATTTTAATTCCATCACATTTCAGGCAATTTTTTTTTACATTTAGGTACAGATTGTTTTAATAACTCAAAGCATATGTGCAGGCATCAAAACCATTTTGCTACTAAACTCATTTTAATAAGAATAAGAAAAATGTTTTAACAGCAGACCCTGCCAGAAATGATCATTCCAGAAACAAAAAGGAATGGTAAAATGGTTTTGATTTTACTTATATTCTCATTTCATACTGAGATTATATTCTTCTAACCAGAAAGATTGTTTGTATACGTGCATGGAGCAATACTTGATTTTAGAAACTATGAATGCCTTTACTTCTCCAGCAAACACACATTTCTGTGTGTAGCTTTCTTGGGCAATATTATGAACTAGAAAATGCGTCACATTGAAATTATAAAATGGCTGTGGTGGAATGAAATTGTAAAGAATTGATATGTCATAATAATAAAATAACAGAATATTCAGAAAATTAATAGCAAACACTATCCTCATTCTTATTGTTCTGGTTCCTTGTAAAACAAAAATCACATCTTAACTCTACTGCTAATATTAAGTAATCAAAGATTGTATTCTACCCACATTTAAACAGGCACATAGCGTACAGAAAAGAATTCAAAGTTACAAAAAGCCTTGGAATTCATCTTAGAAAAATGCAGACTATTTTATTCTAGTGGCTATTTGTGAATAATTGTGTAGGATATAAACAGATCAGTAAAAGAAATCAGTTTCCTCTGGATATATTATTTATCTCTCTGTGCATCTGTTTAAGGATCCAAAAACCCTTGAGTGTCATGAATTTTTGTCTCGACTCTTGCTGTAATTAGTTAAAAAAAAAAAAACTTCCTTGCTTCACCCTGCTGTAACCTGGGCTAAAGTGATGTTTATAGCTTCCTACATTCACTGAAGACTCGGGCTCTTTTATGACGTACTTTCTGCATTGAGGGTCTTGCCACAATCCTCACTGAAGCCAAGGACACTCTTTCCATGGACTTCAGCAGGCTTTGGATCAGGCTCTCACTGAATTTGGAAGCTGCCCTTCTAAGGGCCCAATCCTGCAAACATATCTCTGAGCCAGGAATGCTTATTAGTGGACATCAGCTCCATTATGAAGTCAGTGCAGCTTCTCCGTGTATTATAAATACTAGTGGCCAAGTCCAAAGTCCACTGAAATCAGAGAGAATTTTTCCAGTGACTTCGGTTTGCTTTGGCAAAGGGTTTGCCTACAGGGGGAATAAGGTAGGGTGTGAGTTTAAAGCATTCCAGCTAGTGCAGAATAAGACTGTCTGACTAGGGAACTCTTGCACTATAAGTATTCTGGTCAATTTCCCCATATAAACAAGTCCTCGGGCCCAAATATCCATAGACTGGCCCTGATCCAGCAAAGCATGTAAACACGGGCTTAATTTTAAGCACGTGAGCCATCCCATTCCTCCGAGATGTGACGGGGCGTGATCACATCGCACATTTTCACCACAGAAAGCTACTTCCAGTGTGGTTTTGACACTCCTATTTCAAGGTGGCATGCGCTGACTATTGTTTTTCCGGGGTTGGGTTTGAGCCTCCATTTCCGAAAGCATTGTTCCATAATTCGGAGGCCCTCAGTTAGTGCTTACTCAGCGTCACGGAAGCTGGATGCACGAGTTGTCATAGTCAGATTCACCTGCACGGCCAAAAGTTCCTGCTGGAGTTGGAGGCGTCATGTCACTCATGTAAATATTTAAAAGGGTTGGTGCAAGCTGAGAGCCTCGTGGTAGCCTGTTGTTTATGGTACCAGGGTGAGTTGGGCTTATTACCAGTATACCCCCGTAGGCATCTATTACTCAGCATGGTTCGCAGCAGGCGAAGTGTTTGATAGCAAGGTATAATTTAGCATTATAGCTTGGAGTGAAACCCGACCGCACCCTCCCCTTTCATGACCATCTTGAGAAGGCAGCTGCAAAGATCAAAGCGAGAGCTCCCATGATTCAGAAACCAGCAGGCACATCTGGATCGACACCAGTGTTGCAAATATCTGCAATGGCACTGGTATATTTGGTAGCTGAATATTGCACACCGGGATGCAGCAGATGCAGCCACACGCGACTTGTTGACACCCAGCTGTATACAGGGATGCGGTGCATCACTGGAACCCTTAAGTCCACTCCACCACCATGGCTCCCTGTTCTGTCCAACATGGTTTCCCCGCCGATATGCTGAACTACCGTGACACTCCGCGAATCTAGGAAAACAAATGTCTTCCTATCCACCAAGACCTTCACAAGGCCCCCCACCCCCTCCAACACCTTAACTCCTGCAAGCCTTTCTGGGAATATTTGCCTAGCCGCATACAATCAGGCCCTTCTCTGTCCCTTTTCCAGTTCTGATATTTCTTTTTTGATATGGGGCAACCAGAGCTGCTCACAAGATTCAAGATGTGGGCATACCATGGATTTATAAAGAGGCAATACGATATTTTCTGTCTTATTATCTATCCCTTTCCTAATGATTCCAAACATTCTGGTAGCTTTTTTGACTGCCGTGACACATTGAGTGGATGTTTTCAGAGAACTATCCACAATGACTCCAAGATCTCTTTCTTGACCCCATTTTTAGACCCCATCATTTTATATGTATAGTTGGGATGATGTTTTCCAATGTGCATTACTCTGCATTTATCAGGATTTAATTTCATCTGCCATTTTGTTGCCCAGTAACCCAGTTTTGTAAGATCCCTTTGTAACACTTTGCAGTCTGCTTTGGGCTTAATTATCTTGAGTAGTTTTGTATCTTCTGCAAATTTTGCCACATCAGTGTTTACCCCTTTTTCCAGATCATTTATGAATATGTTGAACAGTGCTGGTCCCAGTGCAGATTCCTGAGGGACCACACTATTTACCTCTCTCCATTCTAAAAACTGACCATTTATTCCTACTCTTTGTTTCCTATCTTTTAACCAGTTACTGATCCAGGAGAGGACCTTCCCTCTTATCCCATGACTGCTTACTTTGCTTAAGAGCCTTTGGTGTAAGTACACTGTATCCACTGGATCACCCTTGTCCACATGCTCGTTGACCCCCACTCAAGAAATTCTAGTAGATTGGTGAGGCACGATTTCCCTTTACAAAAACCATGGTGACCCTTCCCCAACAAACTGTGTTCCTCTTCGCATCTACCATGGTTAGTTGGGATTTGGTTCAGAGTTGACGGACATTTAAGCACAAATGGAAAATCAAGGACTCCCCTGCGTGCGAGTGTGGCTCCCCACAACAGATCATCAAACATATCACCACTTATTGCCCAATTTATAAATATGAAGGAGGCATCACTGCAATATATTCTGCCATTCCTGATGTAGCCATGTGGCTCGATCAACTTCAGGTGAAATTGTAGTCGCTGCACAACATCAGCCATACGAAAAAAGAAGAATCGCATTCCTATTCAGCAAAATCCTTAGCGTCTGCTTACTTTAAGAACTTCATTAGGACTGCTTATGTGCGTAAAGTAAGTAGCTGCTCGGTGCTTTGCTGGTTGATACCCAAAAGAGTTTGCAGGATCTGGGGTAAAATGAATTACATACTCCTCTAAGTGCTGGAACCAAGAAGATACCACACAAATAGAAGAGGAATGTTACTTCCATTTATACCTCAACCTTCATTTTGAAGGCGATTGCCATGTGACTTCTGGTGTAATAGTCCCCTCCTGGAAACCAGTACAAAAACAAGAGTAAAGCGTTAGGTGATTTATCCAGTGTCCTGGATTTTTTTTTTATTCTTTTGTATCCACATAAATTACACAAGCACTTTATAAAATGAATACACATAAAACACCTTAGAAGTGCATAACTTAAAACAAACAAACGAACGAATGCCTTTAAAAATCTCACTGAAAATAGGTTTTTTTGACTGATTGTTTGTACCAGCTGCTTAAATTGGCAGTGCGATTTTAGATTATAAGTAACTGAAAATATATATTGTGTATATATATCTATATATATATATTCCTGGAGTTTGCTATAAGAAGTGCTTGACTTAATCATATCTCCTTCCCTCAACAGAATTAAAGAAATGAGTTAACCAGTCGAAAGTGAAAGATTTTCCCCAACGTAAGTTGACTTCTAGAGCAAAAAAAGTAAAAGAAAATATGGAACAACATTTGTAAATAATACCAAAATAATCCACTGAATGAAACTGCATTGTCTCTGCAAAATGCCACAGATGTCTCAAGAGTTATTAAAATAGAAGTTAATCAATGCAGTGTCTGTGGTATCCAGGAAAACAGTTTGGAATCTTCATACAACTGTTTGCAACATGGTGTTTACTGTCTTCAAAGGTCTATCCGTTTCCTCTTATTCCCCCGCTGGAAAAAGATCATAATTAAAAGGGGGACGAGACATTCCAAAGTGAAATCCAAAGAATTCACTTCTGGTGCAAAGCGGAAATCACCAAGCAAAAGAGTAAAACTGGGTTGTTTTGTCCATTTGTTGATTCCAGTCTGAACACCAGCGACCCAGGGGGAGATAAGGGGCTTGTTAAAGAAATGTCAAAGCTCCATTCCGAGGAAGGGAAGTTATTTTGTTTTAAATGACCTGTCTAAAAATATATACCAACAAACCAAAGGCCTGCACTGGCTGTGGGCAGAACCAAGGGAAGGTTTTTTTCCATGGGTTCTGAAAAGACGACATGTTTTTATTTTCTTGGAATAATTAAAGGAGGTCCTCATTGCTCATTGTCCGGTATTGGAGGCTTTCATAATGAAAAAAAGGGAAATGCCGCTTTTCTCTGCGTAATCCCACAGGTCACTGGAAGCTTCTCTTCTCCACACCCTCCCCTTCCCCCTTTCTTCCCACCAAAAGGATGTTTGCCGACTCAGCACACTGGAAGTGTGGGACTCTTGGGTGACAGTATGTGTGGTTCGTTTCCTGTTCGGAAGAAGTTTGCTCCGCACTGTGGTTGACCTTGAGGGAGCTGGGCGGCTCTTAACGCAGCGTGCCCGCCTCGCTGTGTCCTGGGCGGCGCCTGGGCTTTATTCGCAAGCAGAGGCAACGGAAGTGACGCTGGTGATCTTGGAGGCGTCATCGGACCAGGGCTGGAGGTTCTGGAGGGCGAAGAGGGAAGAGTTGTGGACGCAGATGGGGTCTGCCTGGAGGGGCTGGTTGATGCTTTTCTGGAAGGCTTCCTGCTGGAGCTGCATGAGGATACGGTTGGCTTGCTGTCTCTCTGCCTCCCTCTCCTCTGCGGTTTGTCGCCTGGGAGAAAATAAGAATTATTAATGATTTGTATCATGGTAAAGCTTTGCCCTCCAGGCCGCAACCAAGAAAAAGGCCCCAGTGTGCTGGACGCCTATAGACACACCGTCAGAGACTTGTTGACGGAGCTGTTGTTAAAGGCCACAGGGAACAAAAGGCAGATCTCTGGAGTCTGAGTCCAGGGCCTTAGCCACTGAACTACACTGGCTTTTCATTACCCTCTTCAAGAGAACGGAAAGTACCAAGCAAAATTCAAAGCTTCCTCCATGGCCATGGGTGCAGGATGTGTTCTGATCAAGGCTTAGGAAGATATGAACTGTCCATGCAGAGCAGTCAGAGGTGGAAGAGAGCTAATTAAGTCAAAGCTACCCCCTCCCCAGGATTGTTCCCTGTGGTCTAGGACGTTGCCCGGTCTACTGCAAACGGCTGTAGTCCGGGACCATGGGAACTGATTCCCGAGTGGTCCCAAGGAAAGGAAGACTTCATCCGTCCACCCAATGTGCTGAACTCAGTTGGCAATGGCTTGGAGGGAAGAGATCAATTCCTTTGGCTTCAGGGGAGATCCCTTTTCAGCCCGGCACGCCCCCCAGCACACAGACAGCTCCTTTCTTTGGTGCCCAGTTAGGCCATTTGAATTAACGTTGGCCAAAACCCAAGCTCCTTTCTCAGGCACCACCCCATTAGCTTCAGCAGGTGAGGGTCTCAGGATACAGCCATGTGGAAAGTTCTGTTCCATCCCTCCAGTTGTATCCACTGTAGATAGCAGAACACCGGGGTTGATCGTACCTCTCCTGGACACCACATCCCACGGCCCATAGGATACCGGGGATCTCAGGTTACAGTGTCTGTGGACGGGCTCAACTCATTGTCCTGCCAGTTACTTTTCGCTATGCTGCCAGGTTGGCCAGCCTTAGAAAGGCAAGCAGGACAGCTGGAAGCGCGCTGAGTCAAATGGAAACCAGGACTAGTTCCCACCCCCCTTGTGCAGACTGGCTCCATGGCACTGTCTTCCCACTTTGGAGTATCCAGGGTGGAAAGCACTATCTATCAATGACTCAAAGGCTCTGGGAACACATGCAACACCAAGCTCAAGTTTTCCTGGCATATTAGGACTTTGTGTCTTCCATAGGAGGGACAGAATGGCTCACTTTTGGGGTATGAAGAGCAGAGGCATTTCCTCTGCCTATCAACCCTGTGTCAAAAATCGGCCAACAAAAAATCCTTCCCTCTGCTACTTTCTCTGCTTCTCTGCTCTGAATGACGGGATTTATGAAGCGATCTGTCATTTTCCTGGCTCTGTACTGGCCCCTCACACTTCGTAACGCATTGTTTGAAAATCAATTTATAATGAAACTGCTGTTTGTGTGGGTTTTATTTTGCTACTGATCCGCTGAAAGGTTTCAGTTCATAACCCATTAGAGTTGGGGGGGAGTTGCTGGGTTATTGTGGGAACCTGGAATCTTGCCGGCTGTAGAAAGTTCAGGGACACCTGGTAGATTCCCAGAGCAAAGACAGTGGAATGTTATTGACCAGGGTCGCGGCATGTCTATTTCACATCTACAAGCAGCATGAAATACACATTTTTATCTGAACGCCTCTCTTTCTTCCACGGCCCATACTGCTTAATTTATCTGGCATTATTTATTATTTAGCTGAGTCAATGTGCTATTTCATTCGGCAAACGCAGGTCTGAGGCACGGTTTTTATTAAAGACACCGTGTAAAAGAAGGGTGGGTGGGCCCCTAATTTCTTGACAACTGTCAGGGATAGATTCGGGGAATCCGAGACAGCCCCGGAACCTTCTTCTCCGACTTAAAAAGAAATAAACGCGTGACATATTCAAACGGGACACAAATCAACGTATGCACCCAATTATTTTCTGACTAAGAGGCCGGGAAAGAATTGCATAAATAATGGAGGAGTTTTCCTTCCACAGCGAATTTACTCTTGATGCATATTTAATACTGTTTTGACATCACAGAGAAATGTAACGCAGCCTCCTTTATAATTAGTGGTAACAGATTATTAATTTCAAACGGGGACATTATTCTCAGTTAACACAGTTCGTAGCAAAAAAAAACCCCCAAAAACAACCATTTTTCAAACAAAGAGAGAATAAACACCGCGCGGTGTAAAAAATAACCCAGGATCCAGGCAATGGGCTTAAATATTGCCGCGCATTAGCTATAATTATTTAAAACAGCCCCTTCCTTAATTGCAAATATGGAAATTGTGGAAGGCTTCGCCCAGCGCTAACATGGAGTGTCTGGGCCCTATCCTGCTCGCACTGAAATCAAGGGGAGTTTTCCAGTGACTGCAGGATCTGCGCCTAAAGTCTATGGAGCGAGGAGCGATCATATGACTGGGGTTTTCACCCATCTAAGGATCGGACCAGTGTATGGCCCCGATCCGATTCCCCTTATGCTCACCGAGAGCGTGTCCCGTGGGTTTCAATGGATCGGGGCGGAAAGTGACCCAACAGGACTCCGTGGACGTTGTTCGTTCCCTGCTATTCGAGAAATCGCACAATTCCCCCCATTTGTAGACGTCCTTCCTCCGACAGATCATCTATACCTTTCCCGCGACGGATCCCGCCGCACGCGGCCAGACTTACAAAACTAAAGGTTTGGGGCTTGGTTTCCCAAGTCTGTCTTTTCGTTTACTTCGCATTTCGTTTCACGGTCCCCAGCCGGAGGTTGTGGGGTCAGAATTACGCGTGGTGAGAAAGGCCACTGCATTTTGTAATTGCATATACTGCAACAACTGTCCGTGTAAAACTTCTGCAGTTGTTCGCTTTCCGATTCCCACCCCTGCGACACACACAGCTTCCCGTTTCAGAAGCCGGGGGCACGAGATGTAACGCTGGGGGGCGATGAAATGAGGGCGCTGACTAAATAATGCCCCTCGTTTTACTTTACTGATTGCTTCTTTCAGAGGACCAGAGACTGCGGGTCTATATTTAACCTTTATATATATCTATATCTTCGACTTCGTTTCTGTTTTCTTTCTGTGGGGCCCGCAAGAATGACTCCACACCAGTTCTGCAGTGAATACACCGGTCTCCAACCGCATGTTTGTGTACGAGAGATCGAAAGCAATTTCATTAGCTACCAAACACGATTTCAGTCCTAACTCCTGGAGCCGACAACGCACCACAATCTAATTCCGGGCCGGCTAATTCGGATCGGAACGTAGGAAGAGTTATTTCGTACTCGAAGATCGTTCATTGAACCTCATGTATTTCTTGAAACATCATTCTTCCAATTCCTTTTGGCACGTGCACTAAGTGCTACAAACGCTGCTGTGTACAACTCTGTGTGTAAATATTATAGCTCATCTCCTATATTGTCTATTTCTATCCGAGAATCCACATCCAGCTGTGGCTTCCCCCCATTAATGCCAGTAAAAATCGTACTTAGCGCAATGAAGGGAAAATGGAGGTTTACTGTTCTTGAAGGATTTTCACAAGATCAACCTAATCTGAATAAGGACGGATCTATTGTGGATTGTAAATAGTTTTGTACAATGTTTACAGGATTATTTTTAAAAAATAGTAGAGAATATATTTTGTTTTGCTGAAGACTTGAGAAAATTCCCCCAGTATTTTAAAAATCAAATCAACAATAACTCAGAACCCACCTCAGCGATTTCAAATGACATATATTATATATCGAAACTTGATTGTGACACCCTTCCTTGGCTGTTACTGGACGTCAGAGAGTGAGCAAAGAAAACCAGACCGGGTTCTTTTCTTACATTTCCTTTGTGTAACTACAGAACCCCAGTGGTATTTTTCCAAAGCTAAAATCCCTTGCTTTTAGCATACCCGCTCACTTCAAAGACTTCCAGATCCACTTCAGTTCATTTCCCCTGCACTTTCAGGACGGCTGGGGCTTTTAACACAAATATGAAATCATATTGCTGTCTTTTTAGGCCACGGTATTTAAATCCAAAATCCCTTATTACTAATCTTAATGTTCTGCTTGCTGGTGTGAAAATGAATCGCTCAATTCATACCGTCCTGACACATGGGGATAGTTCATGGCAACATTCACTCCCTGAGATGCTTTGGAAAGAGCCTGAAACAAGTCTATTCTCTCGCCACATGTCCCAGGAAAATAGTTTTCTTCTTACGCCCCGTTACCGGAGCCTCGTTTATTGGTACGGCTCGCCACTTCTAATGGCAGATGCCCGTAGGAGCACACACGCCTTTTGATCAATACAAAAAAAAGTCTTAACAGGAAAAAACCCAGCCCCAAACGCCACGGCGTGCTAGATTTCGTACATTTCCTTCTAGTCAAAAATACTTACGGCTCCCCCAAAATACACCCCAAAGATGCCTTTTCAGAGTAAAAATTGGCCATTCCTAGATTCCCTCCCCATTGCGTCTCTTCATTTTTTTTTTAACGAGACACACTTCCATTCGGATTGCGCCCCTCCAGAAAGGGTTTGACATTTTGATGGACCCGTCCTGTTCTCCGTGTACAACTGCGAGGCCCGTTTGAAGACAAAGACCCTTGGAAGATGCTGTTACGCCCCTGAGCAGAGAGCTTCAGAGGTCCAAGGGGAAGCTGTAGCTGATACAAGCGGCCCTGGCTCTCCGTTTGTGGCGATTTACATCAGCTGGGATGCGGCAGGAGCAGAGAGGGAGCATCAGAAACCCACTCCTGGAAAGTTGCATTGATGGTTGCCCGGCCATAAATGTGCGTACATTGGTGGGGGTGAAGGGGGAGTATTCTTCGCCCCAGACAGACGGACAGCGCCCTGGTGTGTGGGGACACCCGCCTCCTGCCTTTAAGACCATGTGTGCTTTGGAAAGCGATACACGAGGAGGATGTCACCGAGAGAGAGAGAGTGACCTAGGGGCTGGAGCACGTTTCTGCACCGACGCACGGGCACTGACCGAGGACGCTGGCCCGTGGCCCCGCGTGTCCATCTCCCACGACCCGCCCCGTCTTTGCGGAACACGGGTGCGTCCCCTGCGCAAAGCAACCACACGAGGGGGGGGCGGGCAATTAACCATTTCGCTGCCGCACGACCCAGCCGCCTCTGATCATTGTAAGCTTACAGCCGGCCTCCAGCCGGAGACAGCTCCGATCACGAGCCAATTTCACGGCAGCGGCGTGTGACAAGAGACACCCCCTTCCCCCCCGCACCCCGTGCCCGGGGACGAGCCCCTGTCACCTACACACGCCCGCGTGGAGCCACACACAGCCAACAGCCACGAGCTTTGCCTGCCCAGCACGCAGCAGACTATGAAAGCACAACACCACAACGAACGCGAGACACACACACACACACCAGACAAAGCACGGAGACACAGGGTGCAGGAAGCACACCTCAGGCAATATGCAAAAGACAACAGAGACAATCACACCCGAGACCAAATCCACACACACACACACACACACACACACACATCAGAGAGAGCACGGGCACCCTCACACCCGCCCCATCGGCCCAGGGGAGCGGGATCTGCGTCTCACCTCCACTTCGTCCTCCTGTTCTGAAACCAGGTTTTGACCTGGGCATCTGTCATCTTGAGCGCCTTGGCCAGGGCTGCCCGCTCCGCGGAGGCCAGGTACTTCTGCCGGTGGAATCGCTTCTCCAGCTCGCAGATCTGCAGCCGGGTGAAGGACGTCCGCGGCTTTTTTTTCTTGGGCGGTGTCCGGTTCTGGTAGGGGTGACCTATACGGCGTGTTACAGTGAAGGGTGAGAGGGCCACTGGGTTGGGAGACAGGACAGACGGGGGGTGGGGGGCAAAGAAGCAAGCGGCAAAATATCAGGAGGGGTCCACCAGCCGGAGCAGAGAGAGACCGCGAGAATGTGGGGCTAGATCCCGGCCTGGGGGTGGGGGGCAGGGAGCAGGGGGGTGAGTACCAGAGCTCATGCTGCCTGGGGGAGCTATATCTGCTGCCAGCATGGTGCAAAGCCCCCCTCCCCGCCGCACGCACCCCCTCAGCCCCCCAGACCTCCGGTCCTCACTTTCCCCAGAAACCAACACCCTCTCCCAGCCAGGGCCTTCTCAAGCACAAACACAGAGCGGGGCGGGGGGGGGGGGGCGCACTGGAAACCATCCCTCCCCCCCAAAACCCTACCGAGCCAAACTCTTCCTCTGCGCACCCAGGCCTCCTTCTGGGGGAAGGGGGCGAGCGAGACAGACCCACGGAGGGACGGATGTTAGTCACTTTGGGGAAGGCTTTGTTGGGGGGGGGGGTGCCTGGTGCTGCTACAAGGACAGACTCATCTCAGCCATTGTCTTACCAGGGGCTGGAGCAGCCCCCGGATCTGCTAAATATTGAGACGGGGGGGGGGGGATTATTTTAATCCTTATTTATTTTACCCCTACCAGACCTCCTGGTTAGGGGCAGCAACTCCTGCCCACCTCAGACTGCTCACATCACCACCCCCTTGATGAACCCAGGGCTGCCCCGTTCCAGAGTCCGGGGGGGTAGGGGGGGATTAGCACCGATCAATTTCCCGCAGCACCCAGGGGTGACCAGCCGCGGGGCCCGGGCGGCAATATTTGCCTTCCCTCGGACGGGGAAGTCTGTCATTCCTCGCAGAGAACTTTAACTCCTCTGGTCCAGACGCCCACCGGGCCGCGCTGGGAAAGGAGGCGTCAAAACGCAGCTCGGTTCGTTTCGTTTCAGGACGAGAACCGCCGCCCCGAGAAAGTCCCTGGCTCGCTCTTCGTCTGACCGATCTGATGAGTGGTGTTAGCAAGACAGACACGGCCTATTCGATTAGGAAAGAGGGTCCGGGGGGGGGGGGGGAAGGGGGACGAGGAGGGAGATAATTCGCTCCGATATTGACATATTTCCCCAATTCCGAGCGTTTAGTCCCTGGTAAATCCGATCGGTCAAAACCCCGTAATATTTGTGTTTGTCTGGGGTTAGTTTGTTTTAAAAAAATCCTTTTGGTCACGCGGTTAGATCCAATTAATAAAGTCCCTGCAATAACTCATCATATATGTTCCTCGAATTAGGAATTTCCTAATCCTCAGAATTATCTTTAAACCGGATTATCCTACCACCTCCTGCCGTAAAGTTCGGTTTACCATCTGACCAGTTTCCCTTTCCCCTTTCTTACTATATTCCGTGGCGGAAATCGCTGTTCTGGATCGAAATAATTTCCATGGAAGGTTCAAATGCAGAAAGGGCTCCTCGGAATTAGCCTGGCTGTTCATTAAATTACGTCTGTTTGTATTTAGTTGTGGAATAACACCCCAGGTCTGATGCCCTGAAGCGAGGTATAATTATTCATTCAGAGAAGATAGAAAAACACTATTATTTAGAGCGATTTAGAGTGTTTTCTGTCTATATACATCTTCATCTAGGTATCTGCAGGACATCTTATCCCTCTGTCTGTCTATTAGTATTAAACTGCCATTCGGACAGTCCCTTTTTGAGACAATGCAGAAAAAATGTACACCCTTCTCCCAGCTCCTGTACTCTGACATAAATATAATCAGGCTGGGAGGCAATGGAAAAATAATAGGCCTCGAAATCTTTT
Source organism: Emydura macquarii macquarii (assembly GCF_026122565.2). Lineage (NCBI taxonomy): Eukaryota > Metazoa > Chordata > Testudines > Chelidae > Emydura > Emydura macquarii. The sequence goes on along the minus strand of NW_027133829.1, from coordinate 10,165,633 downwards.
AGGGCAGCTATTATGTCCTGAAGTTAAAGGGTGCTTCTCTCCATAGCACAGATGAAACTCAGATGAGAGGGGGACATTTGCTGGAAACTTAGGGCAAAATGGCCTTTTGTGATAGTTGCCAGATTAGGATCTAGCATGCATTTAAAATATCCCAGCCCATTACAACTCCCAGATCTGTGGTATGTTTGCAGCAATAACCAAATATCTAGAGGCCAGAATACATGGCCAAGAGTTATTCCAGTGAACAAGGTACAGTAGATCAGAGACGGGCTGATCTCTGTATTTCTCCCCTATTTCTAACAGTCATAAATTGACATTCTTTATACTCCTGGAATTAATAATCAGCAGTAATAACAACTACTACTAATATATAATTTGATCTCTGGGCAGCTCTGTTTGCACAGTGCTTATAGAATTAAATATTCTGCGCCTCCTGCAGTTATAATGTGTAATATTATGGGCCTCCCTCGCCAGTGCCCGCTCAGGAAAAAGTTCCGCTTGTGGCGAGGAGAGTTTTAGTAATACTAAGAAAAGTAAAATATTCTGCAATTCTAAAGACGCCTTTCAGTCCAGGATCTCCAAGCGCTCTCTAATCAGGGATTCAATTAAGCCTTCTACCGCCTGAGAGGTAGAGAAAGGCTTCATTATTTTGCCCTTTAAAATTATATTAGTAAATTGATATCATAGCAAAATTAGATTTAAAAATGGAAAAAATAATCCCTCCTATCGGTCAGACTGGAAAGTATAAATTAACCAGGAGCTGTTTTAAACGGGGATTGATCCCCCTCCCTCCCCTTTTACAATTTCTCTGCCTTTTCAATCCACTCCTTTTGGTGTTCGCTTTGTCTCCCAGTTCACATATAAACCACAATCCGGCCGCTTCGGGTCTGGAGGGCGCCGGGGGCTGGTCAAGAACTAAATCCAGAACTGGAGGGAAAAGAGCACCGCGGAAATCCTGGAGGCTGTTGCCCGGTCCCTTCTGTGGAAGCCGCATCTGCATGGTCTGGGCATGGTTTGTATAACAAACCAGGCTCGCTCGAGAGCTGAAAAACCCGGTTTTGTCGGGTATGTGGACCCGAAACCCAGGACACAAACTTGTTACAAACCACAGAGCCACGCAATCCTTTCCGAGCCTGGAAAGAATGGCAGTGGACTAACCCTCGGGGGTCCCTCCGCTGCGTCTTGAGAGCCGACGGGAGACTTTCTCTCCTCCCGCAGTAACGCGCCTACGTGACCCCGAGTTTTCAAACACATCCTGGCCTGGCCGCCTCCTGCCCTGAGAAGCTCGGGATAAAAAATAACCAGCCCTGGTCTGGAAACAACCCAAACCAAACCAAACCAAACCAAACCAAACCAAACCACGAACGCCTGAATCTGAAAAACTTTTGCAACTCTTTCCGGGGTGAGCTGAAATGAATTGAATTGGGCCTCCGTTACTGATTGTCTGGTTAGTTAGTTATTGTCATCGGACCCTTAGTAAAACAGATATGTATACCGATGGCTGGTTTATTTACACAGCCTGTTATCCCTGGGGACAGTTTTGCCCCCAATTTAAGCCACATGGCAAAGGGGCGCTTTATTGATCATCTCAGCCCATCTTCCCCCCCCCCCCCGGTTAATAAATAGGCCGGCTCAGTATCACTAATGGCGGGTGATGCATCTTTTGATATCCCTATTTCTTCCCTCATCGCTCCTCTTTATTCTGCCGCTCAGTGGCCGGCGGGCCGGCCTGGGAATCATTCCAATCGATCGATCGATCGATCTCGACCCCCCCCCCCCGCCCCCGCTCCCCAGGCGGGCAATGCGCTGGATTCGAATCGGCTGCAAAGCCAGGGCGTGACCCTGGTGCCACCCCGCCTCTGTCCTCGTGCAGGGGAGCAAAGGGCGCCGCTCGCCCAGGCCAGGTGTGTCACGGAAAGCGGAGTCGCTCCGGGCGTGGCGGGCTGCCCGGAGCAAAGGCGAAGGGGAAGCGGGGCGCCGGAGGCAGGCAGGCACTCACCTGTGAACCGGTCCTTGGTGTACCTCCTGTTGCTCTCCATCCAGGGGAAAGTGAGCCCCGTGAGGTTGTTCATACTGTTCCCCGCGGGCCCGGGGCCCACGCCGCTGGAGAGGGGCTGGTGCATCCCCCCGGACAGGGGTCTGTGGGCCGGCACCCGGATGACGCCGGCCGCCGCGTTGAGGGGGTTGCCGCTCATGCCCACCCCGGCGTGGACGTTGTAGGAGCCCGGCAGGGAGCCCAGGCTGCAGGCACCCGGGTAAGCCCCGGCCGAGCTGCCGCCGCCGGCGCCGTAGTTGCCCGTCATGGTGTTGTAAGCGCTGCTGACGACGCAGCCCAAGCCGTAGTCGGAGGAGTCCTGGAGCCGGGCGCCGGAGATCATGCAGCTGCCTTGGTCCGGGTTGTTGAGGATCTGGTCGATGCCGAAGCTGATGGGCTCGGCGTGGCTCTGGTGCAGGTGGTGGGCGCCGAGGTGATCCATCCCGCGGCTCCTAATTCCCCCCTACAAACAAAAATTTAAAAAGTGGGGTGTCCCCCCCCCTCCCCGCCCTTCTCCAGTCCGCCGCCGGAGCAGGGAGGAGATTTCAACCGCGCGGGGCTGCGCCGGTCTGGCTTCGCTTCTTCCCCGAGCCTCGAAGGAGGCTGGAAGGTGGGGCAGGCAGGGCTGGCAGAGGCAAGAGCCGAGATCCGGGAGAGCGCGTGTGTGCGCGCCTCTGGATGGACTCCGGCTCGCCGGCGAGGGCATCAATCATGTTACCCAAAGGCCTGCTGCTACTTCTAGGCCCTGGATCTCCATTGGCTGGGGCCTGCGAGCCGCGGACTGAATGGCAGGCAGGGCAGAGGGAGAGAAGAAAAGCAGAGGAGTTGCTTTCAGGAGCCCCAAACCCCCCGGATCCTTATAAAGTCAGGTCACCCCGACTAGAGCGTAAAGGCGGCGCGGCGAGCCACTGCCCTGCATTTATTCGGGTAATTGACTGATCTCGCGTTTCCTCTGCTCAGCCACAGCCCGCCCCTCTGCCCCCCCCCCCGGCCCCCCTTCGGTCTATTTCTCTTTCCTGCCATCCAGCCGCGGGAGCGTGTAACAGACACGCGTGCATTTCCGCCACGACGCGGAAAAAAAAAAAGCAGCTGCAGGTATTTTGCTGCCATTGTGTAAAAGCACCGCGTGTCCAGACAAAGAAGGTAAAAGCTTAAACGGCGCAGGAGTTGCGGGGGGAGGGAAGGAGGGAGGGGAGGCCTTTCCTTTCTCCAAAGTCTGAGGGGTGGAGGAGACAGAAATATTGGGAAATTAGCGATCTCAGTCCTGGATCGCTTGTCTCTGTGTAATCCCCTTTCTAAGGTTTTGTTCTGTGTCTGGGTCTCTACAAACAAATCGGACAGATAGATCTCCTGTGAACACCCTCTGGTGTTGCATTGTGCATTGAGATTTCGGCAAACAACACATGGACATCTAAATGCACGATACCGGATTAGAGGCGTTACAAAGGAGATAGAAAGATAGAAAGAGAGAAAACGTGTTTGTAGAAATCGAAATACACAATACCAACGTTAGACGGGATTTCAGAGGGGATAGAAATGGTTGTGTGTAGAAATCGAAACACACCATTTGATATTAGGTGTAAAATATTTCTCTGGTGCGTCCACGCTTTGCTTTAGGAGTGGCTCGCCTTTCCCTGCGGTCACTAAGTTACCAAGCAAGTGATTTCCACGCTAAAAATGACCCCAGGGCAGGCGGCCGGGCACTGTGGGGCGAGGAGTAACAGAAAGGCTTCGGCAGAAGGAATAAAGGAAGATGGACCCACAAAAAGTGCAGCCGGGCTGTGAGTAATTCAGTCGTATTTGCCAAGCACTGGGAATAACCACATAAAAACGATGGGCCCCAGCCGAGCCCCTCTGGACTCGTGCGGGCTCCGGGGGATCGCTTGAATGCAAGTAAAGACACGGGGAGATGGGAGAGGTCGTGCTAACGGCCCACTTTTGCAATTAGCAGCACGTGTCAAGCAGTTAAAAACCCCGGTTTCGGGGTGCGGAGCTCTTCTCCTGCTAAAGTCAGCACTCCAGAGGCAGAAACTAGTCAATTCCCTGGGCGTTTTGAAGACAATTCAGGAGGCTGGTCCCTACCTGCTAAACGTCCAGCCCGAGAGACACACTCACGAATCACCCACTTTGCTGGGCGCAAGGAAAGCCCCCCCCCCCCGGCAGCCCGCTGGGTCTGCTGCATTCAGAACAAACGTGCCCTTTGCCTTCTCCACCGGCGCCGGCTTATGGACCGCGCTCTCGGGGAGGGCTGTAACTGAAATGGAAAGGGACGTGTTTGCCCACGGGGAGGGCGTGTTATTAACCGGACCGTCCCGAGCCTGGGATCTCCGCCACACGAAGGGATCCGTTCGATCTCCTTTAGAAACAAGCCGTCGCCTCCCCGAGTTCTGGGATCTCCGCAGCGGGGTGGGGGGGGGGGGAGGTTGCCGGGGGATGCGAGGACCCAGCGGTTCTGGAAAAGGATTTTCAGACCCTGGCCTCTCCTGGGGCGGTTTTTGGCTGCGAGTTGAGTCGTGTGTGTGTGTGTGTGTGTGTGTGTGTGACGGTCCTGCTTTGCCAAGTGAAATGGAGTTTGCTTTTCCAGGGAGCAGATCGACTCGGCCTGTCTCCAGCCTCGCCCCCCTTGGCTTGTGGTGTCTATTTGGATGAAGTCGCCAGCGCGTAAAGTGAGCCCCGTTTTGATTCAAAGCCAGGTACAACTACCCCCAGGACTCCCCTCTCACTACACAACCCGGTGGGTGCAAGGATTGTCTCTCCCGCGCACACCGAAGGAGCCAGTCGCTCCTTCACACACACACACCGACACGCAGACGCCGACACAACTTCTCTCCAAACAGAAGGACGAGCAGGGACAGGCCAGCTTTAAACCAGCTTCCAAATGGGACACGAGCCCTGGTCCTGCCTCCTTGTTAGGAACCTTAACAGCATTAGCCAGCCGTTCTGTGCCCCCGCCAGGCAGCAGAGCCGCTGGGGCGGGTGATTGATTGGTTGATGAAAGGGGGATGTCTGCTGCTTCTTGTTTCTTGAAGCATAATTCAGTAGAGGCGTGTGGAGATCCTTTTCTTTAGTGACACACACACACACACACACACACACACACACACACACACCTGCATTGTTCATAACGCACACACCATCCAAACGCTCTTCCGCTTGGATGAACAGGGAGGAAACTAATTCGCAGTCCGAACCATAGGGCACTGTTCCTGATCCTATTGCAGTCCATGGGAGTCTCACCTGGGCTGGTAAATCCTGATTCTCTCTGTGGGGGTGTTGCCGTCACACAGACCCCATACATGTGGGCATCGCACCCCTAGACCTAATTCCTGCGCGCTGGCAATAAACGGTGGAATAAATTGCCCGGGGGGGGGGGGCAGAATCTCTTCACCAGCACTGTGCCCCCGACCTCTCACATTTCAAACCCCGAGCACCCTTCAAATAGCCCCATTTGTAACATTCACCCCCCAAAAGGGAGTCTTTGTACGAGAGGGCAGTGCCCCGATGTGGAACTCCCCCGAGCATACTGCGCTCACCCACTGCCCGGTGCGTTCTGGGGCCGGGCCAGCTTTACACTTCGCTACGGCCCGAACCAGCAGGGCGAAAGAATTGTTTTGTCCCGCAGACGGGGCTGGGAGAGACCTTTGTCCCGTCTTGATTGGCAGAAAAGACGGTTTGGAGCCTTTCGAGAAGGGGCTGGGTTTTCTTGTTTTTAAAGTAAGGCAGAGTATTTTTCTCTCCTTCCCAATGGCCCCTCCTGTTAGATTCCTGGCGATGAAGGCAGATAGTAGGGGAAGGTACAGCTAGTGCTGACCGAGGTATTGTATGCAGACTGACTTCTCTGTGGAGGAGGTGACACAAACAGACCCAAGTTGCGAAGATTTCGTCGGCCGGGATGGACACTACCCAGACGCACATACACGTCTCTGAGCGAGGTGGGAAGCATTACACACAGGGCTGCTCCTGGGGTTATTTTTAATCTGCTTTGACAGCCCGCAGGCCTGGCCATTTCTGATGGGGGGGGGGACCTCGCCCCCGTTGGCCAGCTCCTGGGGACCTCCAGTTTGCATCGCAGCAGAGGGCCCCATGGACCTGCCCCGACGCCCGTGGAGATCAGTGGGAATTTTTTCCATTGGTTTCGGTGGGCTTCGGTCCCTGGACGGGGCCACTCTGGAGAGCTGTGATCAGATGCTATGGCTGGGGTAGACTGAGGGAAGGATCTTCGAGTCTCTCTGTGGGTCGGTGGCTAACGACGGACACGTAGGGCCTGGGCTTTGCCACAGAATTGACCGAGGCTTCAATGGGACCCGTGGGTTCTGTTGGGCCCAGGGCAAGACGCACGTTCCCATCTGTCCTCTCAGAGGCTTGTTTTGCCCGGAGCAGGGTGGGTGTTGGGTTGCTTCGTGTAAAAAAGACACCCCCGCCCCGGCTGGTGTGTGGGCGAGTCTCTCCGCTTAGCACGGATTCGTTTATTCAGCGCTGCCCTTCGGGTCTGCGCCTGCACTCCGAGGCAATGGGACGGTCCGAATGGAAATTGAAATGGTCGTTAACATTTTTTTCCCCCACGACTTCCTCCCCCTCCCCCCGCCCCCCCCCCAAAAAAAATGTGTTCAATTATTTTCCTTCGCGAATTCCCGTCACCCCTAAATTGTGCAGGGAAAAGTAAATGACTTTTATTTAAAAAAGAAATCATCAGTCAACTGAAGTGCGGGGAGTATTAACAAGAACGGGGGGGGGGGTTAATAAATATCCAGCTAGGAAGGACAAGTTCAAGCGCAGTGGAATTGAATCGCGTGAGGCAGTTAGCTAAAACGATGCGACTCCCATGCATTGAACAGGCTGAAATCCTTCTAAAACAGCAGAAAAGCAAATCGCCTCTTTTTTCCGCGCCTGTCCTGGTCCCCTTCTATAATTATCGAGCTGGATCAGGTCAGAAAGGAGAAATTCTGGCCTCTGCCCTGGTAAAAGGAAGCGCCGCTGAGCGCGTTTAATAATCTCACCCTCGGTTCGGGTAAAGCCCTGAACCCACTGCAGACAGGCCGAGTTCTGCAAGAGACAGCAGCCGAACCAGGCTTCCCAGTCCTTGTTTTCATTGCCTGCATCAGCTCTGCTTTGACATCCTTCATCTCTAGTCCCGGCCGTTCCCCAAGGAAGCATTTCGAATATTAGGAATGTAATAGCCACCCTAACTTTTAGACACTAATTAATAGGGGAAAGAAACTTCCGCGTCCCCGTTTACCCAACGCGAAGCCAAAGACTGCCTCAGCTGAGTGGCAGTGGGGAGAAATCAGATGCGTTTTGAGTTCAGAAGGATTCAAATCGGATTGACTGGCCTGAGCCCTGACTCTGCGATTGCTTTTTAAGCAGAGATCCTGACCGAAATCAGAAGGACAGCTTTGTTTAAAAAAGAAAGAAAGACAGACAGACAGAACTATCAGTGAGAAAGAAATCCAGCCTCCGTGGAGCGGAGCAAAAAGAAACTCCCCTGGCTGCAGATTCAATCGCGGAAAGCCATTTTATTCCAAATCCTTCCTTCCCTCCGAAATAAACGTTTCACTTTATAAACGTGCAGCTCTGCCTGGAAAGGTGATCGCAGAACTCAAACCACGGGGTGTCGGGAGCTCGTTTAAACTTACAACCCTAGGTGTAGAAATAAGCTTTCCCAGGGATTTTAGTGACCCTTTCAAAAAGAAAGAAAGAAAGAGTTTTCATATTGTACAGACTGGGACCCAGATGAAAGTTTACCGAACCTAGCCTGAATACACAATGACACGCCAGCCAGTCCTTCCAAATGTTAGGGGAGTATCGTTAAAGAACAACCAGCTAAAGTGACTGCCGAGGGTAAATTGTGGTTTTTTAAGGTTGAGGAGCCATAACAGCAGAGACAGGATCCACAATAGCACATCGCCGCCCATGATTGTTCGGCCAACTTTGAAATTCGTAGGTCCTGAAATGCAGCCATTGGACCTGGTGAGTTTCAAACACAAATTGGAACAAGTGATTCATTAACGTGTGAGCGCGTTTTCCTCTGCTAAAGAAGCAAACCTAGAGACACGTAGGTGAAGAGTTACAAATAGCCGCGAAAGCCTCATTCTTACACACACATACACACACACACACACACACACACTCACTACCGTGAATAAAAACACTGGCAAAATATAGATCGTTTGTTCTTGTGGGGATAGTTCAGAGAACAAAAACTGGCACTCCTGCGGACATCTGGTGCGTGAAAGTGTGTCTCGGTGTTGATTTGTGTGTGCAAGTGTGATTGCGTGTTGTGTGGGATACGGCGTTAGAAGAGTTTCGGAATTCTTCCAGTTCACTTTGCATGTCTCACTGTCACTAGCTCTTTGCCCTGTTTTCATTGTTTCTCTTCCCTTTGCGATGTGTTTTCCCCACTTTTTTAAAACCTTTTTATTTCCTCAGAATGCCACTGATCTGATCATAGTCAACTTTCATTTTTAAAGCTCGAAAATATCATTGGCAAATGTGCGCCGTGAAACCAGGGAAATGTTTTTCCAACGAGGACGTGGAAATTCAGCACGCTTTGCTTTCGAAATGCGATGTAGCGTTTCGGATTGTTTTCGAGCCAGGTCTGGGTTGCACCCGGGAAACACACACATCTTTGGCGCCGGGGTTTTAGTGGCTCGGATTAAACCGGGGCGGTTTTGCTTGTCTATATAGGCAGGCATCTATTTATCTATATGTGTATCAATCGTGATTCGTCATCTTGACATCTCCCCGCTGTCAAGTGAACAAAACTGAACCTGGCTGTTCAGAGGGAGCCGTAAAATATCTCTTCGAAGCTCAAGTCCCCAACTCAACAGAGTTCAAAGTCTGCAGCTGTTGCAATATTGCGCGTTGCCTTTACAGGGAGTCGAGTTTTTCCGAAGCCCCCTTTCTCCTGTGCCCCTAATTGGGTGAGCAATTGACACAAGTTAATAATCATCTAGGAAAAACGTCTCCGAGCTTGTGTCCAAATGAGGAGTGCATTCTGAGGAATTGATTTGCAGGCGCTCGGGGGACGTGCTTATTTAACAGCAAGCATTAACGGATTAATATTTTAGAGGCGATCACCGTCTGTAATTTTTTTGCATGCTGGGCAATTGACCGACATTAAAGTTTAATGAAGTGATCTGCTGCCTCGAGTTGGAGAGTTGTCAGCCCACCGTAACAGAGACCATTAGCAAAAACCTGCCGCATTTCACTAACAGGTAAATAATTAAAAAGCGATGCTAGCCTGGTAGGGCCTAAAGATTATTTAGAAAGGGGCGCTGGGAGTCATTATTACAGGGGATAGAGACAAAAGCCCTTTGGTGGGAAACATCGCTTCCCATCGCTGGAGAGAGCAGAAGCTAAATGAAAATAGAAATTAATTGCAAACGGTTGCGGGAGGCTGTGGAGACTTTCCCCTTCCCCAACTAAATCAATATAGAGACAATTATTCTCAGAAGTAAGTAAGTCTTTCAAGTAACACTCGTCCGTAGCAGGTGAGGCATTAGAAGGAGCTGGCATGTGGCTAGATTCTGCAGTCGGGGAGAGAATTCTTTAATTGTTCACAGCGCGTCTGGACATCGGGGCTGGCTGGGAAATTAGCAAAGGGGGGGAGGACGCGGGACTTGTCAGCGTGGCTCTGAAATCCTCCACTGCTAACATTCTTCACGCGTGGTCAGGCTGAGTCGGCAATCAGCTGAACAGACGGGCAGGGTCTGAACGGACTGCGAGAGAGGCGGACAAACGGATAGGGCCTGAAATGATGACCGGAGCGCGTGTTCTTCACTGTTGATCATTTTATAATTAGGGAGCTGCCGATGGTTAGTCTCCGTGATTAATCTGGCATCGCGAAAAGTGACGCCTGCTATCTGAAGGAGACTAAAATTCCCTGGTAGGCACTGACCGCCTTCCTCTGTAATGAATGCCTGGGACTTATTTTAGAAGTTCATGTCTGCAATAATTCCTCCCCGAGCTATAGAATATCAGGCCTTCACCAGATGGGCGATGCTAAGTGAGTGGCTGCTCTCGAGGAAGGAATCATCTGTTCGGAAATATATTCTCTCCCCAATCCACCCCCCAGGAACCTCAGGGATGCCCCTCCCCCCCAAAAAAAATAATCGAAGGCAGTTATCGAGCGCCTCTGTCCAAAAAGCCTTCTCGCGTGTCCTGAGAGATCCTCGGCCGAGCCTTAAGTGCTAAATAAATATTTGCACTGATGGTTTTGTCCTGTGTCAGAACCAATTTATGGAGCCTCCCGCCAGGCCCGCAGCCCCCGTTCATTTTAAAGATCACGCCGCCAAAAGTTGCCGTGGAAGGGGGCCCGTTTTCAAACAGAAGAAAAACAACTGGAGGGGGGGACTGCGGGGGGGACGGACATGAAAAATAGAATCTGTATCAGGCTCGATTTTCATCACCTCGTCTCTGGAAGCAGCACACACGGGGACATCTGACCCTGAGGATCCACGGAGGAAATGATCACGGCGGGGGAGGATTTTGGAGAACTCAAACGTAGATTTTTGTTTTCGCTGCATGGTTCATTGGTTTGCTTTTCAGTACTGTCAGGTCTAAATATGCACCACACACATTTCCACAACTCTACACCACCCACCATTTCATTGACATGTCTCTGTATATCTGTTGTGCAACTCTTTGTGTGTGTGTATATATACATACACCTATCTGTTGTGCATCTGCGTGTGTGTACATACACACAGTGGTGCACAACAGATACACAACAGTTATATAATACGATCTCCAATTGATCTCCACACGCATTTCATTTACATGTCTCTGTATATCTGTTGTGCATCTCTCTCTGTGTACACATATACACATATCTGTTGTGTACCTGTGTGCGCGCACAGAGATGCACGACAGATACACAACAGTTATATAATATGATCTTCAACTGAGCTTCAACACACACACGCAGAAAGATTCACAACAGATAAATGACACACATATTCCCCCGACCATGTATGTTCACACGCAGGCACTCCCCCCTCTCCCCCTCCCCCAAACACCCACACAAACATGTGCACCACTCCCAGGACACAACGCTGCAGATTGTCACACACAAGCAGGCACGTGCGCAACAGACACAAAAATGCACGCAGAGCAACGGCAATAGGCATCACACACTCACCCCCACCGGCCACACGCAAACTCCCTGGCGCAGAAAGGGGTGACGGGAAAAGGCCCGGGAATGGGGTCTAGGGACTTTCCCTTCTAGCACCCACCCCCTGCTGCCGTCTGCATCCACGCAGGAGGAGGCAGTGGCCTGGTTTCCTGCTGGGGACCGATCCCGGCAGAGCGCAGGGGAACCGGGTCTGTGGCGAGCCAGACGCAGGTTCACTCCCCAGACCGGCTCGGCCGATGGCGGTGTCCTCAGCCCAGCCCTCCTGTTCATCCCCCTCTCCGGAGAAAAGGCCCGGATCCCATCTCTGGGTCCCCCCCTTCCTGCACCGCTTGGCCGGGAGGGGATCGGGTTTCCACTCCTCCCCCGCTACCTGCCGGAGTTCTTGACTTCTGAACTCTTCTGGGAACCTGCTGGCGCCAGCTCCATCAGCCAGAGTCCTTGTGGTTAGGAAGCGCAGGAGCGTTCAGACGGAGGGGAAAGGAGCCGATGACGGTTTCAAGAAGTTTCCCCCCTTCTCCGGCTTAATTGCGCTCCCAGCGCGGCCGGGGGGTTTTGCTGCGGGAAGCAGCGGGCAGAGAGACGAGATAAGCAGAGAGAGGTGGCGGAATCCCGGCCAGCCAAGGCAGCCGGGCGCTGGGAAGGTTCACCCAACAGCCGGGCGCAGGAATGCCGCCGGGTTTCAGGCCGGTTGGAGTGGAAACCACTCCCGCAGCTGTGTTCTGCAGAGTGCCCCAGGGCCGAGCGCTGGGCGGGATTTGAACCCACAGGGAAAGGGGCTGATCTGCCCTGCTGCCCCACGCAGACAAAAGTATGCACTGTCTGTGTGCAGTAACTCGGGGAAACTTAGCTCCCGCCCCACACCTAGTCAGAGGTTCCGCCTTGTCAAGAGAATACCCAGCAGCATGAGTTATGCTCTCTTTATACACCCTGTGGTAGGGCCCCAGCCCCGGGCAGGGCACCGTCTACACACCGAGCAACCAGATGGGCCCATCGAGTTTACAATGAGGATGAAATGCTACAGGGGTGTATCTCCAACAGCCGGCCATGGGACACTAGATGGGGAAGGCTCAGAGCTCCTGCAGAGAATTCTTTCCCCGGGGTCTGGCTGGTGGGTCTTGCCCATGTGCTCAGGGTCCAACTGATCTCCATATTTGGGGCTGGGAAGGAATTTTCCCTGGGTCAGACTGGCAGAGATGGGGGGGGGGGGAGGGCGAAGGGGGGGTTGCCTTCCTCTGCAGCATGGGACACAGGTAACTTGCAGGTTTAAACTAGCGGAAATGGTGGATTCTCTGCCGCTTGAAGTCTTTACATCACGATCTGAAGACTTCAGTAGCAGCCAGAGGTTATGGGTCTATCACAGGAGTGGGTGGCTGCAGTTCCAGGGCCTGCAATGTGTAGGACGAGATGGTCATGATGGTCCCTTCTGACCTTAAAGTCCATGAGGTGAATTCAACACACGGATCCTCTGGTAACAGTGAGACAGAGAGGGCTAGGGCAGTAATAAGGCCTTGTTCTGATACAGCGCTTGCCAAAGGAAGGAAGCATCATTCCTTTACAAATGGGGAAACTGAGGCAGAGGGAGATGCAGTAACTTGCTCTAAGTTACCCAGGGGCTGAGCTGGGGCTAGAACTCAGCTCTCCCAAGCCCCAGGCTAGTGGGCCGCCCGCTCTAGGCCGTAAGTGGGAAGCTGAGCTCATCAGCTGCCTAGCCATGGTCGAGTGTTTTGTAGGAAGGAAACTACAGCAGCAGCAGCCAGGTGAGGATTTGGCCACAACACGCGAGAGCAAGAATATCTGGAGAGAAGGCCTGAAACGAGGTCCTTGATGGGCAGGATGGGCTTGTGGTTCAGGCAGGGAGCCATGACACCATGAAGTGCACAGGAATTACTGGTACCACTCAGGTGGAAGGAAGGCCCGTGGATTTGATTACGGTTGGGGACCAGGACTTCCCTGTGCTAGGTGCTGTCCGAACACAGACCAGTAATAATTCCTTACCTCGCAAGGGGGCATGTTCAGCTGAAACTCATCCATGCTGGTCAAGCGCCTTGACTTTCTCAGATGGAAAGTGCTAGAGAGAGGCAAAGTGTTGATAGCACAACACTAACGGGGTGGGAGGTCACCCCCGCGCTGGACTTTTGAAACTCCCAGCTACACAGAGGGGAGAGCGGATGACGGATTTGCCAGCTGTATTTTGAATTTCTGAGCTTTGGGGCAAGAGGTGACGCTCGTGATCTGGGACCCGATCCGCCTCCCACTAATGTCAATGGAACGGCTCCCCGTTGACCTCAGAGGGAGGTGAATCAAGCCCTTAGACAGCCGGAGAGATCCACAGAAGAGTCTGAGAATCTATGTTCTAATTTTCCTTCTGAGCCAGACCGTCCAAGGGCCCCACAGGTTGGACACTACGCCTATCCAGGAACTCCTTTGCCTCCATTGCTGGCAGACTACTGCAGCACATGGTGCTCTTTCACAATAATCCATTTGTACCGATGGACTCCGGAAGATGCGTCTCAAGACGCGCGATACCAGCTTCTTCAAAGCAACTCGAGACTATTGGAAGATGGCCAGAGGTGGCCAGTCTTCAGTCTATGGACTCCTGACTCTTGAATGCGGCGAGGACTGACACAAGCAGTGCCTCTGGGGGAGATATTCCACTCTACCACGGCCTGCCTGGGATGGGACAGACAGGCCCACAGGTCAGGGCGGGTGCTACGCTCTACGTCCGGGTCAGAGCAGATGTTCTTGCCCCAGCGCGTCGATTTTTCTCCTTTCCAGACCCGGGCAGCCTCCTCCCCCGTGCAGATCTTCTACAGACCTGCTGCAGCCTCCATTTGTGCCTGCTCTAGCACACTGAGCGCTGCGGCCCAGTGCGGCGCTGAGCGTTCAAACTGCAGTGCTCGCTCGCGCTAATTTTGGGGGTGGCTTTTTGATACTGACACCTGTCCGCTGGGAACCAGAATGAGGCCTGCGATGTTGTCTGAAATCTGAGTGACCCCTTAGAATATGGTTAATATCAAGAGGACAACATGGCAGTGATTCTTGCAAGACATGCCATGTCAGTACCGTTGGAAAAGTTCTGATCTGCTGAATATGATCAGCTCCTCTACGTGTGTGTATCAGCTTTGTATTGTAAGCTATGAATGTGTGTGTGATATTTCTGTATCCAAAACTTGTGCTGTGCCACTGGGTAACACCCCCCCCTCCCCAACCTCTGCACTGTCCAGCCTGATTGAAGGCCAGTCAAGGGCCATCATCTATACAATAAGCCCAGGGAGAGAAACCTGGGGGCTATGCCTATGAGTCATCAGGACATGTAGAAGCACGCCTGTGTGTGGACAGGAGCTCTAAGAGCTTTTCCCTGCCCATAGGCTATGAGCTTGTGTTTGAAACACAGGATGTACAAGCCATATGGCATAAACTATAAAATGCAGCTTCACCATTTCCATTTTGTCTTCATTCCTGCTTCCTACCTTTGGATCAACTCATCCACAACTGAAGCTGTGAAACAAAGGACTGAGACCCATCCAGGTACTGGATGTACACCAGAGGGACTGTACAAGCCTGCAAACTCCAATACTGCTAAGACGCTGATATATATGGACTTTCAAAGCATTTGTATATATCTGATGGCTTTGACCATTTAACAGCTCTCATCTTGTTTGTTTCTTTCCTTTTATAATAAACCTTTAGTTTTATTTACTAAAGAATTGGCTGGCAGTGTGGGATTTTGGGTACTTTAGTAGTTAGTAATTTAGTATTAGTAATTTAGCAATTTATTTTGGGTCAGATTATGCTTTCCTTGTATGCTCCAGCTTCCAACCAAACTCTGTACCTGCTGATAATCTGTACATCATGCCTGGATGTTGAGAAACACTTTTGTTTAAACCCTGTACCTGATCGTTTTTTTAAACATTATCTTTAATAAAGGTTTTTTGATCTAGTAATGTGGCTGACCCTTTGGAGATCAGGAAAACATTTTATACAGTGAACAGAGTTTTAAATAACTTCTCACTTTACTGGACCTAGTTGCTAACTGGGAGCCAGAGACTGAAATGCAGTAAAGGGGGCTGTGTATTTCTTTCTTTTTGGGGGGCTTCTTGATAACCAGTGTGGGAAATCAGGAGCACTGTTCGTGACTGGTTGGTGAATCTAACTTCGGTGTTAGCCACCAGAGCACGGAGAATCTGCTCTCTCCTTTTTGCAGCCTGCCCTGTTCTCGGCATTTTCAGTGGGCTACCCTAGGCACAGACGGGTCACAAGGTCTATCAGCCACTTCACAGTGATCATCAACCAATTATCCAACCATGACACTTCTCAGCCACTAACCCTGCGAACTCCTTTCTCATGCAACTAATCCGACTGACTCTGATGGGGCATAAGTATGGGAGTCTAGGAACCTTGCAATTCATGTATATATATTAGTGTTGTATAGTGCTGCCCATTGCCATAGGATCTGGGTGCCTTCCAGGTAAAATCAATAAACATAGCAAAGTCCCGAGTGGAATTTCTGGCTCTTCTCCCTTTTGGGGATAAAAACTTCACTTCAACTAGGAGCTTTGTTTTTGTTTTTGTTTTTTTAATTAATTTTAGGCTAATTTTTTTCTGATTTTGGGGAGATTTTTGGGGAGCAAAAGGTGGGTTTTCGGCATTGTGAGCAGGATTCTCATGCTGGAATGGCCTTTTTGAAGAGGAAGGTTTTGCAGTGTTTGCTAAAGATGGTCAGACTCTGGACGGGCCTGACTGGAAGACTGTCCCATAACTGGATCCTCTTGATGGAGAGCGCATTATCATCAGCTCTTGCATGCTCCGTTTCAGGACCTGCAGATCTGCCCGGTCCTGCTGAAGCACAGCTGCCACGGTAGTCCAGAGATCTAATGTAGCTTAGGAATGAATCTTTATGCAAAATCTAAAGGGAACCATTACAACTTTTTTTACACCAGTCCAGATTGTCTCCCCTCTACCCCCATTCCCCACTCACAAAAAAACCCCAACTCATTCCAGGGCCAAGATCTAGCTGAAACCCAGAGAGGAATGGACCTATACCCTGAACACAGGGTTTTATCATGGAAACTCTGTGGGCAGCAATAGTACCACTATTAAGACACTATTGTAGCTGGGTCAGTCCCAGGATATATGTATTTAGCTGTGACACTCCGAGTACCTGTCCCAGCCCTGAAAAGAGCTCTGGGAAGCTAGAAAGCTTGTCTCAATCACCAACAGAAGTTGATCCAATTAAACATATTTCCTCATCCACCTTCTCTCACTATTAAGTCACTCACACAAAAGGTCTTGAAGAGCTCTTAGCCGCACGGCATGACAGTCTGCAACAGTCCCACACATACAGCTTCCGCCCTTTAGAGGAACTTTTACTAGTTCCTAGTCCACTTCCTTCTCTTCATTTTAGGTTTGTGACTCCATATACCCTAGTAGCAGGACACTAAACCCTGGGGATGAACTGCCCTGGCATGGACGTCTTCAGCTTGATTTACCTTTGATCTACAGATTCTTTATTTTAGCAGAGGTCATGCGGACGGACCACGAAATCCTCTGATGAGCCAGTAGAAGCAATATGCAGCTACTGTACATGCCTATATTCACTTAGACTGGCCCCCCATCTCACGTTACTAAGCCCTGCCCCATCTATCGCAGAAGCCTTTCACAGCTGTTGATAATTGCTCCGAGCGATAATCAAAGCTTTTCCCTTCATAAGAAAAGCTGCTAAGGGGAACTGGATGGCTCAGGGAACTGGGAATGGGACAAAGCGCTTTCACCTCTGAATCACTGGTTCCAGTCCAGGCCAGAATGGTGAGGACCTTGAGAACTTTCACAGAGAGTAAGGCCAGAAGAGAATGTTAGATCTCTAGTCTGACCTCCTTTAGATCACAGGCCACCCCACCCAGCTGCCCCTGTACAGAGCCCAACGACTTCAGTTAGCTTACAGCATTCCAGTCCTTAGGAGTCTCATCTGTGAACCACAGGAGAGACTGAGATGCTACCGCTGGCCGAGACCCTTGCAGTAGCAGGATATTGAATAGACGAGCTGCTCCGATGAGGAAAGTGAAAGTACCCCAGAGTTGCAGCCAATCCGACCAGGGGGAAAACATTTTCTGACCCCAGAACTGGTGATCGGAATGACCTGAGCATGGAGCAAGGCACACCAGCCAGGCATCCAGAGATCTTCTGAACTATGTCAGGAGCACCCGTCCAACTGTCCTGTGTCCCATCTCCAGCCATGGTCAGGCTCTGATGCTGCAGGGGAAGGCAAACAGCTCCCATCTCACTCCACACACAGAATACATTTGGCCAGTGCCAGGGACGGGGAATCCTTCCTGACCCCAGCTGGTGACAAACTGAAGCCCTGGAGCATGAGATTTGATTGCAGCCATTATCTTAAATACTTAGCTGCTTTGAGCATATTGAGGGCAATGCAAGCAATTACCATCTTAGGACTATTCAGTTGCCTGTGTGAACTGAGCTTGATGGGTCTCCGACAAGCTCCCAGGGGAAGAAAGTCCAAATCACAAAGCCCTCTGCCAAACAGGCATTAACTGAACTGCTAGTCTCAGCAGAGAAATCCTTAGATGTGGTTGCTCAACGTTTCACTGCCGCTAGCCATCCTGACTGGTTCTGTGGATACACCGCTGATCATTTTCTTTTGGACTAATGTGGAAAGTGCAACATTACACCCACACCGCTCCCCGGAGCAAGAAAACAACAGTTCTTTGTGCTTCTAGCCCTGGCAATAAAGGAAACAGTGTAGATACAACATAAGAACAGGCGTACTGGGTCAGCCCAATGGTCCATCTAGCCCAGTACCCTGTCTTCTGACAGTGGCTGGTGCCAGATGCCTCAGAGGGAGTGAACAGGGCAATTAACCGAGTGAGCCATCCCCTGTTGTCCAGCCCCAGTTTCTACCAGTCAGAGGTTTAGGGACACCTAGGGTATGGGCTTGAGACTCTACAGAATATTTGTAATGGCACAAAATTCTCAAGAAGGTCAGAGGTTTGGTGGTGGCGGGGGAGGAATAATGGAAAATATGTTCAATTCTCAGAAGTTTATCCAAAGTTTTTGGGAGAGAAGGTGGGAGCGGGGAGCTGAAAATCTAATCAGACGAGTTATTTCTCTGTAGGTCTTTCTTGCTTTGTCTGGATAGGAAACAACACAAGAATAGTCTTTCACCGGCTGCTCCAGTCCTGAAAGCAGAAAGTGCAGATTGGAGGGAATAGTTCAACAGATTTTTTCTTTCCTTAAGCACAGCTGACTTGTGCTATCATTAGAGAACCAGGACGTGAAACCGACCAGTCTCTTTTCACAGGTTCCAAGCTGACTATGTCCAGAAAGTGAATAAACAATATTAGGGGTAACAAATAGCTTAGGGTTAAAAAAAAAAAAAAAAGAAAGAAGTATATTTGGAGATGTTGCTTTCGAAAATGATTTAGGCCGCAAGGAATCAAAGTCTCATTGAAAGTCAAAGGGCCTTAAGTGCTTTTGAAATGTTTACCTTAGAGTTTAACAACTCTATTCATTTCAATAAGTTACCGTTAGTAACACCAAAAAGGAATTTCGATATGGCTCATCTTGATACTGACACATTAGAAAACACTAGGATCCCACGAAGCTCCTTTTTTTCCTTAAGACCTTTGCAAATCAAGTGTGATTATTCACTCCTTTGCTCACCACAAAGACAAAGCAATCCTTTCCAGAAATTCTTTTCTTCTCCCATCTTCCCTGTGAAATAATTTATTACACAGAATGACTGTAAGTATGGGATTTTGCAAGTGTCTAAGACACTTACGACACCACTGATGCCAGGGGTTTCCATCTATAACCAAATGATTTGTTGTTCTTGAATGCAAAGTCTGTGAACTCTAATTTAAACTCCAAATTGTAGTAGTTTATTTCAGCCTGGAATTTGTGTACTACAATATTTAGAACCACTGACATTTAATTTTCATTTTCATGCAATTGTTAAGCTTACTCATGAGGGTTCTGATTTTTCAAAGCTATCCACGTCACAACTTCAAGCAATTATTTTATTTCCAAAAATCCCCAGCTTGGAGCCTTGGAAGAGGTGACCATGAAGAAACAACAATTCATCCATCAGATGGTTCCACAACTCCTGCATTGTCAGCTCCTGCATTGAAGAAAAAACAGGATGTGATGGAAAAACTCATTTCACTAGCCAATAAAATGTGGGGGGGTTTGGCTTTTTTGTTTTAATTTTTGCGACTCTAGAGGCTGGTAACCCAGATCCCTGGATTTTAGCAGATGTCAGGAGGAAAGAGATCCAAATAATTCAAAAGCTGATTCTTTCCCAAGTGTTCTTAGAAAGTCACGCAAGAGCCAACAGCCACAATTCCCAGATGCAGAGCAGCACGGATCTGCAACATATCAGCCATGGATTTTAATTTATTGCTACTCCACTCAGCTTCCACACTCAGGTTTAGATCCTGCAAAAACTTCTGCACATGCTTAGCTATGCCCTCCGGAATAGTCTCATTAAAGTCAAAGACTATAGATTTGTCTGTATTGGTACCAACAGCCCCTTTCCCATTGAGATAAATTGAAAGCAAAATCCTTGAATGGCTAGCTAATTGATAGTTGTTTGTTACATCCTACGCCAGGGTTTTTTTAAGAAAGAAATGAGCTGTAGTTTATTTAGTTAATGGGGCCTGACCCTCCATTAAAGATTCCCATTGACTGCCACACTCTCCCAGTCCTCTGTCAGAGCACATCTACACTACAAAATTAACCTACCTTATGTTGATTTACAGCCACCGCAGTAATTAAACTGCTTTGGCATGTCCACACGCCTTGTGTCGGCTGTGTGTGTCCTCGGTGGGAGCGCTTGCACCAATTTAAGCGGTCAGAGTGAGACACGGTGGGGCAGCGTCTGAAAGGCAGGAACAGTCGATGTAAGCAATGCCGTGTCTACACTGATACTGCGTCAACCTAACTACATCGACCTAAGCGCTACGCCTCTCGCAGAGGTGGAGTTAACTCAGTGTAGACGGAGCCGGATTTAGGGGCAGGCGACCCTGGCCACCACCTGGGGTACTGGGCTTGGGGGGTTTACCAGGCTTGGGGTAACTGAGCTCAGTACTGGGTTTGCTGGTTTTCTGCCTCTCGGCATTCATTCAGCTTGAGTCTGGGATCGATCCTCATCCATCTGGAGTAGGCCGTAAAATGGCCTGGTGACTTTTCATGTTGCTTCAGAGCATCGGCTAAGTTATGGCAGTAATCATACCCAGAAGGCGCAAGCAGCAACTGGGTATTTGGAGCATTTTTTGGAGTACTGTGTCCAGTTCTGGGCCCCCCCACTACAGGAAGGATGTGGACAAATTGGAAAAAGTCCAGCGGAGGGCAATGAAAATGATGAGGGGGCTGGAGCACAAGACTTATGAGGAGAGGCTGAGGGAACTGGGCTTGTTTAGTCTGCAGAAGAGAAGAGTGAGGGGGGATTTGATAGCAGCCTTTAACTACCTGAAAGGGGGTTTCAGGGAGGATGGAGCTAGGCTGTTCTCAGTGGTGGCAGATAACAGAACAAGGAGCAATGGTCTCAAGTTGCAGTGGGGGAGGTCTAGGTTGGATATTAGGAAAAACTTTTTCCCTCGGAGGGTGGTGAAGCACTGGAATGGGTTACCTAGGGAGGTGGTGGAATCTCCATCTTTAGAGGTTTTTAAGATGCAGCTTGACAAAGCCCTGGCTGGGATGGTTTAGTTGGGGTTGGTCCTGCTTTGAGCCGAGGGTGGGATTAGATCCCTTCCAACCCTCATCTTCTATGATTCTACTATTCATTTTTGTAAGATATTTTGCAACAAAAACAGAGCACTTTGTCAGCTGATTTCCCGTTTTCAATGATTCTGCTCACGCCACCAGTCACAGTTGCGAGGGGTGAGCGCCGCCTTTTGAAGCTCAGGTGCATTGAAACGTATCTTCCATCGACGTCAGCCAACGAGAGGCTGAGATCACTTGCTACTTTCGCGCTTGAAAATGCCATTGGCGAGTTTTCAGATCTCTCTGACATTGTGCTTTCAATTTGCGAGGGCGAAGGCCAAAAAAGCGACCATTTGAACCAATGGACTAGGATTAACATTCTAAGGCTGTCGCCTCCAGTGATGCTATTTAATACTGGCCCCCCCAATCGTGGGGGGCACAGTTCCATTTCTTGGTGTCAGTATATTTCAGTTATTCTTAAAAAATAGTTTCCTCCAAGCTTATAGAAACTTTTTAATTTTATTTGCTTATATAGAGCATGAATAAATACCGATATACAGATTCTAGCATGCGAATGTATCGTCTTATACGACAGGGATAAATCGTGCATGCAAATTGTGCCTCAAAGTCGTGAAATGGGCCACAAATGTGATAAAAATAAGATATTCAAAGGTTTAACAAATGGAGTGGGAGCACCCAAATGCTTCTCGCCTGGGGCACCATTTGCCCTAGGGCCAGCCTTCGGTGTAGTGGATGAGTTTCATCGGTGGGAACTGTATTTTAGTGTAGACAGAGTTAGGTTGATGTAAGCAGCGTCACGTTGACCTAATTCTGTAGTGTGGACCAGGCCTCAGACTTCAGGGGGAGTTTTTCCTGACGAAGGACTGTAGGGAAGAGAAACTAGATCCAATGTAGCAGCTCAGACAGTGCATAACTACAAAGTGCAATTTCCAACCAGCCCAACAGATGGATGGGAGCGTTGGGGGGGAGAATCCAGTTTAATCAGCATCCCGTTCTGAACCAACCCACCCCGGTTTCCCGTCAGAACCGCTCCTTAGAAATTCAAGTGGACACTTTTTGCAGCTAGAGAGGGGATCTAGCTGGGAGGCGATGGGCGCGCTTGGACAAGAGCGAGCACTACGGCAACACGTGGCAGGGGCTGGAAATGCTGGCAATTACTGCTCCTTGTTGCTTTTGTTAAATGCAGGCGCCCCAGTCTGGCCAGCACGGTTTGGAGTCAGCACATTGCTGAGCGCTCACAATCCATTTCCAGCCCTGGTCTTTATTAGCTCCTGCAGATCCCCCTCTTTCCCCGCAAGCAGGTCGAAGAGAGAAGCTCCCCTTCCCCTTCCCGCACGTTCCTGAGGGGGTGTTTAGAGACCCTCCTTCAATCTGGATTAATAAAGCCACCGGAGAGGGATATGTCAGCTTGATTAAGATGGCCATTGAAAAGGCTTTGGATGAATTTTCCATCGCCACCAAGAGTACAACAAAGAAAGGGCCAGGTTATTTCCAAAGGATGCAAACGAAAGTCCATGCAAACAAGCCAGTGGCTAGCAGGCCCACCCAAGCAGATTTTAAGCAATCCATCTGGCGTTTTGATCTGCCTGTTTCACTTGTGACACAAGGCCTGCGCCCACCTGTGTCAACCAAAAAACAGTTCTGGCTACGCCTCTGAAACAAACTGAGAGGAACTAAGTCTGAGATCTCCCCCCCCGCCGTCAAATTATGGACAAAAATGCCTCACTGATAACCCAGCCAGATTTCACCCCGCCTTGTGATGCTGGTGGTTATTAGATGGTCACATCACCAAATTGTTTCATTTCCAAGGGATTATTTTCCTAAAACACCCCCTCTGGGATAATTTCTCTCTCTCACAGGGAGGGCAAATAAATAAAAAAAAAGTTCCCCCGTTCCTCCCCCCACACACACTACAGGTTTTGCTTTTGCTCCCTTTGCAATGTTATCTTGGAGTTTCCGCCACAGAAAGAAAGCTCAGATTTCAGTATCTAGAGACAGACACCAGGGGAGAAAGGTGCATTTGCCACCTAGAAAGAAAACTTGGGGCTCGGGGAAATGTGCGTGGCGGCTCTTCCAGCTCTTTTCAGCCGCCTTTGGGAAGCAATCCGCCAGTCACTGAAGTGGGAGCAGTTTTCACCCCAGGGCCTTCATTTTCCTAGTCAAGCGTCAGGCAAAGAGTTCAGCTTTAGCGGGGGCGAGGCTGGCTTGCCAGTCAAGGTGTGCCGAGCTTCTCCTGCGGACAGGAGAGGGATGCAGAGAGAGCCTATCACGCGAGGTATTTCCCCCCTGTGCAGCCTGCAAGAAAAGGGCTGGGGCCACATCATTTCAAGCATGCGTTTGATTTAAACCCAGAACGCCCATTTCCCTCTGCAGCGCTGGTGCGGACAGGCGAAGGCAGCAGTATTTGGTAGTGCTGGTACTGACACATTTTGTGGTCACTGTGACCATTACGACCCTGGCTGTTGTGTTGTCGCTGCTATTACAATTGTTCGTGTCACCGTGACACTTGTCCCTTTCCCCGCTTATTCCCAAGGTTGCTCTTGTTTCACTTGCTATCACTGCTGCGATTACTGCTGGATACAGCCATTGCTCCCCTGTTGTCCCTGCAATTGTTATTCGTCTTGAAATCGCGACACCACTGATTACCGTGGCTTTTTCTTTGTATTGCTGTCGCCCTTATTCTGAGTCACCCGCCATGTGCTCGGCGCTGCACAGCGTTGCTAACAAACGTCGCTAGAATGATTGTTCTTGAAACTCACCCTGGTGGGAAGTCAGAGTTCAGCACAATGAAGCCTTTCTTTCTTCATCTCAGCTTCCACTGGCTTATTATTGAGGGCGCTGCGGTCTCCGGATCCATCTGGGCGGATGCTAAAGATTCTGCTGGGATCATCTGGTCTGGTGCATGACCCAGGCCAGAAAACTTGCTCGGAATAATTCCTGGAGCAGATCTTTCAGAAGAGAGCCAGAAGAGAGGGGATGAAAAGGCAGGACAATGGGGGCCAGGGGCCAGCTGGAGAGTAAATAATCTCTGAAAAATGAGTGTGGGGAATTTCAAAAGCTCTGTCTTTGCACTGAGGCTGTGGTTTAAAACAACCTAGAAAGAGACCGTGGAGCCGGTCCCAGGATCTTGGAGAGACGAGATGCTCCGTGTAAACTTGAAAGCGTGTCTCTTTCACTCCCGAAGTGGGTCCGAATGAAAGATATTACCCCTCCCCCCCGGCTCGCTAGCAAGAAGAGACAGTTTTACGGGGGGGGGGGGGGATACTTTCTGGTGTGCTGCTGCCCCAGCAGAAACACAAGCACGCGCAGCATCCGCCCCGCCACCCCAGCGCGCGGGGGCGTCAGTTCTGCGGAGACACGCAGTGTCTGTGTCAGGGGAGCGGCGGACGGAGCCGGCGATCTGGGCCGCAAGTAGCTCAGATCTGCAAGGGAGCCATCGCCTGCGGCCTTCCTGTCTGGACAGAAAGTAATCCCGAGATGGGGGGCTGGGATTTGCGTCCCATGTGAGCATTGCTAATCTAGCACCGAGGAAGGGGAAGCGTGGTTTGGGGTGGGGGTGGGGGGGTAACTTCGGATGTCTGGCTTGTCCGTGCCTATGGCACAGACAATTCCCTGCAATGGGTTCTGCAGCTCAGGGGCACCGACGGTCAAGCTAGCATGGCAGCGGGCCAAACCCGAGGAACCAGAGTCAGTTCGCTGAAGACAGAAGGGTGTTCTCCCTCTTTTCCCTGCCGGGACAGGCTGTTACAGCGGTGCCACAACACAACGCCACAGCAGAGAAGGAGGCGTCTCCGGGGGCTGTTCACGTGCAGCGCCGTGGTGCAACTCACACGGGGGCCATCCGAGCTCAGGCCGGCTGTCTCCTCCCACGGCGCGGCCCTAGGCCCAGCATCAGCGGTGGGGCTGGATGCACCAAGTAGCAGGTGAAATGCCCTGATCTGTGCGTGCGGGAGAACTCACACTAGGTCATCGTAGGAGTCCCTTCAAATCACCGAGTGAGATCCTGGCCCCACTGAAATCAGCGGAGCCAGGATTCCCCCCCAGCAGTGAGTATGCAGAGTATACATTTGTTGTACTGCACTTCCACGAATTGTCCGTCATCCCTCCTCTGCTCCTCCCAGTCTGCCTGTCCTTTCTCTGCCTCGCCTGGCTCACAGCAAACCCCAGGTACAGCATCCGTGTGGGCCAGTCCCAGTTGGTTTCTCTGTCTTCACAGCAGACAATTCTCCAGCCCGGCCTGCGGAAGGAAGAGCGCCGGGACAGGCAGCCGAGAATGGGGGACGTCCTGCCATCCCAGGACCCCCACCAGCGTGGGGGAGAACTTTTAAACTACCCCGGAGCGCCGCCAAACAGGTAAAGGGCGGGGAGGGGGGGGGGGACTCTTTGCGGAGCCGATTTTCTGCCAACCATCCGTTTGAAAGGCAGGCCGCACTTTCTGCGCATTAAAAGCAATTAACGCCATTCGGGGAATGTTTAATTGCTCTATAAAGCACGCTGCACAGAACGATTCCCCGCGCTGTTGATCCCTGGACCACTCCCTGACAGCTGTAATTGATGGCACTGGAAACGTGGCTCCTTTTATTCAGCATCTCTCCTTATTACACTGACGCCGGAGCTCGCTGCTGCGCGGAATGAGTACAAAGTGCCCGGTGGGGGCAGAGAGGGGGGGGGGGGGGCAAGATTTTACAAACTTGCCCGAACAATATTTTTGCCTCCTTTATGGTTACAAATTATTGAACCGCTGTGAATTAATATGCGGGGAGGGGGGGGGGGGAGCCACCCAAATTGCATAGTGGTGGAAGCTGAATAGATTACTGGGGAAAGATTGTCCATAGGAAAAATAGATTGCCCCTTGGCAAACTTGATCTTAATTATCTTGGGAGGGAAACAATTTTAAGGCAGCCCTAGGAGTCCTGCCCATTTAGGGCCCCATCCTGCATCACTGAATTCAGTGGGAGTTCAGCTGTTGGTTTAAATGGAGCAGGCTCAGACCTTTAAAGCAGGTGGAAGGATAACCATGATTATTATTATTTTATTTTGCATTATAGCAGCATCTAGAGGTCACAATCCAGGATCAAATCCCCCTTGGGCTAGTTGCTGTACTTATGCCTACAGACAGACAGACAGACAGACAGACAGCCCCTGGCCAGAAAAGCTTACAGTCTAAATAGACAAGACAGACAACCGACAGCAGAAAAGCGAGCCCCGTTTTGTGGAAGGGGAAACTGACGCACAGAGAAATCAGGTGACGAGCCCAAGGACCCACAGGGAACTTTTGGCAGAGAGAGGAATTGAACTCCCCAGTTCTTGCTCGGTGCCTTCATCCAAAGCCAAGTTTCCTGCCAACAGGAATCGAATCGAGAGATTATTATTCGCTTTTCCCCCAGGCAAACTCCCAATACCTTGGCTAGGAATTTAGTCCTAGCGAGGAATGCTTGATTTGGCCGTCTACTTATAACCTGACACACAACCCTGACCTCCACTCCTACCATTCCTTGTGAGGGCGTCCCCCCCCCCCCCCTCCAGCTTGTTGCATACAATGTAAATTGTATATAATTTAAATCAATATTTTACACCACGGAATCCTAAAGGTGCAGATGCAGTACACACAGGAACAACAACAATTGTGTGTGTGTGTGTGTGTGTGTGTGTGTGTCACACACAAAAAACTGCGACTCAGGACTCCTGGGTTCTGGAGAGTGGGGCAGTTGGTTGAGCCATAACACTGGGAGTCAGTTTTCTCTCCCGCCCATTGCTAGGACTCTAGGTGGTATCAGAGGCTTTTATTTACTTACCCCTCAGCCTCCAGTGTCCCCAGGTGAATTAATCCTGTAAATGATCCACCTCGTTTTTACAAACCTGAGTCCGGCAAAAGCAAAGGAAAACCCGCAAGGAATAACGACCCCTAGTTTTTACACAGCCCTTTTCATCCCTAGGTCACCAACATTACCACCAACTCGGATCAGCAGAGTCAGCCCCATTGTGCAGATAGGGAAACTGAGGCATAGAGAAGGCAAGTGGCTGGCCCAGGGAAAGAACCCAGGAGTCATGACTCCCTGGGCAAGTCCCCGGCCACCGGATCAGACTGCGCACGAAACTTAGAACAACCATTTTTGACACCCTCTGTCGTTTGAAAATCAGCCTCCCCCTGTTCAAGGTCATGCTGGGGAAGTTCGATGCTGCTGCAGGACTCGGGGTTTTGCTTCTCCGCTCGGGACCTTCCCTGACTCCGAAAGCCTGGATCGGTCCTTTCCGGGGAGCACAGACCTGACCAGGTGCCCGACTTCCGGGAACCATGGCACCCGGGCGGGGGGCTGGCCCCATGCCACAGTGGGGGTCACACCCACGCAATAGTCTGGGCTGCGGATGGGCGAGTGTGACCCCAGGTGACGGGAAATGCCCCAGGCTTTCGCCAGCATCAGAGACGTGGTGGATTTGGTCGCAAAACGTTGTTTGCAGGGCCCCTCTTTTCATCCCGAGAGGAAGGCGGGTCAAGGAACTTGAGGCTTCCTTGGTTCTTGCCCTGACTACCACATACCCACTGGATGCCCTGGGAAAGTCACTTAGGCCCCGATCCTCAAAGATCTTTCTTGAAATCAGTGGCAGTTAGGAATCTAAATACCTTGGCGTATCTAAAGCCTGCTCCGCTGTGGAGAGTTCTGCTATTGATCAGTATTTGTCTCTTGCTTTAGGTCTGTACAGCGCCTAGCACAAGGGAGCTCAGTTTGGGGGCTTTAGATGCTACTGAAGCCTAGATAGATATAAACAAGGACGGCAAGTTCTCCCATATGAATCCAGGGACCAGACCTCACCAAACAGCTGTATTCCCTATGCACAGGGACCCCACTGACCGGAGCATTTTTCCCTAGAAAGGGGCGGTTGTTGCTAAATCCAGGCTGCGGGTGCAAGGGGGCAGGGTGCAAACATCAAAGAGCTAGCTGGGCGGCGTGCACGGACGCTCCGGCTCATGCATATGGATAGCAGCTCCTCCTCGTCCGAAGAGCATCTGTCCACAAAGTTATTGTCTTCTGGCGCAACCCCCCCTCTTTGCACCGTGAAAAATAAGCAACTCCACCTAATTGAATTAGCCCGGTTCCCAGTGCCCACCCTTC
The DNA here is from genome assembly GCF_026122565.2 of Emydura macquarii macquarii. Lineage (NCBI taxonomy): Eukaryota > Metazoa > Chordata > Testudines > Chelidae > Emydura > Emydura macquarii. Next base: position 10,137,615 of record NW_027133829.1, on the reverse strand, counting down.
CCGGCACCCGCCAGGCTCCATTAATGAACAATACGTCTGCCTGCCACGGTTTAAGGCAACATTACCCTCAGGCCAGGCTGGATTTCCCCCCCTCCTTTCCCCGGAACAAATTAAATTTGTCCCATCAGCTCCAAGAGGCATTAGGAGCGGGGGAAGCCCGAATGGACAGCGGCGGCGTGATGAATGCAGGGGGACTGCCCCAGAAAGAGAAGCGAAAACCCTGCTTCTTCTCAGCTGCTCGGGTACATCAGGTGCTGACTTTTATTTGCCTTTTTTTTTCCGCCCCCCCCCCCTTTTTCCACTTTCACGCTGTTTCAAAGAAACAGAGATTGATGACTTTCCTCCTGTTATTAAATTCCTGCCCAAATTGCTTCTCCCCACCCACCCAGCCCGCCAGCCAGCCCCCCCCCCCCCCCTTGTGCCGGGCTTTGCTGACTCTTTGTCCACATCTAGCCGAGGGTAAAGGAAAGGGGGGGTGTGTGTGGGGGGGGAAGGATGGAAGGGACAAAACTGGGATTCAGGGTCTGTCACAGACTCGCAGGTCACTTCACGGCTCCATGCCCCAGTTCCTCATTTGTAAAACTAGGATAATAATCCGTCCTCTCCCCCTAATTTTTGTCTGGGTGAAAGTACACTTTTCTGGGCAGTGACTGTCTGTCTGTACAGCACCTGACACAACGGGGCCTTGATCCCGCTGGGGGCGGCGGGGGGGGGGCGCTGGGCGCCGCGGTCACACAAGTCTTCAATAATAACGGCGAGCAGGTGATGTGGCTCCGTGCCTCAGTTTCCCCGGCTGTCAAACTGGTACAGCGCCTGGCAGGGTGGGTCCGGAGGCTAAATCGATGGATGTGGACGCTCTTCCAGTGGCAGCCGGAAATACAATTGTGAATGAATTCACCTGGCCAGCACCATGCCCCCCACCTCCAGGATAACCCAGAGCCAGGCCCCGGGACTCGCGGCACCATTGACCTGCCCTGGGCAGGGCTGTATCGCTAGCCATTAGTTTGCCCATCCAGGGTCGGAGCCATTGACATCACGGGCCAGGCACCTCCTGACTTGACCGGCGCCGCGCGCCTTGTCTCGAGGGGCTGTTCTCCTCCCGTTTCATTTCTCCCCGGCTGTTCGCTTGATCCAGGCAGGGCCTGCGCTCCTGGAGAGGACAGGAGAGGAGAAGAGGGGCTGCACCGCCGAACAGAGCCGCGACTCTCTTCCCCTCCCGTTAGAACCGGGCTCGGATGTGCCGGCGCGATCTCCCAGCAGCGGCGGGCGCACGGTCCAGCGCTTTCCCACCCGCGTCAAGTCGAAAAACCCGGCTGTGGCTGACGTCTCGATTAACCCCCAGCAGGGCTGGAAACCATGGAGGCCCCGGGCCCCTCATTTCAGTCCCCCTGGAATATGAAACCGTGCATCACAATGCAGGCAGCTCTGTTTAAACCCAGAGCGACGGATTGAAACTAACCCGCCCCCCCCCCCTTTCAATGTGTCCTGGTTAGGGAGAAGTCTGCAGGGAGAGAAGCAAGTCCCTGCAAAAGACACGTTATTTCTGCCCCTTCTCTCCGCCTGTCTAGGAAACCAAGACTTAGGACGTGGACCAGGATGGGAAATGACACCTTCCAATACTGCAAGGAAAAGCAGCTGCGTGGATTGTCCGTTCCCAGGAGGAATGTGGTGTGTAAGGTGTGTAACATGTGTGTAAGGTGTGTAACGTGTGTAACAGCCCCTCGTCAGACCCGCAGCTCGGCTCCCCCTGCCTAGCTACGCCGGCTCTCTCAAGGCTGAACACGGTGGCAGTGATGCTAACGGGGGGTTGGATGCGGCTCCCCCCTTCGGCCTGAACTCCGCACGCCGGCCGAGCGCTCTGCGGGACCCGCCGGCCGGGCTCTCTCGGCCGCAGCTGGGGGGTTTCCTACCTGGAGCGGACTTGGCCGGTGTAACGGTGTCTGCGGCACAGACTGTAACACTCCAGCGTCATTTGATTTATTCCTGCAGGACTGAGACACACCCCTCCCCAAACACACACACACACACACACACCCTGAAGTCACTTGGGGACCAGGCGGGGCTGATCCCATCCCCTAGACCAGCGCACGGTAGCCGAGATGCTGTCTGCCCATCAGCGGTGTCTGTAATTAGGGGCCCGTTAGCCGCCTTGTCCTTCCCCTGCTGGTCTCGGAATTGCTCCTCGGGCGATACACCGCCCCCCGCCCAGTGTTTGCTCCAGATCGTCACCAGAACCGGGCCAGGAGAATGAGCTGCGCGCGCTCGCGTCCCCCCCGCACACACACACTCCTTTTGCAGTCACATTGCAGGTGTGGCGCAGGGCGCACGAGCCCCGCACCGAATTCAACGCGGAGGGAGGCGGCGTTTCGGAGGCAAACGAGCAGAAAAGCGGCACTCCCCCCGGAGCCAGAGAAAAGAGCCGGACACAACGGCCGCCGTGGGAAGAGCAGCGGGTGGCTGTTGTAGCGCTACACATTTCTGGTCTCTCCCCACCCCGCGCCCATCGTCACACGCGGGGCTGCCTGCGGCGGGGCGCTCTGAACGTATAACCTGCCCCGAGTCCCCTGCAGAGCGCGTTCCCGGGCTGTGTTCCTCTTTGCCACGGGGAAGGGCGCGATCCTGCAGATTTGCCTGAGGACTGCGAGATCGGGCCCTGGGAGCACGAATACACCCGCCCCCCCCCCACACACACACACTCAAACCGGGCAGGTAAAGACACCCCCTGAGCGATCCGAAATCTCGCCGGGCCAGTTCTTCCCCCCGCTCCTTTCTGAGCCGCTCACCCCGGCCAACCCAGACAGCCGCGTCGCCACGGGGCTCAGCCCCTGGGATCGCAGCTCAGTCTGGAGGCGGAATAGCGGAGGGGGGGGGTGGTCTCGGGGCTTCTTCTCTGAGTTAAACCGGAGCTCGGTGGCTCCGGAGTGTTTCAGGGGCCGCTGAAGTGTCTGACAGCTCCGGGTCCGTGGCACCGAGCGCAACTAACACGCCCGTGGGTACACAACGGCTTTGAAACAACCGAGTCCGTGATCGCGCCCCCCGCAAAAGGGCGATGGGGGCAGTTCATTTCTTCCCTCTCAAAGTGTCTCCCCCCCCCCCCCCCCCGGGTCATCGAGGCTCGGTTCTGTGCGTGCTCAACTCGGAGCGAGCCCCCAGAAACTCGCCTCCCAGCCCCAGGCGTCCACGGTTTGTCTCCCGCCCTCTCTCGCTCTACGCGGTTTTCCTAGCCGGGAGAAAAAGACCCGGGACAGACCTACACCGCCCGCAGTAACCTCTCGCCCTGCAGCCGCTTTACACGTCCCCAGAGCCTGAGTTTTCCTGCGTGTCACCGCACAGCGGAGCAGATTCGAGGCGCGGTCGGCTGGGGACAGCCACACCCCGCAGCGCACGGCGGCACCGCATTTTTCCAGCGCTCTGCAGGCTGGAGGTTGAAATCCGACACCCAGCGAGGGCCGTGGACTCCGAGCAGCAAGCGCGAGAGCTGTGCGCGGTGCCACATCTATCAAAGAGGCAACAGGCCTGTCCGTTGTCGCTCGGTTGGTTGGTTTGTTTGTTTGGTAGGGCCCCTGGGTATTGGAGGCGGGTAGCAACGCTCTCGTGTTTTGTCTGGCTTGTGAAACCTTCCCCCCTTTACCCCCCAGATCAGACAAATTCCTGTTTTGCCCGCAGATTTTTGCCTCCCACGCACCGTGTGTGAAAGCCACCAGCAAAGATGCAGCCCGGGAGAGCTCACAACACGTGCGTGTGCTTGTGAAAGCCGGTGACAAGCAGTGGGAGACATTCTGGCTGCCTCTTGCATTTCCTAATCACCCCGTTGATCAAATCATATCGCTGTAATTATTGCAAATGTTGCTCGCTTATAAAAATCTCACCGGTGAATCCTTGTCTTTCATTTTACCGAGGTTAACTAGCATGCAAAAGGAAAATAAAAATTATGTCAGAGGTAATGGGTAAATTTACATCTAATTTGCTGTGATTTATATTAGCCTTCAGAGAGAAGAGGTAATAAGCGCACACACAGACACACACACACACACGCACACACTATTCCTACTCAGGGCAAGTTCTCTGCATGTAGAGAAACATTGTGCTACACGCAGAGCATTTGCAAAGCATTTGTAGGCAAGTGTTATTTACTACTTAGCAAGCAGGGGAAGCAGGATGGCCTTGTGGTTACAGCACTGGACTGGGAGTTTAGGGGCTTTTGTTCTAGTCCTGTCTCTCTGCTACTGCCTGATGCGTGACCATGTGCAAATCCCTTCCCCTGACTCTGTGCCTCGGTTTTCCCTCCCATTCTTTGTCTTGTCTATCTGGGTTATAAACTCTTCAGGACAGAGATTGTCTGTTTCTATGTGTTTGTACAGCACCTAGCACCATGGAGGCACTACTGTAATATAACTATTACTAGGACAATTTTATTCTACATTAAACACAGACAAGAACCCTAGACAAGGACTTAGTTCAGCTGCAGGTACATATTAGATTCCTAAGGTAAACAAAAATCTTATAAGAGAGTAGTACTGGTGATAAAAGAGGTGTTAGAAAACCAGGACATTCCTATAATAACAAAGAAAGTGAAGGCATAGTTAAAACATTGAAACAACCTTAACTCTGCCCCTTTAGCAGTGTCTTGTAGGAGGAAGGGGGGGAGAGAATATGTGAGACAATCTCATCCATCAATAAGACCCTATTTTTCTTAAATTTTTAAAATACAACAATTTCGGGGTTCGTGGTATTAGTTGTTTAGCCCAGAGTATGTTTGTAAAAGTACATCCTGTCCACATACAGCAGTTTAGGCCTTGAAGGTATTAGATACTTTTCTTTCATTAAAAAAAATTGCCAGTTCCAGATTCTGCCTTGATATATACCCCCATCTTATATCCCTTTGAGGTCAGGGGTATTGGAGATCTATTTCTTGCTCCCACTGAAATAAAGGGAGTTTTGCCATAGACTTCAGCAGGAGTAGGGCTGGGGGCTAAATTAAATTTGGGCTTCTGGTGTTTGGGAATCGCACGCATCCCAGATTTAATTCAATGTTCGTACATTAAATAAACAAACCCCAAACACTGTGTTGACTGGGATACAAGTTGTGGATCCAGTCTCATCTCATGTTGTAAAGAATAAAACAAGTCAACTGTCACCTGTGGAACTCACTGCTACAGGGATTGCAATGGTCAGGAGATTTCCTGGATTTTTTTAATTCAGTGGACCTCCACATGAATAACCACATCCACAGATGTTAAATGTTTCTATTACAATAGCATCTAACGGTTCCAATCAGACATCAGGACTTCATTGTACTAGGCACTGTACAAAGATTTATTAAAAAGTTAGCCTCTGCCCCAAACACCTTTCAGTATACAGCCCTGATTCTGGATGGAGACTCTTGTGGGTAACGTTCAGTGGAGGGCCTGCATCTAGAAGATTCTCAGTGCAGGATTGTGGTTTATGTTACAACAGAATACAACAGATAGATGAAATAATCAGTAAGGGTGTGTGGAGGTGACGGAGGAGTTGACAGTGTGACAAGCATATACCTTGGTGCAGAATGCATTAGTCCTGGTATCTGAGCTCTGATGTAAGCACTAACAGGGCTTGCTTTTGTTTCTATCACCTTTACTACAATTATATCCCACAACACTTTACAGAAGTAAAGCTTGCAAGACAGCAGACTGTGGTGATTGGTATCAATTACAACACCAGATGGCGAGGGCACTGTATTGGAAGACCAGTGATAGAGAGAGGGCAAAAGGAAGAGCTATGGGTAAAAGCAAAGAGAGATTAACAAAGGAGAAAAGTAACGGAAGGCCACGAGTGCTTGGAGGGTCTGAAGCACCAAAGAAGTTTGGGGGGATGAAGGCATCTCCGGAGAAAACCTTAGTCCCTTTCCACGGTGTAACACATCCAGGACGAGAGATGCTATGTACATTAAAAGCTGAGCCAAACTGTAAAATTCAGATCCAGATGAAAAATGTAAGAAACCTAAAAATTGCTGTACTGGGTTGTACCAATGGTCCATCCAGTCCAGTATCCTGCCTCTAACAGAATTTCAGGAGGAGTGTACAGAACAGGGCAATTTTGGAGAGATCCACCGGGCTCCCCCCTCCTGGCTTCTGGTAGTCAGGGGTTTAGCACTGCCTTGAGCATATGGTTGCATCCCTGGCCATTCTGGCTAATCGCCATTGATGGACCTATCCTCCATGAACTCATCTAATTCTTTTTTGACTCTCATTATACTTTTGGCCATGACAGCATCCCTTGGCAGCAAGTTCCACAGGTTAATTGTGCATTGTTCAAGAAAAGTACTTCCTCTTGTTTGTATTAAACCGTCCTGCTATCAATGTCACCCCCCTTTAATTAAAGGCAAACCAAAGGGGTGTGTTGGGGGGTGCGTTTTGGAGAGTATTCATGGTGTGGGTGCTGGGTTGGAACCAGACTGGGGTGGGGGCGCGCCCCCTGGGGTGTGATTCAGTCCACTAAAGAAAGGAGCTTTTTGTATGACCTACATCTGGAGTCTCAGCCTCTCCACTATCCAGGAGTGTTTGGATCGGAACATGGCAAAGGGGCAGAGAAGTCAGCCCAAGCTCTGAAGGAAAGGTCAGAGTCGAATGTCGTGCTCACAGCAGACAGAGGGTGGGAAAGCCCAACCAACCTGAAGTAGCAGAGGTGGCATCATCTTCCCAGGCTCATAAAACCCCCAGCACAATTTTTTTTCCAGGACTTTTACTGCTCGCTGGAGACGAGCCATGACATTTCCTTCTCCCCTTTCATAAATATTGCATCTACCAAATGCAATTACCAAAGGCGAAGCGGCACAAGTGTTTACTAAATAAGATTACGTGATAATGTTAATGCGTTTTATGTCTGTGTTCTGACACCAGACAAACTCCCTATTAATAATGGCTCAATGAGATGCGGATGTTCTTAACAGGGCGCTGTAGGGGATTGGAGATTTATGTGGTGGTGGGGAAGTCGTTTGCTCAGAGGATGGAGGTTTAAACAGTGAGAGAGGAAAGGATCAGTCCATCAGAAATGCCTGTGATGTTTATGGAGGTGTGGCTATAAGTGAACCAGCAAATATCCATCGTATGCTACACCTGCAGGCCTAGATAGTGAGCTGCACTGCACACCTCAACAGAGAGTGAGAACTCCCCTTCATAACTCTGTGGGGACTACCTAGCCCTTGGAGCCAGGGCGAAATAACAACCTCCAGCTCTTAGATAGCACCTTTTTTTTTATCAGCAGCTCTCAATGTGCTTTGCAAAGGAGGGCGGTATCATTATCCCCATTTTACAGATGGGGAAACCGAGGCACGGAATGGCAATGCGACTTGCCCAAGTTCACCCAGCAGTGGGGTGGTAGAGCCAAGAATAGACGCCAGGTCTCCTGCGTCGCAGTCCAGTGCGCCATCCCCTAAGCAGGTTACGCCCTACCTGTAGCAAGCAGGATGGCCACAGGCAGGTATTTCACGTCACTCACCGGCCGGCATGGCTGAGCTGGTGCTGGGACAGAGGCAGGGCAGGAAGTGTGGTTCGGAGGGAGATCTTGGTCACAGCGCCTCCTGTGGCTGCTCCTGGGGGGGTAGCAGTGTATCCACAGCTTGCTCAGGGCAACACTTCATGCTGAAATCTAGTTTTAGTTTCACTGCCCCCCCACCCACGCCTTCTTATGATCCAACTGACCATCTGTTCTGCCCAGAGCCGGCTGTGCACATATTCCCATGGGAAAAGGGAATGGGCAGCGGTATATTTGCCTGCAGATAAACCCGGGACTTTGCCCCTCTCAATTATTCCTGGACTCCAAACATTCAGTAACTTCCCAGCCACGTCTCTGTCCTCTACCCAGCTGGTGACGGTTTGCATCGTCATCGGCAACTAAAGGCACCACAGCCATTACCAGGAGAGGATGGAGAAGCTTGGAATAGGGCTTGAGAGATCTGGGGTCATAGAATCAGAGAAGATGAGGGTCGGAAGGGACCTCAGGAGGTATCTAGTCCAACCCCTGCTCGAAGCAGGACCAACCCCAACTAAATCATCCCAGCCAGGGCTTTGTCAAGCCACAAGTCCTGCTTCTGCCACAGCGCCCAATTTCCACGTCTGTAAAACAGATGATAATCCTTCCTTTCTCCCACCCTTCGTCTAGCTTGTCTGTAAGCGCTTTGGGGCATCCACAGCCTCTTACTCTGTTTATGTCCAGCCCCTAGCACATGGGGGCCTGATCTCAGTTGGTGTCTCTAGGTGCTACCATGATACACATAAGAATTATAATCATCTAAGGTTACTTGAATAGAGAATGAATGAGTAAGTGCAATTCAGACTTCAAGGCCCTAGGGGGAATTTAGGCTAAGAGATGGAGGAGGAGAAAATACAGTGGGGCATTTTGCTATTTTGTGAGTTTGCCCCACTGCCTCCTTCCGTCAGTCAAAATACAGCTACCTAGGTCTGCAGCTTTAAGACTGTAGTAAATTGGTCATGATAGGATTAACTGAGTGCCCTCTTCCCCCCCCCCCCCCACCAACCTGCCGTATTATGAGATGGAGCCCTGCTTCATCCTTCCTTTATAGTCAGTGGATTCCCCCAAACTCCTGTGATGCGGATACAATAGAGCAGCAGGTTGCAGTTCCCAGCCTGCAGTCCTGTGAGGAGAGTGGTTTTTATTGCACTGAGTGACTCCCTTTACCAAAATAAAAAACAAAAAAGACTGGTTGCAGTTTCCCAGCCGCTAGGAACGGTAGATCATGGGTGCAGGTGTGAGCATAAACTGGACCTACCCTGACAGCTTTTACCTGAGGGGCCTGGAATCTGCAGCAGTGGTCCCAATAGAGGTGACCGTCTGACCATCCTTTCCATCACACCACGCCAAGGGAGACCTTTACCCAGCCACACACACTGGGCCCTGGGATTTCTACTTGTCTCTTCACTTCCAGGACGGCCCATGCACTAGGCTGCTGCATAGCACGCTCCTTCCTGAGCATCGTGAGTCCCGCAGCTCTGCTTTTCCCACCCGCTCGAGGGTATTTTCAGCCCCTTTCGCACTCTTGTGAGAAGCGGTGACGTGGGTCACCCGCTCGCCTGAACCTCCTAAAGCCCCCGTCCTGCCCCTTCTGTGCATCCACCAAGGGGACTTCCTTCCTGGGGAAGTGATCCCACCCCCCAGACAGGAGAACTGAAATCCTGGTCGTTGTCTCTGTGTCGGGCTAGACAAGATGCCTCTTTATCAGCCTCCCCTGATCTTTAACTAACCGGACAGAGACAAGAGCACAGAAATCTGTGAACAAATTAATCCAAAGCCTGTTGAAGGCTAGGGGAAGAGACCCACGGATTTCAAATGGCTTTGAACCAGTATTAACTCTCTTGCTCCCAAGGATGCTGGGTAAGAAAAGAGTAGGGACATGGGTGTGTCAGAGATACAGGCGATAAGGTTAGAGCCTCCTCAAGATAAAGCAGTTAGCTGTAGGTTCCTCTTGGGCCGCCCTCCTGCCAGCAGGCTGGGGGAACTTGGCCTCCATGTATCAGCATCTCGTTAATTTGGGGTCCCCTCTGCCCCCCGTCTTGCTCAGCACTTTGTGCAGTCTGGCCCTACCCACAGCTCGGAGCTGCCTTCCCCACAACAAGGAGTGAAGATTGCAGGGTCCCGGACAGCGGGGGTGTCCTCATGACAGAGTTAACCTGGGTGATCGGGCCCTGGGGGGTTCGCCTCGCCCAGGTGCAAGCGGCTTCACTTCAAAGCCCTGCCCCAGGGACTGCACCCTGATGGGTGCGGTGCTCCCCGTGTGCGCTGCTAGGGCTTCCCGGGTTCTTTGTGTGTCCGCGAGCGGAGCCGCTCTCTGATTCTTTCCCGGCTAACAGTGGGAGAACTTGTCCGTCCTTCTGGGCACATGGGGGGCAGCCGGGGCGGAGTAGCAGCAGCTTGTGTCCTCAGTGCAAAGTCGGCAGATTAAGCAGCACCCAAGCTCTGGCCGACAGCCCAGCTGGCCCAGGTATATAGAACACCAAACTCGGGTGACGGGGCTAGTGTGTGGAGGGGAGGGGGTTGGGAGAACACCCGAGTAAGAGCCCAGGCTGCCTCTACAGTGACGAGCGACCCACGTGGGCCGACGTTTCTACTCTCCAAAACGTGCCGTGGGATCCTTATTGTCTGGGCCCTTGGTTTTAATGTCTCATCTGGAAGATGGCACCGGTCACCCCCCTCGGGCTCACCCAGGGCTGGACCAACCCTAGCAGCACCAGGCCCGGTCACTGTGATTGCCCATCCCAAGTACCCGCCTGCCAGGATGCTGCTCAGCTTAGGAGAGCTGACACGGCAGCAACCCACAGAGGTGCTTGGAGCCCCGGGGACGTGAGATGGGGATCTCCTGCAGCTATTCCAATAAATAAACAAAGAGCACCATGCATTAGTTCAAGGGGCAGCCCCAATGCCAGGGGCTAACAGCAATGGAAGCAGAGTCCTAAGTGCTCCAGGGGGTCCACTTGTACCATCCATCATGCATAGCCTGCTTAACCCTCACAAGGATGTGAATCACTCACTGGGCTCTGATTCACTGAGAGGCTGAGTCACCCTTGTCCGGATCTTGTGCGTGAATTACTGGCTGGTTATCAGCCATGCATTATCCTTACGTCTACGGCACAAGTGGGCCCCGTGGGCTAATCAGGGGCACTCCATGCCAGTCCGGTTATTCCCAGCTATTAATAACCAGAGGCGCCGAAACGGCATCTCTAGCTCCCTAACAAGTGGGACCAGGCCTGTCTACCACGCCGTTTTTATCCATCCAGCCATGTGTGCATGGCCAAGGTTTTCAAAAGCAATGAAAGGTTTGGGGATTCTCAGCTTCGGGAGCTCTCTCAAGCCAGCCTGGCGGTCAGGAAGTATGTCTCAGCACCCACCCCCTGAGAGCGGGGCGCCCAACAGCCACTTTTGAAAACCTTGCCCGTGATGTTTTCAGCACGTCCATCCCTGCAGTTTCTAGGCGACCGCTAAAAGAGGATGGAAGTTCAACAGGGTTGCTCCGTCCAACCCACTTTGCTAATCCCTAACACGATCACAGTTGGGCGTGATAGGGAACAATCATCTACCTCCGGTTATCAATGCACAAAGTATGCTGGAGTGGGTCATTTTTTTGCAGAGCAACTGCCAGGCTCCTGCCCAGGAGTTTTTATATCGGCAAAAGGCAGGAGCGAAAACCATTATGTGTGATACAAGACAGAACATTTCCAGAGTAAGGTCTGATGTCCTGCATCTCCGCAGAGCCCCCTATCTTTCACAGAGCTCTGCATGCAGGATCAAGGCCTTAATTTGCAGAGTCTTACACGGCTGTGCTCCATTCAAATTGATCCGTCTCTGCATCCCACTGGTAGTGACGGTTCCACTTTCAAGCCCTGAAAAGATGCTATGAATCCAAAAGGAACAGATCTAACAAAAAGGGAAAGTCTTTTTTCTGATCCATTGCTTTCTCTGTTTGCCCCACGGTTGGCGGGATTCCTCTGGGACTCTCCTGTCCCACGCTGCTCATTATATAACAAACAGAGGCGTGCCCAGCTCAAGCGAATACAGTGTCACTCCTTGTGCTTCTCTAGTGGCTACATCCCATATGGAGGTTGGAGTCCGCCGCTGCTTCTGACCTGGTGGATCCTTTTAAGACCGAGCCCCTTGGCTCCTGAGTTCAATCTCCACAGACCGTTCGAGCCGGGGTGACGTTCCCCGGGCTGGTTTGTGCAAAGAGCCACGCGTGAGTTACACACTCGCCGCAAAGGAATCCCTCTCCCTGTGAGTCTGCCGGGCAAGTTTCCTTGGAGCCTGGAAAGTTGGCCTCCCGAATTCTCATTAGCATTAGTTTGCAGTTGACCTCTGCCCCCCAGGGTGGAAGGTCAATCCTTTATTTACTTAGCTTCTGGGGCTCTCCTTCGTTTGCCTCCCTTTCAACATTCTTGGTAATGAAAACACTGTGCTTTGCCTCCGTCACCCCACGGTCAAACTCAGGCAACTCCTCGCCACCTGACTCTTCTCAGCGAGCACAAAGTCAAGGAGAACGTGCTGCTTCTAGAGCAAGATCACACAGGCACGATTAACCGCCCTGGACGGGCGTCAGCTGTTGGTTTGTCACATTCACAAGCCTCCTGCAGCGAATGCTTACTGAGCAAGGAACAAAACTGGAAGACAGGAGGGTTCCTAGCCAGGGGGCTAACGGGAAACGCACAGGTTAAAACTCATATATATTTCAAAAACAAATTTACTCATCGTACCCATAGTGATGTTCACACCGTAACGGAAGTGGTTAAAGTCCTAAACAGAGACTTGAGACCCAGATTTGGTTTCTGGCCTGCCACAGATCCCCTCTTTGACCTTGGGCCAGCCAGAGTCTTGCTCCGTGCCTCAGTTTCCCCACCTATGAAGGAAGATGATACGCCCTGTTTCCCAGGGGCATTGTGGGGATTTTATGACGTGTATTACGGTAGCGCCTTGGCACCCCAGTCCTGTGCCTTGGTCCCCATTGTGCTAGGTGCTGTACAAACACTGAACAAAAAGACAGGCCCAGCCCCAAAGAGCTTTGCCGTCTAAGTAACGCATGAAGGTTTGTGAGGCTTTTAAACACTGCAATGAGGAGGCCTAGCTAAACTGTTAGAACCCAACCACATTTTCCAGGTATGACTTTCTTTTCAACGTGTGCCTGCCTGCCTGCCTTTCCGTCAGCTCCAGCAATTCCAATAGGCCAGTCAGTTTCAGGTTCCTGTCTAGTCAGCTTCCTGTTCTGGCTCTCTGGTACTAGCACATTGTCCGTGCTGCAGGCTGCCTCCCCATCCTCCACGCATCCCCACAGCGGTGGCTGCAAAAGTGTTAAACAAAAGGCCTTGCTTAAAATACACCACCTCCGAGGGAAGTCTGTCCTTGCCTAGGGAGACCCAGTGGTCAGGGCGTGTGAATGCCTCACCGTGTTTATTCAGGCACACGGGAGCCAGGAAAATGCCAAAGAACAATGCTGTGACCCGTCCGTGCCTAGGGTAGCCACCTGAAAATGCCAAGGTCAGGGCAGGCTGTAAAAGAAGAGCAGATTCTCCCAGCACTGGTGGGTGACACTGAAGTCAGACTTCCCAACCAGCCACAAACAGTGCTTCTGATTCCCCACCCTGGTTATCAAGAAGCCAAAATAACAATATACACACAGCCCCCTTCGCTGCATTCCAGTCTCTGGCTCCCAATCAGCCACGAGGTCCAGTAAACACATCAGTTGTTTAAACTCTATGCTCTGTACCAAAAAGGTTTCTCCTGACCCCAAAGGGTCAGCCACAGCACCAGATCAATGTCAGTTTGGATCTTACCCAAAATCCCACACTGCCAGCCAATCCTTTAGTAACTAACACTAAAGGTTTATTATAAAAAAAAAAGAAACAAACTGTAAGAGAAATGTTAAAGGATTAAATCAATCAGATGCATACAAATGATTTGAAAGTCCATGTATATCAGTTTTCTAGTAGAATTATGGAGTTTGCAGGCTTGTATCATCCCTCTGGTGCACAGCCAGTACCTGGATGGGTCTCAGTCCTTTGTTTCACAGCTTCAGTTCAGTTCAGTTGTAGATGAGTTGATCCAGAGGTAGACTGGAGACTAAAGATAGACTAAAGACTGAAGACAAAATGGATGTGGTGCAGCTGCCTTTTATGTCCTTTTGGCTTTGCCATGCTACTTGAGGAAATTTACAGGAATAAAATGGAGTCCAGAGTCACATGAGCAAGTCCTGGTGACTCATCAGGTATATCCCTGGCTTCTCCCCCTGGGCCCCTTGCACCTGTCAATTTCTTAATGGGCCATTAAGCAGGCTGGTGTTGCCCAGACACAGCCCAATTTGAAATACAGATACAGCCACCATAGCCATAACTTCCATTACACGTATTACACATGAACATAAACATTATCATCTGACTTAGCACATTACATCCTTTCTAACAGTACCTGACACGGCATCTCCCACATGAATTACTATGATTTTGACATACTGATGTTAAACAATATAATAAATGACCCCCCAATCCAGCCAGCATGACAAATGCATCTAGAGCGGAAGAAGTGGTCTTCCCTAACTTGAACTTTAGCAGGCACCTGTGTAAAGGAGCATGAAATGCCTTGCAGGAGTTAGTCCCCCGGCTGATGGCTGAGTGATAGACCGGCCGGCCCATGTTATTGTTTCAGAAACATGTTGACAATATTTGTCACCAGGGTGTTGTGTATGGGGGTCCCCCCCACCATTTCTTTTGAGGAAGGGAAGCAGCAGCATCTTGGAGGATCATAGATTCAGAGAGGTTAAGGCCAGAAGGGATCATAGGATCATCTATTCTGAGCCCCTTTACCCATGTATTGAACAAATAACTTGTGCTTGGCTAACGCATCTTCCAGTCTTGATCTGAAGACGCCAGGAGATGGAGAGTCCCCCATTTCCCTTGGTAATTTGTTCCAAGGATTAATCACCCTCACTGTTAAAACTGCGTGCTTTATTTCTCATTTGAATTTGTCTGGTTTTAACTTCCAGACCATGACAAGATGCCCACGAAGGGAACCGGATGGTCTACGGACAACCCACAACTTACCCGATTCATTTAGCTCGTCTCTTCCGTTCACAAATTGTCCGAGAAGACCATGGACTAGGTTCTCAGCTTGCATAAGTCCCTTGACTTCAACAGAGCTAAGCCACTTTACTCAGCTGGGAACTGACCCGCTGATTTTACCGACTTGAAGCAAGTCAATTCTGACTGGGGGCGCTCAGTCCTGGTTCGTTGTGGGTATTCTTTTGCTATTCGAGCTGTGTGACTGGTCGCTGGAGACACATGGTATTGTTTTTGCTTCCTGAATGGATCAGTCTGTGGAATACCCTGTGTGATGAAACACACACATCTGAGTGTGACGACACGTTCTCATGAGCTTTCCCTGAACATTGGTGTAAAGGAACTCTGCCCCATCTGAACACTTGTGAACACAATGAATGTGGCTGTGAGGCACTTCAGACACTATGGTGATGGGGACCATATAAATACCTTAGATAGAGAGAAAAAGTGAGTTTCCACACAGCTTGAGTTCCAGTCTTGTCTCCTTTGTTTACCCCGGACCACTGCCTGCCTGGAACCCAGCTACAGATACATCGAACGGTTGAATAATGTTCTTCCAGTGCTAGTAACCACCTCATTAGAGTGTCAAGTTGGATTGACTGGTCTTATTTGCATGAATGTGTGTGGACACTTATTTTAGCATTTGCCAAGGTCTGCCTGTGAACAATCTGCCTTCGGTGTCCCTTTATAACACTAGTCTCCCTGGAGGAAAAACTTGGGCATAAAGAAAGATGCAGCTGGGCTGCCAGGATATAGAGCTGACAAAGCACTCAAACTTTACAGGGTTGGCCAACCCTCTCTTAGCAACCTGAAAAGCATTTTTTCCCAGCTGTCAAACTGAAAAGCAAGTGTGTTCACAGCAGAACACTGCGTGTTCCAATTAGTCCTCCCCTAAAGACAAAACAGTCATGGGTTGCATCCATGGAATACAGATTTGGGGAGTCAGAGCAAATAGCAATGGCTTTAAGTCATCCACAGGGCAAATGTAGGGTAAATACTGGGGAAAATGTGATAGCCCGTCTCCTTCCGTCCTTACTCAGTCAAAACTCCCATTGAATGGGGCAGTGATACTCAGCTGCTGTAAATGGTGACTCTTAAGTGGAGTTAGACACCTAGGGTCAGATTCTCATGTGGTGTAAATCAGTCTAAGAACTCTCTAGGCACTGGGACACACTCCACGGGGAGTGTTATTATTATTTGTATTCCAGGAGTTCCCACAATGTGCTAGGTGCTGTCTATGCACTAACGATTACCCGGTTCCTGCCCCAAGGGCCCGGACCCCCTTCCACATGGGAGAGTGAATCCAACCGTGCCAATATGGGGATGGGTCTGCTGCCCTGCCAAGAAGTCCCCCTTTCGCCTCACCGGTCTGATTCTGTCCTGGATGGCTTCACAGTTCCAGGTCCTTGGAAAGAGGATCTTGCTGAACTCTGGCATACTTTCCACACAACTCCACGCAGCTTTGCTCCCTGGCCGTGGGGAGTTAGGAAGCCTGACATTACCATGCACCGTTTGGAGAAGAAGTGCTGAATGCCTTAAAGCAGACAAACCCCTCCACCCCCCCTCCAGCTCTCCATGTGTGAAGCCCATCAGCTCGCTCCTTGCTGGATCAGTTTACCGGCCTGGCCTTCCAAACCCTGGAAAAACGCAATTCCAACAGCAGCAGCAGCAGCCAGTTCCAATTAGCTCTGAACTCCGTGCCTGGCTGTCAGGTTGGAACCAGCTCCTGGGAAACCCCGCGCCAAGGCTACTCGGAAAAATCAGCAAGTGGGATGACAAGGCTGGACACAGGGTCCATTCCGCTTGTGAGTGAGCGTGAGTGAGCCACACGCTCGGGGAGCAAGGTTCAAGGCGAGCTGAAGGCCCTAAACGACATCGGGGTGGGGAGCATCTCAGGTTGGCTCCCAGAAGAGGGTCCAAAAAAAAGTGTGTGTTACCTGCACTCCCCTCTACAAGCTTGGACACGTCCGACAACCTCTGCGGCCCCGATCCTCAGAGGTATTTAGGTGCCTAAATCTGCTTGTCTATAAACCAAGGCTAGTCTGCACTGACGCCTCCACCCCCGGGTGTTGCAACTCTTAAATGCTTTGGCTGGCTCCAAGGAAGGATGCTACAAAAGTGCATCAATGTGGTCAGGAAATACACAGGCAACTTCATCTGGCACCGGGCTGGAGCCCAAATTTAGCGAGCAGGCGTTCCTCCAGGTTAGGCCTGGGACTGCTGGGGGGAAGAGCGTTGCCCAGGATGGCGAGCTGTGGTGACCGTATCTGACTGATAAATGCACAGTACAGAGGGCGTTGGGAAGCCTACGACATTTCCTTCTGCGGGGGGTCTGCCTTTGGAAAGGCCAGTCAGAAAAGAGGGGAACTAAAATCCGAGTGACACGGGCTGATCCTCTCCCCAGTTCTGAGCACCGCTCTGCTTGATGAGAGGGACATAGGAGCCCATGAGCAGCAGTTCCCAATCTGAGGTCTATGAACAATCGGTGGCCCATAGAACATCTGCTGGTGGCCACCAGAAAACCGACTGGTCCGATGATCACGATTCTTTCCCTTGTTTCCAGCTGAGATAATGAAGATTAACGTAAGGACAAACCACAAGAGGAAAGATGGTTCTGCCACTAAGGTGCTAAACTGGGACTCAGGAATTCTGGGAACAATTCCCGGCTGTGCCACCGTGCTTCCTGTGTGACCATGGGCAAGTCACTTAACTCCTTGTCTGAGAAATGACATCATAACGCTTCCTGTGTCTGGCATGTCTATTGAGACTGTGAGCTCTTTGGCGAAGGGACTGTCGCTCCGCATCTGTGCAGCACCTAGCGCAATGGGGCCCCAATCACAACTGGGGTCTTTAGCTGCTGTTGCAATGCAAATAATAATCCCCACCAACATACTGCCAGGTCTCTGCACACACCAACTCAATCTGCCAGAGACTGGGTGGGGTGTGGGGGGAGGAGCAA
Source organism: Emydura macquarii macquarii (assembly GCF_026122565.2). Taxonomy (NCBI): domain Eukaryota; kingdom Metazoa; phylum Chordata; order Testudines; family Chelidae; genus Emydura; species Emydura macquarii. The sequence goes on along the minus strand of NW_027133829.1, from coordinate 10,120,068 downwards.
GGATAAAGGCAGGGATATCAGGGCGATGCAAAGAGGTTTTAAGAAAACAACTGCCTGAAGAAGGTACCTTGGAGAACTCCATCATTTAAAGAGAGGGGCGTGGAGACCTGCAATGTAACAGCTCTCAGGGCAGAAGGGGATGACAGAAAAGGTTTTGACCCACCTAATTTTCTAGCCCAGCAGGGAACCTCTTCTTCAGTGGAATCCTGTGCTGGTTTCCAGTTACTCACAATTTGTCATGGAGGGAGGCTATAAGACAGTATTTTGCATAAAGACATGGCAGAATTCAGGTTTTTATATATATCACTTTGATCAATCTCAATATTTAAGCATTGTTTTCAAGTTTTATTTACTGAAATTTTCACAGTCACAAGAAATTATAGGGGGTGTCAGGTGATGTGTGTGTGTGTGTGTGGGGGGGGGGGGGAGTCAGACAATTATTCAAGGACAGTAGATGTTGAGATTCGAAAAGTTAAAGCTTCATACCCCTTAAAACACAAGTTGTCAACATCACACGTCAAAACGTATCCAGTAAATAGCCTCAGACCGAATGCTAAAATTCTCAAGCAGCATTTGGCTTACTTTGCCTCTCTGTAAATTTCAATTATGGAGGGAAATAGCTTTTCCTGTTTGTGTGTGTACAGTGAAATGGACCTTTACCGATAAAAATCTAACCCTGCCAAGTCTATTTATGTACATACAGCCTCCTTTTTATATCTTTCATGCCTGCGTTCCTAAGACCAGCCAGCGATCACCTCCTGCTGCTCCAGTCCTAGACTCCGCACACACAGACAATCCTGCAGATTCCTGTCAATCCCAGCAGCCCCCATCGTATTCCAACGTTCAGCTGCGCTGCATTGCACCCCCCCTCCCCGCTCACGTGCAGCTCTGCCGATGCCCCTCTGCCCTTACCGGACTGTAATCGATGTGGTGAGTTGTGTCAAACTGAGTGGCGCTTTTATTTCTGCTGTTGACGAAATGGCCACTTGAGACCTGGTTGAGGGAGCCAAACTCGTGTCACTTGTGATCCCCTGCTGAGCTGTGCTTGAAAACCACCAGGCCTGAGACGCACCTCACTCATCCACCCCTCTGGGGGGTGCGGGAGGGAAGCTGTTTAAAGGCGGTGTTTAAAAGCACTGTTTAATTGAGCCCCTGATTCCTCCCCCGCCCCCTCTGAGGTGAGGCAGAGGAACGGGATCATTCATTAGCAGCCTGGAAAACTCCACCTCAGCAGAACCCACGAAGCTCTGATTAGCCAGCTCCCAGCACGGCGAAAGAAACAGCGCAGCCGGCCGTGGGCTGCTTCTCCTGGGGCAGCCTGCAAATGTGAAAGGGCTGCAACTTTCCGGGGGCTCTCAAGTTCGTCAGCATTACGGAGACGGGGGCCCTGCGCCGAGCCAACAGCTGGGAAAACCCGACAAGGCAGAGAGGAAAACGGGGCCTGAGGATTGGAGGGCTGGAGTGGTCGGATGCTAAGCAGGGGCATGCATGGGCGGGAGGGGGGAAGCAAGGACACTGGCCCTCCCATCAGGGCCCAAGCATAATTTTTTCAGGCCCAGTACAAACTTGTAACACGGGCCCCCTCCCACACACATACCCATGGGGGCTGCAGCCTGGTAAAGTGTGCCCTTCCCCCCAATAATTAGTGCGGGCACAGAATTCCTCCAGCCCCGCTGCCAGCAGGGAAGAGCGAGCTTCTTCAGCCCCGGGGCCATGAGGGGGTGGGCACAGATCGTGCCCCTCCAAAAGTGGTCCAGTTTTTATTCCTGCGCAATCCCTCGATGCTAAGCCACCCCCACCCCACCCTGCCCATCAATGGGACGGGGAAGGTGCTCGGAAGTCCCTTTCCTTCCATCCTTCCTATGGCACTTGCCTTTTAGATTATAAACTCTTCAGGGCAGGGACCAAATCTTCACCTGTGATTGTCCAGCGCCTAGCACAACAGAGCCATGATCCTCTAAGGGAGCCTCTGGGCCCTGGTGCAATGGCAAAATTAAAGGACGGTCACACGTTTACCAAACCCTTCTTTCTAAGTGGTCTTCATCTACAGTTCTTTCTAGAAACTTTTCTCCTTCAAGGCCTCCAGTATTTCTCACAAAGGCATTAGGACAAATCCACCTGCACAAGGGACAGTCACTATGCTGCATGCCATGGCCAGTGGGACTTTCACAACGACAGCAGCAACAAAACTCAGATCCTTGGGTTCTGAAAGAACAAGCCCCCTCCTGCGGTATGGGGCCTGTGACACACACTCGAGCAGTTCCAGTTCCAGCCAGCAGAGGGTGGTCCTGCACATCGTGTCTGTTACAGTGCAGGTGCATAATCCCTTCTGCCTTCTCTAATGCATCGTGACAGTCAGTTGATGTCCCTGGGGCTGGGAACACCCATTGCAACTCCAGAGGTAGCATTTCATTTACATATGTTTTTTATCAGACCAAGATGCTACAACCTCGAGATTTGCCAGCGCCTGTGTCTCGCGGGATAGATTAATAAATACTGCTGGTTGATTGTGTTCGGCAGTAATACACTCAAAACAATTGAGACATGGGCCCAAACCAAAAAAAAAAAAAAAAACCTGATCCAAACACACCCCAAACTTTGGGAGCTGGGAACGGGCAGGATTTCAGAGTCTGAACTTGGACTCCGATCAGAATCAACAGCTGTCCCATCTCTCTGTAATGGATCCAAACAAAAATCTTGCGACAGGCCATCAAGATTGACAAAAAGGTTGAGAAGCCCATGCCCTAGGCAGAGAGTGTAGACGGGAGGGGCTGGGATCCAGAGCCTCGTGGGAGCTCATGGAAAGTGGGAGAGGGAGAAGCCAAGGAAGGAGAAGCCAACTGAGACGCCGTTACAGAAGAAGCCAAGAGAAGGAGATGCCATTACAGAAGCTGGAGGATTCATAGAGCCATGGAGTGAGATTCTGGCTGCACTGAAATCCAGGGGAATTGTGGGGTTGATTTCAGTGGGGCCGGGATTTCACCCACTGAATCTAAGGCCAGAAAGGACCATTTGTGATGATCCAAGCTGACTCGCTGCATACCCCAGACCAGAAATGTCACCTGCTAAATCCTGGGCCAGGCCCACAGCTAGGAAAGGCCAGAGCCAAGCAGGGGGAGCGGCTCAAACCTGACGAAGAAAAATCAGCGCAAGGCATTCCGGCTCGGCGGGGAGCCTATGCTGGAGAATGGACGAACGTCATTCCTGACATGGCAAAGCAAGAGCAACTGCTTTCTAACATCCATGGCTGGTGCGCAGCCCCCCCAGTCTCCAGGGTGCAAACAGTCCAAGGGGAGGAGGATGAGGCGCCAGGTTGCTGACAGCTCCTTCAGCAAAGCTGTTAATGCCAAAACCCGGGAAGCACTAGAAAGCTGTTCCTTATCTCTAGGAAGCTATTGCAGCCCACTCTGCAATATTAGAAGATAACGCCTTCTCTCTCTGCCCATTGGCAAACTCTGCCGCTGACGCTCTGCTTCCACTGCTTTTATAGAGGACACGGCACCCACCACCTGCAGAGGCGCCCAGTTTAGCAGCCCTCACTGATGCTCTATGCTTGGGCTGCATTTTATGGGTAGCTAGTAGCAGGTGCTGGAGGGCGAGCGAGTCACCTCAGAGCTGGTCAGAAAATGTCAACCCAAAACGGGGATTTTAGAAAACTTTTTTTTTTTTTTTAGCCGCTGGTAAAGTTTGAAAAAAGTTTTCTTTTAAGTTTTTTTTAAGTCAAAGTGTTCTTTTCTCTTTTTAAACTTCAAATGTCTCTTCCTCACTCCCATTTTTCCCGTTGGCTTTTTCTGCTTTAATCTCACTTTTAAATTTCCTCCCCCCTTTTCTTTTTTTCATTGGAAAAAAAGGGTTGGGGGCAAAGTACAAAGTGAGAGAAATGGGAGGAAACCCTCCCAAAAAACTTGAAAATATTTTAATCTGAAAAATGAAAAAATGAACAAAATTAAAGGTTTTATTTTCTTTTGACAATTTTCACAACTCTTTCTCCCCAGCATCCTCCCCTACAACCATCTCTAGTTACAAGTTTCCCAGCAGGAGTTGGTGGACTTTTCTGCAGGGACTTTCTCTGACAAACTGACAAAGCTGACCCCTTTGTTTTACCTTAAATGGCATGTCCTCAGATGGATTTTTCTAGCTGGAGCTTCCCTGTATACTCAGAGCATCAAGTTACCACCGGCTCCTACACTTCCCTGCTAAGTTATTTCAGAGATCTCAGATACCCATTCACAAAATTGGCTGTGTCCTAATTAAAGCAAGATCCACTCCATTTTGTAACACGGAAAGAAGGAAAGTGCTTTCCCATTGAGAGGAGACTTGTATCTTAACCCACCTCCAAGGCTTTTCCTGGCACTGCAAGTGGTGCTAGAAAAATCTTGTGTTTGCAAATCACTGAAGTAGAAAGGTGTGGTGTAGCGCTCTGAGCACAGAACTGGGAGCCAGGCGTTCCTGGCATTTATTCCCACCTCTTCCACAAATTTCTTCTTTGTCCTAGTGAAAGTCACCTCAAAGCTCTCTAGAATGGCCTGATTAGGAAGGACCCGTTCCTCAGGATCAGAATCAGGCCCCTAACTGTGCCGTACTATAGTTAATAAGGTAAGAATGTTTTCATATGGTTATTTATGCAGCTAAAGCAAATTTAGACTAGAACCATTGTCATTCCAATAGGTTCCTGGCATTGGATTTGGATTCCCAGTTCTCTCTACATACAATGGAATCCAAAGTCAGTACCTCCAGATCAAGGGGGATTTGGCAAATCTAAATCCTGCCTGGCCCAGCACTGCTTTGAAATGTGGGACTCAGCGTGCAACCAACAGAGGAGGAAAAGGAATTAGCAATCAGGGAAGCAGAGAAACAACAGAGAAATTAACCAAGATAGGGACAAGAACTGTGTTTTTAGTTGCTAATATAAATGAGAGCTGGTTGGGAGGTTTTTTTTTAACATATCGGGGATGGAAAAGGGTGGGTTAGCTGAAAAATGCCAATTTGTCAAAGCGGAAAATTCCACGAGAAAGGGGCCGGTTCGACAAATTTCTCAACTTGAAACATTTTTTAAAAAAGTCTCAAAGCCATTGAAGTGACCCGTTTTGATATTTTCAGGACAAAGATATTCCTGTTTTCCATTTCAAAGTTACTTTTCCATTTAGAAGTTTAAGCTTGTTAGAGTAATTATTTAAAAATGGTTGAAATCGAAACAGTCTAATTGACATAAACTGAATTTTTTCCCCCCAGATTCTTGGGACTTGACTTTTAGGAAAAATATGTGAGATTATAAAATCTTTTCATGGGATGGGAAACCATTTCCTGCCCGGTTCTAATGTAAATGCTGGTAATTCATAGAAGTGGGAAAATCATTTATTCAATGAATTCGCATGTATTCAGAAAGGCCTGGCCATCCGTCCCTCTGTCTCACTACAAAGCAAAGACCTCCCAGCACGGACGAATCGGAGCAGTACTGCAAAGATTTGGCTAGCGCTCTGACTCACTTGGCCACCACAGCCCGCTTCCTGAAAGACCTCATCATTGAGGTTGAGTTTGCCAAGGGACGTTGCCCCACGATGACATTACTTCGGTTCTTGGTCACCTTTGGTGTCACCAACCCACCGAGTGCGAAGAACTCGCAGGCTGTGATGTCTAAGAAGCCATCGATAGTGAGTCATTGCTGAGTGCAGCCAGACCATGGCTTAGAGCTTCTTGCTGGTCAGTAAGGCATGGCAATGCATCTCCTCATGGAGGTGAGAGGCCTAGAAAATAAGGCCATGTCTACACTACAAAATGAAGTTGACCCAGCTTCTGTTGGCAGACAGCCACCGCTGTATTTACATCACGTGTGCATGTCTACACTGGGCACCTCATGTCGGCAGTGTGCATCCTCACCGGAAGGGCTTGTATCGATTCTACTGGCACTGTGGGATGGATTCTGAAAGCCAGAAATAGTCGACATAAGCAACGTCGTGTCCATAGGCACTGCATCGACCTAACTCCATAGACCCGGACTCTACGCCACGCGTGGAGGTGGAGTTATTAGGGTGGTGTCGCGGGGCAGTTACATCAGTGGGAGAGAAATTGCAGTGTAGACACTTCCATAGCGAGGTCGACGTGAGCTGCCTTGCGTCGACCTGACTCCGTAGTGCAGACCAGGCTTCAGTGATGGTGTGTGTTAATCTCTCTGTATCCCACAGGCGTGGTCCATGGCATCTGAACATCTATGGGAGCCACACACAATTAGCTCTTCGGCTGTGAAGACCTGGCGTCAGATCCTGGTTTGGATCATCAGAGTAAACAGGATGAGTGACCCCCTCCCCCACACCATAATCCCCCTGATGTTCGTCCGCACCCAAAAGCAACCGCACAGTTGTGCATGCCCAGAGGCCACTGTGACAGGCAGCTCCCAGACTGGAGCAGCAGGTGCAGGGCAGGGGTGAGGCGTATTAGAAGAGCTGTGTGGGGAAGCCAAAAATGGGACTAGCAGGGGGCTGAGGATGGTGGGGGGCTAAGGTGCATGGCAGAGCTGTGGGGAGGGGGGTCATACGGCTGGAACAGGGGAGGTCCTGCGGGCCAGGACTGAGGTGCACCAGCCAGGCTGTGAAGGAGCAGCTCCGAGCTCCTCGCCACGCTGTATGCCTGGTGCTATTTGATAACGAGGCTCAGTTCAGAAGTGATGGGCAAGGAGGTGTCTTCATGCTGTCTTAGGCTCTCTTAGGTCCCCTTTACTTCTTCCAGCTTCTCGGTGTGTAAGCGAGTCTAAACTGATGCAATTTACCTGCCAAGAAGCTGGGAGAAGGTTAAGCTGAGGCAGGGCGGGGTGACCTCGACCTACACATTCTTATAGCTGCCTGCTCGCTGCTTTCCTGTCTCTCATACCAACTTCCTCAGTTTCCCTGACACAGATTCAGAGGGGTGCAAAGTCAGAGGGTTGCAAGTTACACAATGGTGGAGGGTGAATATAAAGAACCTGAAGGTGTCTAAGTTAGTGTAACAAAGGTTTGGAAGGGGCCAGAAGACGACAAAACCACCTCTAGATTGCCCAAGACTCGCCTCTGAATCTAGCCCTCACGTTCCTGATCCCCCAATTCACTATTTAAGGTCAATGCAATGGGAACCCAGTGAGATCTGGGCAGGGTGAAAGTCATACAGTGTCTCCTCTCCCACAGCTACCCTGCAATCGACTGGGAAAGCTGGTCCATTTCTACATCTGGGTCAACAAGCATCAGGTAGCGTCCTACTTTCCACAGTCAGCTCATGCATTAGCCTCCCAATATTTTCCCAGCAGAGAGGTCTAGGCGTTTGCCTTGGGACGATCCATTAGTGCGACCTTGCGGAGATAGGGCCGAAAGGAAATTAGCCTTAAAAAGGCCAGCTATGCATTAATTGATGGTGCATGCTCCCCTGTGATTAATTGGCAAGAGAAACTTTGTCACATTCTTGCAAGCCCAGATTCCCCTGTCGGGATCATACATCCTTTCATCAGCCTGAGGCCAGCTGTGGCACCAGGCAGTCTGAGCCGGGAAGGTTCCTTTGGGCCCGGCCGCATGTTTGTTTTGGTGTGAGCTTGAGCGTAAGTGAGGCTAAAGAAAAACACCCACAGCAAAGCAAACGCGGCAGCAATGATGGACACATCCCTGGAGCCAGTGCCATGACAGATGGGAAGAAAAGCCGGCCTCGGGAAGCCCAGGTACGCAGCAAACAGGAGCAGGCAGAGATGAGGACAGGGCAGCCCTGGGGTGCAGGCGGCACGGAAGGTCACCGAGTCACTGTTGCACGTGCAATTTATTTCCACCAATGCTCCTGACAGCAACGTCCACGGCCGGGCATTTTTCACCTCTGCGTATATGGCGTCCAGCTCTGCAGTCTCAGAATGGGAAGGAAGAAATATGGGAGGCCGACAGAGAAATTGCAGCATGTTCAAAGAAGCGAAACTTTATTTTCCTCTTACGCTGTGCTCAGCCCCATAGAACGAGCGCCCTACCACACCACTGCCCTGAATCCAGACAAGCCAGAACGGTGGAAGCGTTCAAGACCATCATGCAGACTCTCATCCCCTGGTCCATCTCTGCTCTCAATGCAGCTTCAGCCCCCTGCAGTACAAACAGAGTGGGGCATCTCTCAAAGGGACAGATCCACCCCTCTCTTCCACCTCTAGAGACCGTCTCGCTCTTGGCTCCATGCTTTGTGCGGAAGGCCTTGGACTGAAACGCCTCCCTCCAACCCAACCTGCTTGTCTCCCTCGCGGGTGCCGCCTCTCCTTTGCTACCAGCCAAAAGGAAATGAGCTAGCAAAAGGGAACGCAGACACACGACGAGTGTATTAACGCTGAGAGGAGGATGGAGCTTCTCATTAGTTCACTCCACTAGAGCTTCCCACAACAACGCGATGAATAATTTATGTACAAGGCAGAGGAGACAATAAATCAAAGGCAATGATTAACATGAGTTATTTTATGGATGAGGAAGATCTATAGCCCCAACTCCGCCAGGTTGCTGGTGATTAATGCAGCTCCGCGCCTGCTGCACAGAACGCTGCTATTCAATTACAAATGCCGATGTGCTCTCAGGCACTTATGAGAAATCAAAGGGAGAAGAGATTGACGTGCTGTGATTCCCTGCCACCTTAATGGATTTAAGGTGGATCCCTCCCTTTATTAGCCTACATCTGCTTTATTGGGAGCCAGTCAGACAAAAATAATTAAATAAAAAGACAATTGCACAAATTCCAAAGGGGGAGGAGGGAAGGGGAGAGAGAAACACTCCTGTTAGAAATGTAATGCAAAGAAATCTAGTCTAGTCTAATCTGGTTCTCAGGCTGCACCCATCACCCTTGTATCTGAGCTCCTAACAGAACATCACACACCAGTTTTGGTCAGAACAGAATGGCCCATGCTGTGAAAGGCTTGTAACTAAAACAGGTTGGAAAACAGGTGTGTTTTTTGGAGGGGGTTATGTGGAAAATTTAGATTTTGGGGCTAAAAAAAAAAAAAATCAAGATCCAAAAATTTTCAGCTGAAAACCAACAATTTTGATTCAGAAATACTATTGCAGTGGCTCATGTCCCCCTTCTCTATTGGCTAGACTTCCTGGCCAGACTACATCTCCCACAATCCACCACAGCTTCCCGTCTTGCCAAGGTGCAGCCTGGCCACAGTGTATCATGGGAGATGTAGTCTAGCCGGGGAACCCGGTCAATAGAGGAGAATGGTGGCTGGAGGCACCTGACCCATAATTCCCATGAGGCAGTGCAGTGACATTTCTGAACTGGGACGTTTTGGTATTCAGCCAAAAACCAAGTGGTTTTATTCGTGGGGGTTTGGGATGAAAAGTCAATTTTCTGCAGAGAGCAGCCACTGTTCATGAAAAAGCTCATTAGGTCAAAAACCCAATTTTCTGTCAAAAATAGTTTGGATGGGAAAATTTTGACCAGCACCAGTAGCAGCCTGGGTTACAAGATCCAGGCACTGAGGACACACAAAGGCCTCTCTCATACCAAGGGCCCAAACCAAAGTCTAGATTCTGGCCATCCTCACACTGAAACCATCTGCTTTTTTCAGGATCCCACCGTTGCATCTTTAGGCTCGGACCCCAGCAAAGCATTTAAGCATGGGCTGTCCAGCTGTTAACTGTCCCCTTGATGCCTGGAAGCATAAGTAAGCTTCACTGGAAGGATCTGGTATCTTGGGGAGGTGGGTGAAGGCCACTGAAATTGCAGGGAACTGTCAGTACAAGCAGCGTTCCTAAGCTGGCAGGGTCAGAGGAGATGCTGCCCTGAGAATAACTCTGGAAACGTGGAACATCTGGGGGAAGGGCAAGGGGCTTGCAGAGGTCGCTGCAGCAGTGGGAGTTCTCCACAACGGAGGCCTCGAGAGACAGGAAACAGCACGTCTCCCCCAGGGAGCGGGAGGCAGACCCGTGTAATGCCAGGCTGCCTCATGCTAAGAAAAGACTAGCATGGGGTGGGCGTGGGAGGAGAACGGGATGAGAGGGACATATGGCATGGGAGGCCAAACAGCTGAGTCATCGCTCCCCCCTCCCCTGTGTGTTCCTGAGACGCCCAGCAACACTGAAGAGACTGAATTCCTGGGGCTCAGAGGGCTAAAATGCAGAGCCTGTCGTTCTGAGGTTGAATGGAATGAACTTGCATGTATCATCATCCTTCTCCATAGAGACTCACGTCAAACCCAGGGTCAGCTGGGCTGAGTAGGGGTATTCACTGCCCCCAGATTCCCACATTATGTCCCTCCCGAAGCAGCTGGAATGTGTCACTGCTGCTCTCCGAGAACCACAGTCATGTTTTCAGAACCCTTTCCATTCCTATTCTGCTTTCAGGTTCATACATGCCTTTAAAAGCAACCAATGAGCATAGAAAACAAACCCAGTTGGTGGGGGAAAACCTCTGTCCGTGTGCACTTCTACTGAGCCATTTTCACATCACATTCACAAATATGTCACTATCTCATTTACCTGGGAACAAATGGCGTAAAACTGCTCTTTCATTGCATAAGAATTCAAGAGCGTTTGCATGCTGGTAAAACTCTACACAACTACTGAATACATTCCATGGTCCCACAGGATACTGGAGTCACGTTTACTGGGTCACCTGCTGTGTAATGTTAAATAGCTGCCACTTTTCACCCCAGAGGTGGCTGTCTTTCAGTGGTGTGCGAGTGATCCCTGTAGATACAGCATGTAAAGCATTTTGGTAGCAATCAGAAAGCGGCTCTGTGAGTGTCAGGCATTAACAAAGAATGCTATTTGTAGGCTCTTGTACAGAGTCTATTTTCATATTCATAATCATTTGCCTAACTAATTTTTAATTACTACTAAGTCTCCAAGTATTGAGCTGTATTAACACTCATTGAGTTCACTGGTAAATAGCCCAGTACTGCAATATGATTACACAGAACAGGCCCGGCTATGCCGTGGTAATTACGAGGTAAATCTCCAGCTGTGGCTGGTCATAGTCCCAAGATAAACGGTTCATTCTTTCTCTTGAAATTGACAGCAGGCAGAATTATGTCATTTATTTGGGTGCCTGGGCTATAAATCAAGCACTGATCGCACAGCAGAAAAGAGCAAGGTAATCTAAGCCAGGCAAACCCTGCAGTATTAATAGGAAGCGATTGGGGAGATGCCATTGAAACATCAGCCTGTGACATGCCGAAAGCCTCAGCACACATGAGGCATATTGGTGGTTGACTGGATTTTGCGATTCTTTGCTTAGAGTGACAGTTCAAAAGCAGCTGGTTTGCACAGCACGTCTCAGGGGTGACTTCCCGTCTTTACCTTTCCCTTCCGAATGCAGCAGTAATCATTTACTTAACTGAATCAACTCACCCAATAACTGTCCATCCCAGACAGCTCCTGGGAAAGTCAATCAACTCCCTACCTCTACCAGTTTGGCAGGCCTGGTATAAAATAGTTCCTAGCCACCCGGCCTAAAGTAACTGCTCAAAACTAAACCTTTCAAGTGATTAGATAGATTAAAGTAGATCCTGAAAGGACAGACAGACAGATCATATGGTGCATTAGTCAGGCCACATACATTTTTGAGGAGTGAGAGAGCCGCAAGGTCTGTCTGTGTCCAGCAGCTTCAATAAAGAATCCCCGTTATACTCACTACAGTTGAGTCCCATCTCTTCTGTGCTATGAGAGATGCTACTGATACTCTGGTATTCAGATACAACAGGGATGTGGGGCCATCAGAGGATGGATGGGTGGATAGAATTATCATTGACATGCTGTCCGATTGTCATTGTCATGCCTGGGAGTGCCAACCTCAGGGCAGACACCCCAAACTGGTTGTATGTTCTAGAATTAGATTTCACCAAGCCAGTAACAAATGTGAAATCCCGGAGCACTCTAAGAGCCTCATGCTGGAGTCCCAGGCAGTACCCTCGGGCACTCCAGTCTATCTTGCCACCCAGGCAAGCTGGACTACGTGATAAGTGGTCACTTACACCAAAGATCAGAAACAACTGAGGTTGTTCCCAATCTCAAGAGAGCAGTCATTTATCCCAGGTCAATTTGTATCGCAGCTCTTACATGGAAGACAGCGCTTGCTGGGGTAGTCTATTTTTTGTCACAGTCCAAATTTCTTGGTCAAGGTGTAGTCAAGTTCCAGACTCCAGAGAAACGTTTTTCACACCACAATAACAATGGTGATAATAATAAGTAAATAAAAAGAACTTGGGAATGACAAGGCCATTGCGGAAAAGCTAAATGAATTCCTTGCACTGGTCTTCACTGCAAAGGATGTGTGAGAGATTCCCACACCTGCGACATTCTTTTTAGGTGACAAGTTTGAGGAACTGTCCCAGAACGAGGTACCATCCAGAGGAGGTTTTGGAACAAATTGATAAATCAAAAAGTAATAAGTCACCAGGACCAGAGGGCATCAACCCAAGAGTTCTGAAGGAACTCAGATGTGAAATTGCTGAACTACTAACTGTGGTTTGTAACCTCTCTCTTAAATCATCCTCTGTATCAGATAACTGGAGGGTAGCTAATGTGACACCAATTCTTAAGAAAGGCGTCAAAGGCGATCCTGGCAATTACAGACCGGTAAGCCTAATTTAGGTTTAGGCTTAGTTAGAACAAAGTTTGACTTAGAAAAACGCAATGACTGAAGCATTGCAGAGTCATTCCAAGCAATGATTGGCGGAAAATTTGCCCCCCTGCTTGCTCTAGAGGAAGATGTAGAAACAGTGACAGACAATTTTAACGCTGTAATGAATGAGGCCAGCCATGGTCATCCTTGGGAAACGCCGTAGGAAGATAAAACCTTGAGTCACAAATGAAATACTGCAGAGGGAGCTGATAAATACAGAGAGATTAGTAAAAAGATCAGGAAAGGAATGAAGGTGGCCAAGGAGATATGGATCGAAAAACAGTGCTCTCAAATTGAAGAGTGCATCAATAATAAAAATAGCAAAAGAGCCGTCCAGGTTGTAAAAGATCTGATGAAGGAAAGATGGACCAAAGCCAACTCAGTTCAAGACAAAGAAAGGAACAGCCATATAGAGGAAATGGATATCATCAACAGGTGGACAAACTACTGCTTTGATCTGTACAACCATCAGACAAACGGATATCCTCGTGTCCTAGATTCAACAGCGGAGGAGGAATTTCCAGTACTGCGTGAAGAAGTGGAGATAGCTGTGAAATCAGTCAAGAATGGAAATACTACAGGTATTGATAACATCCCAGCCAAACTGATGAAATTCAGAGGAGAAAGAGTAATAGATGTACTCACCAAGATCTGCAACAAGATCTGGCAGACCGGTGAGTGGACAAAGTCATTAATCATTACTCTGCCAAAGAAAGGTAATCTGCAACCGTGTAAAAACTATCGGACTATAAGCTTAATTAGCCACCCCAGCAAATTGATGCTGAAAGTTATATTGAACAGATTGAAGCCACAAGCGGAGAAGATCATCACTGAAAAACAGGCTGGCTTTCACGCTGGAAGAAGTACCATAGAACAGATTTTCAATCTTCGTGTTCTATGTGAGAAGTACTTACAACACCAGCAAGATATCTACCATGTCATTGTTGACTTCAAAAAGGTGTTTGATAGAGCATGGCATGGAGCTCTCTGGGCAACCATGAAGAAGTACAACATTGGTCGTAAGCTTAATTTTACTATTAAACAACTGTATGCCACGGCCAACGGTGCAGTCCGTGTCAATGGCAATAGGAGAGTGGTTTTACACCACTGCTGGAGTCCGGCACGGCTGCCTTCTTTCACCCACACTGTTTAGCATCTACTTAGAGCGCATAATGACTGATGCCTAGAAGATCACATATGCACAGTCAGTACTGGGGGGTGAACAATCTCAAATTTTCGAGTCACTGATGACTGACAGCCTGGCAGGTAGCAAAGAAGAACTTGCTAACCCTGTGAAACGATTGGATGAAACTCCTGCAAAGTACGGCATGGAAATGAATGCAGAGAAAACCAAGCTGACGACAAACAGACGCGACGGGATCAACTCACACATCACTGTCAGTGGACAAGAGCTGGAGACAGTGAAACAGTTCAAGTGTCTGGGGGCAATCAACACTGATGAGGGATCAAAGGCAGAAATTCTGGCAAGAGCTGCACAAAGAGCAGCAGCACTGGCAAAGTTACAGCCAATTTGGAGGTACAAGAACATCTCCCTGAAGTCCAAACTGAAACTGCTGCATGCACTGGCCATCTCCATTGTTTTGTATGTGTGAGAGACATGGACCCTTACGGCAGAACTTGAACAGAAATTACAGGCAGTGGAGATGAGATACTTCCATAAAATCTTGGGCATCTCCTACCTTGACCATGTCACTAATGAAGAGGTTCGTGACATCATCACCCAATGTGCTGGATCCTATGAAGATCTCCTGACGACTGTGAAGAAGCACAAGCTGAAGTGGTATTGGCCATGTAACAAGATCATCTGACCTATCTAAGATCATCCTCCAAGGGACAGTCCAGGGGAAGCAAAGAAGAGGCAGGCAGAAGAGATGGACTGACAACATAAAGAATGGACAGGAATGGACTTTGCAGAGACTCAGGCACTGACACGCAATCGTCAGGGATGGAGACAATTGGTTGATCGTTCATAAGTGATGGTGCCCCAACGACCAATGCGGTTATGGGAGGAATAGCGAAGCCTAATTTCAGTCCCAGGCAAACTGGTTGAAACTCTAGTAAAGAACAGAATCATCAGACACTTAGAGAAACACAATATGTTGGAAAAGTGTCAACACAGCTTTTGTAAAGGGAAATCACGCCTCACGAATCTATTAGAATCCTTTAAGGGGGGTCAACAAACATGTGGACAAGGGTAATCTAGTTTATATAGTGTACTTGGACTTTTAGAAAGATTTTGACAAGGTCCCTCACCAAAGGCTCTTAAGCAAAGTAAGCAATCATGGGATAAGAGGGAAGGTCCTCTCGGCTCAAACTGATTCAAAGGCAGGAAACAAAGGGAATGGAATAAATGATCAGTTTTCAGAATAGAGAGAGGAAAATAGCAAGGATCGGTACTGTTAAATATGTTCATAAATTATCTGGAAAAGGGGTGAACAGTGAAATTTGCAGATGATATAAAATTACTCAAGATAGTTAAGTCTAAGCTGAGTGCAAAGAGTTACAAAGGGATCTCACTGAACTGGGTGACTGGATAATAAAATGACAGATGAAATTCACTGTCGGTAAGTGCAGAGTAATGCACATTGGAAAAAATAATTCCAACTGTACATACAAAATGATGGGGTCTAATTTAGCTGTTACCACTCAAGAGAGAGATCTTGGAGTCATCGTGAATAGTTCTCTGAAAACATCTGCTCAGTGTGCAGCAGCAGTCAAAAAACTAACAGAATATTAGGAACCATTAGGAAACAGATGATTAAACATACTGCCACTATATAAATCCATGGTATACCCATACCTTGGATACTGTATAGAGTTCTGGTCAACCCATCTCAGAAAAGATATAGTGGAATTGGAAAAGATACAGAGAAAGGCAACAAAAAAGATTAGGGATCTGGAACAACTTCCATACGAGGAGAGATTAAAATGACTGACTGTTCATCTTAGAAAAGAGACAACTAAGGGGGATATGATATAGGTCATAAAATCATGAACGGTGTGGAGAAAGTGAATAAGGAAGTGTTATTTACCATTTTACATAATACAAATATTAGGGGGTCACCCAATGAAATTGATAGGCAGCAGGTTTAAAACAAACGTAAGGAAGTATTTCTTCACACAATGCACTGTCAACCTGTGGAACTCATTGCCAGGGGATGCTCTGATGGCCAAAAATATAACTGGGTTCAAAAAAGAAAGAGAGAAGTTCCTGGAGGATAGATCCATCAATGGCTATTAGCCAAGATGGTCAGGGTCACAACCCCACATGTTGGGTGTCCCAAAACCTCCAACTGCCAGAAGCTGGGAGTGGACGACAGGGGATGGATCACTCAATGATCACCCTGTTCTGTTCATTCCCTCTGAAGCACCTGGCATTGGTCAGTGTCGGAAGACAGGATACTGGGCTAGACGGACCATTGATCTGACACAGTATGGCCATGCTTATGGTTTGTACCTGATGAAGGGGGAACTGAGGAAGAATGCATCTGCAGCTCAGCCCCTTTGGGACAGAAGGACTCGGGGTTAGTGCATCATCACTTCCCAGTCATTTATATAAATTTCCCACCTTTATACATTTAGAGGGTACACTTCACTGATGGACATCCCCAGTCTGGGTCCATTCTAATGGCACCGCTGTTTGCGGTGTACCTAGTGTCGTTCCAAAGAGGGGGAAAATATGATGGAGATTAAATTAAGACTAAAGTACAAATTGCACCCGCCATCCAAGTCTACTTATAGCTCAAGTTACCGCTGGCTTCTGCTAGAGTTGATCCCGGCCCAGGGCCCGGCCATGTGGACAGAGAGGAGATTGCACTGGTGGGAAGAAACTGCAGCCACTCTTGAACTGTGCTGCTAAAGCAGTCATGTGTCCTGCGAAGAGGGAATGACCAGGGAAATGAGTTCCCTCAGTGATTTCCCTGTGTAGGGCTTTTATCTGGGGCGGGGATGGCAAACAGGCCAGGACACGTTTCAGCACATAATTCGGTGGGATTGGACACCATCGACCCTCGCTCTAGGAAAGCCGCTTCAGCCGAACGTTTTCCAAAGCAGCCACCTGATTCGGGGCCCGATTTTTCAGACGCGCTGAGCACCCCTGACTGCAGCTGACGTCAACGAGAGTCCCATGCAGTTGGGCTGGGAAGAGATTTTCCCCGCACTGGATCTCTCTGAAATCAAGGTGGCAGCCCCATTCACTCCTTCCCCCCTGGGGATAGGAAGAAGGCGAACAAGCAGAACTCCCCTTCTCTGTGTGTGTGGCCCCCTTTGAGGGGATGGAAAGGGAGGGTGGTGAAAGAGACTCACAGATTTGGGGGGGGGCCCTTTGTTACTTTTTATGTTTTTCTAATGGCCCAAGGCACTTCTGTGTAACAGAGAACCGGCTCCCCCCATGAAGAGGTGCCAGTCACCTCACTGCCTGCTGTGTTTGCTTTGGAAGCTGCTGCCGAAACGCTGCGCTCAGACCTGCTTGGATCAGGGCAGCCGCTAGCGTGTGAGCTGATCTGCTTTCATTCCCCATTCACAGCCGAAGTCACAGCAGCTTCGCAGCTCAGCGGGTTTGGGGTTCTGTTTTTGCTAAAAAGGGGATTTTTAAAATAAGACCAACACCTGATTTGCGTCTCGCCCGGCATCCTGGCAAGCTTTACCCTAACAGGCGCGCGTGATGACGTGTGTGCTCTCATGATCATGCTGACTTCAGAAACTGGACCCAGACTCCAGGGTGCCCAGGTTTTGCAATGCTGAGGGCTACCTTGGCAGGTTGCGAGGACCCAGAAGGCTGCATTCCAACCTCAAACACGGTGCCAGGACATTGCCTCCTCCGTGTATCCTCCTTGAGAGGAGAACTGAGCATCTGTCTCAGAACCTGGTGTACCACTTGTGTTTGCCGAGTGGTATGGAACAGATCAGGACCGCGCTAGAAAAGGTGGTCGTCTGAGATAGCTGTCTCGCTTCAGGTGCCAAAGGACCTGTGTTTGAAGACCTGGACAAGCTGCTACCCAGATGCTATAGCACTGGATGCCTTGGGAGCATCCCAGGCAGCTAAGTCAATATGAGGTGCATCGGGAAAGCGTAGGAGCAGGGGGCTCAGAACTGACTCAGCCGTGGGCAGGAAGGCTCACCAGCAGAGCTGCGGGAGGACACAAGGACTGGAATAACAGCACGGGCTGGAGTTAAGGCCCAGAGATGGGAAGCCCATCTTGGCCTGGTGCTTCACTTTCATTATCTCTAGCAAGATCCGCCCACATTTTTAGCCAACTAGCTAAAAACCTCCCAAACCAACTAAAGCCATCCAAGATGACTAGCTGCAAAACAGAAGAAGAGGGGAACCCCAGGGAAAGCAGCCGAGTCCTCCATCCCCGACACACTGAACACAGAGAGCAGACCCCAGGCTGGCGGCGAGCGGTGGAGAATTAGGCCCCCAACCCCGACTGATGTGTCCACAACCTAAGCCTGTAATTTCAGGCTCCCGTGACCAACCTGGGGGGGATTAGGTGCTGTAAACAGCAGGGCTCATCCCCTTAATTCCCTGTTTGCTTTGGTTAGCCAGTCCGTCTCCCGACAACCCCATTAACGGTACCTATGACCTTTGTAATAGCAAAACAAGGTAACCCCATCCCTGGCCCCCTTAGTGAAGGACACACCTGTCATTAGGCCCCGAAGGCTGGGCTGCGTTAAGCAGGCGGCAGCCTGATGCTCAGAGAGCCCAGGAAGGGATTCTGGCGGTGGGGGGGGGGGGTTGGTTTGAAGAGTTAATGCTTTGGAATGTTGTAAGCACTCCCTGACAGTCTACAGCAGCAGCGTGGGCCTGAATTCGCTCTTAATACCACTGCAAAGCCTGCCAGGATCTCGCTGGATTCCAACCCTGCCCCACGACCCAGAAGAAAGCTGGATTTCCAGCTTGAAGGAGCAGGTGTGTAAATGCTCAGCCCCCTCCCAGTCCTGGGCCCTCAGGTATGTCCTCGAGCCAGCTTCCTGGGGGGGAAGTTTTTACACAAGGCCTCGGGGGCTATTTTTAAACCCGTGAATCCTTGCATTGTGTCAGCGTCTGGAGAGCTGGGCATTGATCGCTGCCTCAGAATGAATGCAGAGGGGACCTGGGGGGGGTCTACAGAGAGCAGGGACCCTGCCCATCAGGCATCAATCAGGTCCTGGGAGAAACCCAGGCAGGATTCTGCACAGAAAGCCATTTGTACCTTCCACTCCCATGTCTAAGCCATGACATCGCAGCTCCTCGTTGGGTAAGTCACACCTCAGTTTCCCCACGGATAAAATTGGGATCATGCTATAAAACCCAGCCCGGGGCAGGGGAGTTGTGAGGATTAATTAGTTCTAATTAGCTCGAGTGGGTCAATCAGAGGATAGGGCACTGGGCTAGGAGCCAGGAGACCCGAGTTATTTTCCTGCCACTACCACAGCCCTCTTTTTTCCCTCCCACCCTTTGTCTGTCTTGGTTATTTAGCCTGGAAGCTCTTAGCTGAGATCGGAGCCCCATTGTGCTGTGGGCTGCACAACCCATAGTGAGAGGCAGTCCCTTTCCTCGAGGCCTCAAGACGATAGAGTAACACAAATACGATCCGCCCGCTGCTCCACTGCAACTCGAGGGGCGGCACCGATCGTGCAATACCCTCCTGTTCCACCCTTCTGAATGGGGGAATCCAGGGTGACTTTTCCCTGTGTGTGTGGCTGGTCCTGACCAATCAAGCCCCTATGGCCAGCACAGGATGGCTGCTCTGCTGTTCTTCCTGCTGCGATCAGCTCCCTGGGGATTTCTTATCAGCTGCTGAAATCCTGCTTGTTTTCTTTGCCGCTTGTACCAGTAGCTCTATCAGCATTAACCTCTGACCCCTGAGTGTTGCTTTTCTTCTCTCAACAATTGTGTTTACTGAGCATTTTTTCCTCAGAGGGCGGGAGAACAACCTGTGAGCCAAGCGCCCGGCTCCATTTCCCGCCTGTTGCCCAGGGATCCAGCCTGAGCCAGGCCTGCTGGGAAGGGTCTGATGTGCGCCTGCTCTGAAAAATAACTAATTGGATGGGGCTGTTTCCAGATTTCTTTACACTTGGGGAGTCTCAGAGGAAAGGGGGATTTTTCTGGGTGCTAGTGGCACAAACTCCCCCCGGGATCTGAGAGTTAAGCTGGGTTCTCGCTGGCTCCTGCGTAATAACCGGTGATCAAGATCCTGAAAGCTAAATCGTGTCCTCAGTGACACCAAGGCAGCCCCATTGCCTTGAAAATTGGACCCTCGGCGCTGTCTTCAGCATAGACAAAATATGGCCCTGCATTTAGGACTTGAGGCTCGGTCTACACAACAGTTAGGCCAATGCAAGGCAGCGTACATGGACCATACTATGGAAATGTCTACACGTCAATTTCCCTCCTGCCCACGTAACTGCCCTGCTCTGCCGGCTTAATAACTCCGCCTCCGCGAGTGGCGCAGGGTCACGGTCGAAGCAGTTAGGTCAATGCAGTGTCAGTGTAGACGCTGCGTTGCTGGTGTCGACTGTCACTGGCTTTCGGGAGCCTTCCCACAATGCCCCACACGAAGAGCACAACTGATACAGGCGCTGCGGGCGAGGACGTGCACGGCCAACACGAGGCGCAAAGCCTAGACACGCACAAGCCATGTAACTATGGCGGTGGCTGTATGCCGATGTAAATTAGAGCGACTTAATTTTGTAGTGTAGACGTGGCCTTAGTTACCAAGTCCTTTGGTGATGCATGCGGCCAGAAGAGAATCCAGCTCCCTTTCTCTTCGCTACGCTGGCGCTGCCAGGCTAACGGGAGACAACCACCGCAAAACCTTGCATTCATTGTCACTTACGTCAGCGGATCCTGTGTGTAAGAAGATGCCATTGCAGGGCAGAGCCACACGGTGAGACTCGTTCTGTGCCGGAGCAAGGAAAGGCGTGTTTGAGGGTAGACGTGGGGCGTTGGAGAAGGCTTGGAGGGGGCTCCATGCCAAGATGATAATCCAGCTTCATCCAGACCTCCTTGGGGGTTCTGCCTGGCTCTGGTCTCTTCTCCACCCATCGCTTCTTAATTACACTTAATGGCCAAGCTCGCAAGAGCTTCTATTACCTTTATTACCAGCTCAATTAGCTCCTTCCCCCTAATAAGCGCATCAGGCAGGATGGAAACCCCAGCTCTCTCTCTACCTTGGAGCGGGGAGAAGGTGTGAGGAGAATGGCTGTTGCTGATACTCCATTGGACATTTCAGAGATACCTGGAGCCTTCCCAAGACATGCCTCGGTGTAGGGGGGGGGAGAGCAGCAGAAGATTAATCAGCAAATACTTTGGCACCAAGCGGCTCCAAACTACCCTGGAGTGGGTCCAGGCAGCAGAACACGCTTGGCACTTGGAGATAGGGCTATCATTCCAGAGCAGCCCTTTGCCTCGGGGCCCCGGGGAGCTGGGGCAGTGCGCTCAGCAGGGTTAGAAAGCAGGTGCGTGTTTGAGGCGTTGTGCTGGGGTTGGGAAGGAGTGTAACCCATTAATCAGAGCACTCAGCGGAGAGCAGAGATGCTCAGAGTCAAGAGGAGGAGGCGGAGAGCAGGGGGAAGGTTGGGGGGTAGCTTCTATTTCTCATTGCGTTGTGGTGGTGAAGCTTCTCCGTGTTGCACGGCTGGCTCGCCTCGGTGCTAGGTGGGTCTTGTGGTGAAAGCAGGAGACAGGGACCTGGGATAGGTGGGTTCAGTTCCCAGCTGCGCCCCGGGTGACCTGGGGCAAGTCATGCAATGTCTCTGTACCCCCTTTCCCGCTCTGCGATGATGATACGTCTCCATCTCCCAGGTGTGCTGCATGACAAACTTATGAATGGGATGATATGAGGGGGCTGCCTGAAATAACAGGGGACTGGACCCAATGATACCGGGGTCCCTTCCATCCCTGTGTTCCTAAACGTGCTACAGGGAGGCCAGGAAAGCACCGAGCACTGAACATTTGGATCCAGATCTGAGCTTCCCTGAAGTTCAGGGGCATCTGCGATCCGGGGTGTTGGCTCAGTCTGGTAGGGGAGACGGTGCAAAGCTCAGATCCGGATCCCAACATCCTCAGAAGCATTTTGGGCCCATTGCTACTTCACACCGACAGATTACAAGCCCCCGTCTCGTACCCCTTGCCATGCCCTGTACATGGCTGTTGGTTGGTAGCAATAATGGATCAAGCTTTCCTATCACCCTGTGTCGTGATTTAAAATGTGCCAGCCTCTGTTGCCCTCTTCTCCAACCCTCTCTAGCTATCATCAAGTGAGTAAGGATTTGCCCCTGTCCCGAAAGCAGGTGTCCACGGCTCGAGTTCCCTCTCTGCTTCTGAGCAGGGAGCCAAAACTATGAAACCAGCCCTGGTGGGGCCTGAAAGGGTTTCTTGTCTTCCCCCGGGAGTAGCCATCAATCTCCAACAGTTGTAGGGAGGCAGCAAACAGCTTTATAAAAGGGGGCGGGGGAATATTTTTACCCCCATTTCACAGATGGGGTAATCGAGGCTTGGAGTGTTTAAGCAATTTGCCCAAGGCCACAATGTTAATCTTGGGAACAGACCCAGGGCTGATGATGATGCAGATACACCTACGATGCTTATCAATTAATTCCAGAGGTTCATGTAATAAATCTAGAAGTACCTGATCTGTGTCACACAGTTATGGAGCAATAAACCATGCCCTGCAAGATAAAATTCTTGTATCCCAACATTTATCTTGCCTGAGGATTCGTAGCTTGAAAAACCCAGAAGGGATGTAACCACGAGAGTGACAGCTCCTCAGAGTTAATTTAAGGGAAACTGTGGGAGGAGAAAGGATTTTAAAAAGATTGACCAGAGGACCTCACTTGGAAACTGGCTCCTTTCCCAAAGACCCCAGCCTTCTCCCCAAAACATTCCTCAGAGAAAGAATCACCTCCCACGCAACATGTTCCAGCTTGGAAGAACCCACTTGAAGCAGAATCCTGCAGCTTGGAAGGACTCAGCATTCCCACACCCCCAGCCCACGCTGGCCAGCGTATGCCACAGTGACTGCATGCTGCTTAGAAGGTGGGAAAATGTATGGGAGATTGAAAATAAAAACCCACCAGATCCATGAGCAAAATAGCTAGCAAGCAAGTGATCGCAAGGCAAGTTTCAGCTGCATGCTCAGGGGTACCTTTAAAAAGGCTCCAAATGGTTCAGAGCACATCAGTCCATATCATCGCTACCCATTGTGCTAGGTGCTGTACATACCCAGAGCCAGACAGATCCTGCGCCGCAGTGCTCACAAGCGAAATGACAGAGGTCATCGAGAGGACATCAGAGAATGGCTTCCTGTGGAACAGTGGGTCAAATGCAAGGTTCCAGACCTGCCGTGGGTCAGTCCAGTTACCGAGGAGGCCGTCTCACCCCACGTGATCGTGGCGACCTGCGATGCTACATCCCCCGTGGGACAATGGATATACAAAACGTGTGCCACTCACCATAGGCAGCGGTCACGGGGCCCCTTGTCTCAACGGAGATGCCAAGTATTCCAGGAGACTGACTAGCCAACCCTGCCTTCTTGGAGCTGCTCATCTTCTTTATGATTAATAAAATGCATTGTGAATCTAGCCCCTTTTCCGGTGAGCGAGCCAGCCCCAAACCTGTCCTGGCCCCCTTTGAATGTATTTGTGGCAGAGTGGAGGGTGGTAAACCCCTCGGCTGCCTCTGGCGCCCCTAACCCAGCGGGCTGGGCTGATGCAGGGCAGGCCAGCGGAGGCAGGAATTCCCAGGGGAGCAGGGAGCAGCTGGCTGTACTGATGAAGCTCAGACAGAGCCCTGACTAACGCGTCAAAGGGGGAACAGCCGGCGACCTGGCCAGGGAGGGTATATAGGCCAGTGCAGGAAACCAGGAGAGGGGGACGTGGCCAAGGGGAGCAGGGGAAGATGGCGGGCCAGGCTGCCTGCTGCCCAGGCGGGACGCACAACGCCGAGCCCCTAGAGTGCCTGGGGCGGGAACTGACTATGTGCACTGTAAATAAACGAGTGACTGCGAAAGAGAAGCTGGGAGTGCTTTGTACCCGGGGAGTGGAACCTCAAAGGAAACGGGGCCCGGCGGCGTGACCGGCTACAGTATTCAGTACGTGGGCGTCTTTGCCAAGTAGTTTGGGTCAGCAAATTGTTCACGCCAGGGGTTATCCTCGAACTGCTATGCTTAAACCACTCACTGTTCATTATTCCTGGGCTGCGGCTGGTCATTGAAAGCATCCGTTAAGATCGGTTTCTGCTCCCTGCTCGTTTGGCTGAAACTTTTCCAACAGGAAAAGAGCGACTAACAAACATGTGACGAATTACGTCCTCCGGTGCGACTTTCCAGCCCGGTCATCAGTCTCTTGTGCTACGGCGCAGGATGCTGGCAGGGGGTGTGAACGTGTTTCTGAAGACCCTGTGGTTGTCCAAATATTTACAAACAATTAATGGCCCCACAGTGGTGTGGACAGAGTCTACCACCCCACTCTCAACACAGCACAACACGCTGGGTTAACGGCCCAAACCTTTCCCACTTCTGGGGACTTTCTTCTGTATTTAACCACCACCACCATTTGGCCTTAGCTTAACCTTCCTCCTGAGACCTGCAGTTCCTAGTTTCTCTCTGCAGGATCCCCTCTGTCCTTGCCCCTGGCTCCCTTTTCTTTAGAGAGGCACTCCAAGCCTTTTTATACTCCTGGGCGAGAGCTAACAGGATCCATCTAATGTGCTTGGGAGGGTGAGTCAGCACAAGAGCTCTACACGGTGTCCCCGTGCAACCCCTGCTAGCAGACCGGTCTCTCTCCGCTGGCCGCCGATCCACCCACGTCGATAAGAGTGGGCTAATGGAGTAACCGACTGCATGTAAGCAGTAGAGGCTTGTGCTGAAAGTCACAGGTTCAAATTCTGTTGTCAGCCTGGCAAAGTGGGGTTATTATACTGGCACACGTGACCTTGTCATACAGGAATCTTAGCAAAGGGAACTTAATGTTTCTGTTGATTAAACCTCAATTTCTAACTAGCTAAGTTATGAACTGACTATTTGTGACCGACTCTCAGGGACCCACTCATAGACCAGAGCCCCACTGTGCTAGGTGCTGGACAAACACATACCACAGACAGTCGCTGCCGTGAGGCGCTTACATGATTCTCCCACTAATGGTTTGCTTCCCGACTAGCTACGCCAGCTGGCAAACCAATGGCTCCTTGGCACGGCCAAGACACACAACGGACGGCACCTCTCCTGGATGGCTTACCCCATCCCAGTCCTTGCCCGGAAGAAGTTAGATCTAACAGGCAGCCTCGGAGGAGACAGGACACAGTGGAGACAGAGCAGAAGGAGTAACACTGAGCGTGTTTGATCGATTTGTCTGGATCCCTTCCTGAGGTCCTCGGGGGAGGCGGGTGGGGGGGGGTGGCTTGGTCACCTAGGCTGGGGAGAGTCAGAGTCAAATTCAGGGCCACGTCCATAGGAAAAAGGTGGGTATATATAAATAGAGGGGTTCCAGCTGGGTGGAAATCTGTCCCCCGCGCTCATCTGGCCCTGTAGCACCTGAGCACCTCACAGTCCTTGAGGGGTTTATCCCCACAGGCCCCTGTGAAGTACGGCAGGGCTGTTATCTCCGTTTTACAGACCAGGAACTGAGGCAGGGAAAGATTAAATGACTTGCCCGAGGACGTCCGTGCCAGAGCAGAGAATTGAACGCTGGTGTCCCAAACTTCTAGACAATCCCTTACCACTGGGCCATCCTTCCTCTCCGATCGCTGACTCCAAAGGCTCAAAGTCTCCGGAGCACTGTCCCCCGTTCCAGAGCACACCCCAGCTCCCCTCCCCGCCTCAGCCACACGCTTCACACTCCTAATGAACCCCGCTTTGCTGCCGTGCCCCCCTCCCCCCCACACTCGCGTCTCTTCTCCGAACAACTGTGATTCGCTCACGAAGGGGTCACGAAACCCCAAATGCAGGTGGCACCCGCAGGCCCAGCCTTCGAGGGTTACTGCGGCAGTAGAAAGGGAGGGAGCTAACCCGCACCACCTCCCCCCTCAAAACAAACAGGCCAGGGAAATAATAGTCAATGTGAAGGAAATTAAAAAGGCCTGCGTATGTGTGTGAGTCCTGCCAGGTTAATACCGCTGTCTATCCGCCTGACAGCTCCAAGATTGATTACAGCCTCCGCGCTCTTTATAACTTGATCAGTCAAATTAATCTCTGGCTGCGGGCCCATCTGACGCCTGGCATCACAAATTTAATTTGGAGGTGTCGGGGAGCTTATTCTTCCTCTCCCCCCTCTCCCCCCGCCGCCCCTTCCCCATCCTTTCTGTGCGCACGCGGCGTTCCCGTAATGAGGCGGGCCCGGCGTCGGGTCCTAAAGCCTGAGCTGTCAGGACTGCGGCCGGCCCGTGGGGAATACATCGGCGGGTAATTCCACGGCTCCGCACCGAACGAGAGGCCTACCAGACACTAAGTGAGACATATTAATGTACTAAAGACTTAATGAAGTTTGGGGGAGGGGGGAGGGGAAAGGGCTTACTTTATTAGTTTATCGCCGATTAATGGAGATGGTCATTACAGCGATGGAGATGGATTGCACCCGTCAAGATAGCGCTGCCATCTCCTTTTGGAAAGGAGTGGGGTGCCCCGGTGTTAAAGGCTTCGTAAGAGAGCTCCGGTCTGCCGGGGAATCAACCCGGGAAAGGAGGGGTTCAGAGGGGGATACGGGGTGCTGCAGAGATAAAAACGCGGAGGGAATAGGATGATGGGACCAAAATGCTGGCAGTGGGTAGGGGGAAATAATGAAAAACCAGAGGGTCCTGAAGAAAGGAAAGGAAAAGAAAGAGTCAGAGGAGAAGCAAGGGACGTCTTTGAGCACAGGCCGGCAGCACGTCTGGAAGCGTTGGGGTGGCAGAGTCAAGGGCCCCGTTTTGGACATCACGAGACACTGTCGCTGTAGGACACACAGGCAGCTGGCCCCAAAGACGAGCGTGGGCAGCTGGGTCTGGAATGGGGCTGTTGCAGACAGAGGAATGGGCAGATCTCTGGCTTCTGCCCATATGGGAAGGGGGAAGACAAGGGCAGAGTGAGCACACAGAGCCTCCTTTCCTCCCCTCCGCTCCCCATTGCCCATGGACCAGCTGGCACCTTGCATCTTGTGCTCTTGGAGCCCTGCTTCAGTGGGAGTTTCTCCTGAGCGCGGGCTTCGCCGTCGGGCCTGGACTGTAATGTAAAACAGAAGCAGACACTAGGAATAATTTTGATTTACTCCGAAATTATCATAACTACCCAGCAAATCCCCAGGGGCTCCACCATAATTAGAGCTACCCAATAAATCTCCGGCCACTAATTGGTACTTTCCTGGTAAATCCCTGGGGCATGGGATAGTAATTCTGACCCAGCATAACCCACGAGGGGTAGCTGAATGAATAGTGGTAAAGTCTTCATGAAGATGCATCTGATCCGGAGACAGTAATTCACTTGCAGTCTTTGCACCCCTGTCATTTGCTTTCCACAGATGTTTTCCTGAGCACATTTGCTGGGCAGAGAGAGAAATACTCGTGCGACTAGTGAGCTGCACACTCACGCTCTCATAGTAAAAGTGCTTATGTGGCCATCCTGAAATCGCCTTGCAGTTCAGGAGACATCCGATCAGGGAGCAGAAAGAATACCATGTGACCGAAGCGGCCAGTTAAACAGCACAAGTAAGGTGAAATTCACCGGCTCAGCCCCAGCTAGGGGGCAATGGAGGGAGAAGAATGGGCACAGCTCTGCTGATTGCTACCTCCATGACCGTTCCAACATCCAGAGCTCCTTCACTCACTGCGGATAAGCCAGAATGTCTGACAGCCAGTGGCCTAATGCCCGCCAGGCTCAGCACGGCTGAAAGGTGGGTTAGCGACTTGTTTTCTTAGTGCAGATACAGATCACCAGTCCTAGGATTTTCCATTCTGGACAAATCCATCCATCTCCAAAAAGGTAGCCAAATCATTGATGCTCAAGGAAATGGTGACCCCACCCAAATCTCATACTACATCTGCTCAACTGTGCAGTGCTGTGTATGGGGTGCAATTTTCCTGCCTGACCCTTCCCCTGCAGTGACCATTCAGTAGCCTGAAGCATGAAATTTGCTTCCAGTTCTCTTAGCTCACATCGCTCTATTATATTGATCATAAAAGCTCCCAGCCGTCTTGGAATCCAGCTGCAACAGCATTTCACGCTGTGGCTCCCTGCAGCTGTGACTGAAGCAGGCTGACTGCAAGCTGTGCAATGAAATATTTAGCTTTATCTGTTTGACATGCATTTATGATTAGCTTCATCAAGTGACTCCCTGCTCTCATCTTAAGGAGCGGAGGTGAAAGGAGGGACTTTCCAGGTTCCACCAGAGATGGGCCCCAGCTGCAAAATTCTGATATGCCTCCTGATTTTGAATGCCCCCAAAGTTTAGGGCCAAAATGGATGTAGGGTATGAGTTTAGCCTTTTATACAACTACAGGAGCTGTTCGGTGTGACTGTGAAATTGTGTTGCCTTGTTTTCTGTGCACTGCATCTTTAAATTTCTAACAACTCTCCCCCAAGAAGGAGCTCAGCCACCATGTTGTTCTCAGAGTCGTGCAGCATGTTATAAAAGAGAGAGACACACTGTGCTCTCACTCATAAAGACTACTCTTGTTCTTGTTTTTCCTTCAACGAAAATCAGGGTAATTTTAGGCAGAAAGGGCATGTTTCGCTCTTTGTGTACGGGAGCAGAACAGGCCAAGACTCAGTCTGGGTCTGAATGCCAATCCCCCTGCACACAGAAGATGCAAGAGTGTTCAGCGGAAGGGGGTTGATTTGGGCCCATACCTCAGTTTCACTATTACCCTTGGTAATACAGATTTTTCCCCATAGATTTTAAGGCTAGAAGGGCCTGCTTTGATAATCTTGCCTGACCTCCGACATAACACAGGCCAGAAAATTTCCCCTGGTAATTCCTGCTTCAGGCACACATCTCATGGCTGAGCTACATCCAATCTTGATTTAAAGACCTCAAGTGACAGAGAAGCCAGCACATCCCTCGGCAAACTGTTCCAATGGTCAATTATCCTCCCAGTTAAAAAGCCACACTTTATTTCTAGCCTGAATTGATCTCTCTTCCTCTTCCAGCTATTGGACCTTCTTCTGCCTTTGTCTGCTTGTTTGAAGAGCTTCTTGCTATCAGAGATCTTCTCCTACAAAGGTACGTATAGACTGGGATCAAGTCAAGTCTTAAATACTTCAGTGAAGATTGATGTTGATTGTGTTCTTTTTTCCCCCATTGCATGATATTGGGAAAGATTCCTGGGGTGTGTTTGTTACCTGTAATTAACCTGAAACGCTCTAGTCTACAGGTAATTTAATCAGGCACCAACCACTGTCAGAGACAGGATACCAGATATTGGTCTGACCCAGTATGGCTGTTCTTATGTTTATTTGCAGGGTTCTGAAATAGCTGGACTATTTCACTTCCGCTCCATGGTCCTCAGCGCACAGAGGAGTTCAGACGGTATCACTAGAACATTTGGCTAGATGGAAATTTACCAACACCTGTCCCATGCAGTACTATCTTGGTAGTGTCCTAAGCTTTGCATCTACTTTACTAGAGATACGTGTGAACCAACCTCCTGGATCATTCTTGATTTTTTTTTTATTACAGTATCACTACGGTCAGGGCCTCATCGTGCAAGGTATACATCATAAGAGACAGTCCCTCTCCCCAAAGAGCTCAAAGTCTAAATAGACAAGAGAAGGAAACCATCTGTACAAATCACAACATGCTGATGGACAATGCATGACTCTTAAAGGACTACATTCCTCCAGCAAATTGCTCAGGGAGAAGAACTGACCCAAGCACTGTGGTTCTGGCCTGTGTGTAGGAACGTACACGCTGCCATGTCTCCGCCTGATCAATTCCAATGGAGAGACATGTTGACTTGGGGCCTTTCATCAATTTGCAAATGATGAATATCCGCCCTAATGAACAGAGTGAAATTGGATTAGCTCTGAACACCCATGTGCTTAAACTGTGCCTGATTAAACCCCCATCTGTGCAGCTCAAGCCTCTGAAAGGTTTATTATGAGAAGTGTTTAAAAGCGAAGGGGTGGGAGAGAATCATGCACTATTTTATTTACAGCCGGTTAGGAGTTTTCAAAGGTCAGAACATAAGAACGGCCAGACTGGGTCAGCCCGATGGTCCATCTAGCCCAGTATCCTGTCTGCTGACAGTGGCCAATGCCAGGTGCTTCAGAGGAAATGAACAGAACAGGTAATCATCCAGTGATCCATCCTCTGTCACCAATTCCCAGCCTGGCAAACAGAGGCTAGGTACACTTCAGAGCATGGTTTTGCATATCCCTGCTCTTCCTCGCTAATAGCCACTGATGGACCTGTCCTCCATGAATTTATCCAGCTCTTTATTTTAACCCCGTTATAGTCTTGGCCTTCACAACATCCTCAGGCAAAGAGTTCCACAGGTTGACTGTGCGTTGTGTGAAGAAATGCTTCTTTGTGTTCGTTTTGAACCAGCTGCCTATTAATTTCATTGGGTGACCCCTAGTTCTTGTGTCATGAGGAGTAAATAACACTTCCTCATTTACTTTCTCCACACCAGTCGTGATTTTATAGACCTCTATCGTATCCTCCTTTAGTCATCTATTTTCCAAGCTGAAAAGTCCCAGTTTTATTCATTTCTCCTCATCGTCATCTTTTCCATACCCCTAATCATTTTGTTGCCCTTTTTTGTACCTTTTCCAATTCCAATACATCTTTTTTTCAGGTGGGACAACCAGATCTGCACGCAGTTTTCAAGGTGTGGGCATACCATGGATTTATAGAGGCAATATGATATTTTCTGTCTTATGATCTATCCCTTTCCTAACGATTCCCAACATCCTGTTAGCTTTTTTGACTGCCACTGAACATTGAGTGGGTGTTTTCAGAGAATTAACCACAATGACTCCAAGATCTCTTTTTTGAATGGTAACAGGTAAATTAGACCCTATCATTTTATATGTATAGTTGGGATTATGTTTTCCAATGTGCATTACTTTAATAAAATCATAGAATCATAGAAGATTAGGGTTTGAAGAGACCTTAGGAGGTATCTAGTCCAACCCCCTGCTCAAAGCAGGACCAACCCCAACTAAATCATCCCAGCCAGGGCTTTGTCAAGCCAAGCCTTAAAAACCTCTAAAGATGGAGATTCCCCCACCTCCATAGGTAACCCATTCCAGTGCTTCACCACCCTCCTAGTGAAAAACATTTTCCTAACATCCAACCTAAACCTCCCCCACTGCAACTTGAGACCATTGCTCCTCATTCTGTCATCTGCCACCACTGAGAACAGCCTAGCTCCATCCTCCCTGGAACCTCCCTTTAGGTAGTTGAAGGCTGCTATCAAATCCCCCTTCACTCTTCTCTTCTGCAGAGTAAACAAACCCAGTTTCCTCAGCCTCTCCTCATAAGCCATGTGCCCCAGCCACCTAATCATTTTTGTTGTCCTCTGCTGGACTCTCTCCAATTTGTCCACATCCTTCCTGCAATGGGGGGCCCAAAACTGGACACAATACTCCAAATGCAGCCTCACCAGTGCCGACTAGAGGGGAATAATCACTTCCCTCGATCTGCCGGCAATCAAACTTTGCATTTAGATTAGATACTTTTTCTCCCCAAAGCAAAGAAAAGCCCCAGAATATTAATCAGGAATCTCTTGAACAACTTTTAGCTGACACCAGGAATTCTCAGTCTTGTTTTGCCATTTCTGAAGTATGATCTTGTGGTTAAAGCAACTGGCTGACACAGCCTTGAGACCTTTATTCATTTTCCAGCTCTGCCACAGACTTCCTGTGCGATCTTGACGTCACTTCATCTCTGTGTCTCAGCGTCCCATCTGGAACTTTTCTCCTACTTTGTCTTATACACCGTCCCATGCTCATCCACACTCTTTGACACTCCTATGAATTTGTACAGTGTCCAGCATGACGGGGCCCTGAACTCAGGCAGGGCCTCTAGGAAATGCTGTAGTGAAAATTATTATTATTCTCCTCTGGAGAAAGGGTGAGAAAAGCAGGAAAATAGGGACTGGAATGATGAACTGGCAGAAAGGTAAGAAGAGATCATGTATCTTTAAGAAGAAATGTTTTTTGGGAAAGCACTTCTAAATGTTTTCTTCCTGTTTCAGAAGCCAAGGAGAAGCAATAAATGGCTCTGCTTGGCTAGTTAAATATGCCTCCCTCTTCCTCAGTATACGAGTCTCTGGCCCTTTTATTCTGAAAAGCCGTTTCAGTCCTAGGTCAGCCTATCCCCCTTCCTTTTAAATCCCAACAGTTTGACTGTTGGTTTCAAAGTTTATTGGGTTGTGGGCTTGCATGTTTCTTTGAACAGGACGACCTGTGAACCTGCAATCCTGGATAATTCAAAGGAACTGCATGGTTCAGGGGATGGGTAATGGCCGAATGAGTGCACTTTATCCCTAGGTCACGGGTCCAAAACCAGACCATGGAATCAGTAAACCAAAAGTCACCATCATTGGTGTGTGTTTGGTGGCTTAGATGAGTGGGTGATTCTCCATCACCATCCCACAAACCACCACCAATCCCAGCCCACTGGATACATTCTGAGCAAGAGGCTCTGGGTAAAGGGAAGTGATACAAACCCCCTTATAAATCCCTAGAAAGACTCCACTCCAGATTAAGGCTGAGGCATGTGGGAAGCTGGCACCACCGCATCCCAATCTCCAGGGACTGTCAACCCAGTGCTGACTTTTCATTTCACAGTGAGGGAGGGAACGATTCTGGACCCCTGGTTTACAAGTTCTCTCACTAGGCACATACAGTTCTCCTGGGATCGGGACGCTTAGCGCCAGGTCACCGTTTTACTTCTCTCCAACAAATGGAAAAACTGCTACCCTCACGATTCAATCTTACTTCAAGGTTAGTGGAGCCATGTTTGCTGCCCTTCCAATCCTTCGGAGGTCGTGTGTGAATTAGTTTCCTAAAGTGCCCATCACCGTGGCATCTAGGTTCCTGAAAGAGTGCTGAGGAAGCCAGGGAAGACTCCAGGCTGGATTCAGAGATTTTTAAGGCTAGAAAGGACCATTCAATCATCTAGTCTGCGGTTCCTGTATATCAAGCATAGAATTTCACCCAAGTACCTCTGTACTGAGCCCAATACCATGTGTTTGACTAAAGCAGATCTGCCAGTAAGGCGTCCCATCTGGGTCTGAAAATATCAAAGGATGGAGACTCCCCCACCCTTTTGGCAGTTCGTTCAAATGGTTAATCACCTCCACTGTTAAAACCTCGCACCATATTTCTAATTTGAATTTTTCTGGACTTCAGATTGGTTCTTCTTGTGATTTTCTTTGCTAGAATAAAAAGCCCTTTCGTACCTGGTATTTATTCTCAGCCAAGGTACTTCTGTGTCGTCATTGTCACCTCTAGATTTTCTTTTTGATAAGCAAAGTATTGTGAGATCTTTGTAAGGACCACTTCACCTCACGTCATTCCAAAGAAAATGGAGATACCTTGGACCTTCAAAGTAAGTCTCACTCGAAGAACCTTCTTTGATTTCCCTAGGAAGTGCAAGCTTCATATTTCAGGACCCTGGACAGCTGCCTCGTTCACCAACCAGCGTGCAATCTTGGTCCCTTTCAACTCAAGGGAAGTTTTGCCACTGACTTGAGTACAGCCAGGACTGCTATGTAAGAAATGAAGTTTTACAGTTTATTCCCTTGTAAAGAAAACCAGGGGCTCTGCTCAGCGCAGCTTGCAAGGCAAACTTTTCAATATTTAAAATATGTTTTCCCCGGTGGAATGAAATAATTGCTTGATACAAAAATCCCCATCTCGACTCATGATGGTGGACTGCCACCTTTGATCAACACTCTGCAGGAGTCTGCTGAACTGTTTTGGCATTGATTTTTCTCTCTTGTTCATATGCTATGAGGGTGCAACATCTGCTGAACGGGAAATGGCCGTCAGTGAAATGCAATCATTGTGATTGAGTGTCCCAGCCATCTTACTTAATAGAACTCAGGAAGAATTGAAAACAGGATTCAGATTTCTTTCCAGGTTTTTTATTTATTTATTTGTTTATTTATATATAAGCCAGAGGCATAAACAGATGTGCATCTGTATATGGCTGGAATGTACCTGCCAACCTGATCTGTTAAGTTATTGAAAATGTGCCATTATCTTCCCATCTGATTGGAGTTTGACCAGTAAAGCCAAAGAAATTTCCCCTTTCATTTCCTGCAGGATCCTGAGCAGACAGGTACGTGTTTGCATTTGTCAGTTACTCACTGTCATGGTTGCATCTGAGTGGGGACTGACCGCAGTGCAACGCTAGGGGATGCTGTGCTGCAGACAGCTGGGTGTTCTTGGGTTATGCCATCAGAACTGTAGGACTGGAAGGGACCTCAAGAGGTCATCTAGTCCAGTCCCCTGCACCCAAGGCAGGACCAAGTACTATGCTAGACCATCCCTGACAGGTGTTAGTCTAACCTGCTCTTAAGAATCACCAATGACAGAGATTCCACAACTTCCCTAGGCGTTTCCAGCACTTAACTGCCCTGACAGTGGGGAATTTTTCCTAATGTCCAACCTACACCATAGAATCATAGAAGATCAGGGTGTGAAGGGATCTCAGGAGGCGTCTAGTCCAACCCCCTGCTCACAGCAGGACTAACCTCAGCTAAATCATCCCAGCCAGGGCTTTGTCAAGCCACAGCTTCAAAACCTCTAAGGATGGAGATTCCACCACCTCCCTAGGTAACCATTCCAGTGCTTCACCACCCGCCTAGGGAAAAATGTTTTCCTAATATCCAACCTAGACCTCCCCCACTGCACCTTGAGACCATTGCTCCTTGTTCTGTCATCATGACTGGCTCTGTAGATGTGGGAAAGCGGTGGACATTATATACCTGGACTTTAGCAAAGCTTTTGATACGGTCTCCCACAGTATTCTTATCAGCAAGTTAAAGAAGTATGGGTTGGATGAATGGACTATAAAATGGAGAGAGAGCTGGCTAGAGCATAGTGCGCAACGAGTAGTGATCAATGGCTCCATGTCTAGTTGGTGGCTGGTCACAAGCGGAGTTCCCCAGGGGTCGGTGCTGGGGCCAGTTTTGTTCAACACCTTTATTAATGATCTGGAGGATGGGGTGGATTGCACCCTCAGCAAGTTTGCAGATGACACTAAGTTGGGGGAAGTGGTAGATATGCTGGAAGGTAGGGATAGGATACAGAGTGACCTAGACAAATTGGAGGATTGGGCCAAAATAAATCTGATGAGGTTCAACAAGGACAAGTGCAGAGTCCTGCACTTAGGACGAAGAATTCCATGCACAGCTACAGACTGGGGATCGACGGGCTAGGCAGCAGTTCTGCAGAAAAGGACCTGGGGGTTACAGTGGATGAGAAGCTGGATATGAGTCAGCAGTGTGCCCTGGTTGCCAAGAAGGCTAACGGCATACTGGGCTGCATTAGTAGGAGCATTGCCAGCAGATGGAGAGAAGTGATTATTCCCCTCTATTCAGCACTGGTGAGGCCGCATTTGGAGTATTGTGTCCAGTTTTGGTCCCCCCACTACAGGAAGGATGTGAAGAAGTTGGAGAGAGTCCGGCGGAGGGCAACAAAAATGATGAGAGGGCTGGAGCACAAGACTTATGAGGAGAGGCTGAGGGAACTGGGCTTGGTTAGTCTGCAGAAGAGAAGAATGAGGGAGGACTTGATAGCAGCCTTCAACTACCTGAAAGGGGGTTCCAGGGAGGATGGAGCTAGGCTGTTCTCGGTGGTAGCAGATGACAGAACAAGGAGTCTTCCCACAGTGGCCAGTGCCACATTCTTCAGAGGGAATGAACAGAACAGGGCATTTATCAAGTGATCCATCCCCTGTCGTCCAGTCCCAGCTTCTGCCAGTTCGGGACATTCAGAGCAAGGGGTTGCTTCCTTCACCATCTTGGCTAATAGCCACTGATGGATCTATCCTCCATGAACTTATCTAATTTTCTTTTGAACCCAGTTATATTTTTGGCCCTCACAGCATCCCCTGGCAAGGAGTTCCACAGGTTGCCTGTGCGTTGTGTGAAGAAATACTTCTTTATGTTTGTTTTAAACCTGCTGCTTTCTCAGTTCATCAGGTTACCCCTGGTTCATGTGTTATATGAAGGGGCAAATAACACTTTCTCCACATCATTCCTGATTTTATAGACCTCTGTCATATCCCCCTGAGTTGTCTCTTCTAAGTTGAACAGTCCCAGTCTTTTTAATCTCTCCTTATACGGAAGCTGTTCCCTCCCCCTAATCATTTTTGTTGCCCTTCTCTGCACCTTTTCCAATTCCAATATATCGTTTTTGAGATGGGGCAACCGGAGCTGCACATGGTATTCACGGTCTGGGTGTACCACGGATTTATAGAACGGCATTGTTAAATAACTGGTAGGACTAGATAATGCTTGGTCCTGCCATAAGTGCAGGGGCTGGACTAGATGACCTCTCGAGGTCCGTGCCAGTCCTATGATTCTATGATGGTGATGTTTTCAGCTTTGTCGTCTCTTCCTTTCCTAATGGTTTCCCCAAGATGGTGTTTAAACCCAGTGTCCAGGCCAAATTCCAAAGCCGGTTATTCTAGTCTGCCTCACTGCTTTCCCCTGTAGATTCAATTGGGTATGGGACCTTTTTCCCCCAGGCTAAGTTGTTGTGTAGCGTGGCTGTGCCACAAAGAGCTGCTGCATTTCACCCACATCCAGGGTAACCCGCTAGCCTGGCAGTGGGCTTGCAGTGCAATAAATGGTGTGCAGTAAGACCTCAGAACGCCCCATGGCATGGGGCATGGAAGAGATGTCCAGAAACTTCCGGGGTCACATGTCCCCCTCTGCAGCTATGAAATGGAATGGGCACAGAAAACCCGGGGGTTTATATGGGACCATGGAGAGGAGAATACAGCATACGCTGGATACAGCAATATGGCCATTCATCTAGCAGAACTCTGCCAACGAACCTCAATCCTGAACTGGGGCAGTTCTGCTATTCCTGTCCTGATGTCTCCTCACACACAGTCGTCACTGAGCTCGGTCCTGAAATGCGACGCCCCCTTGCTGTGTCAGTGCTAAGCCCCCCCTTCCCCCTCTACAGCTCTGCCACTGAACTTCAGTCTTGACCTAGAGCAGCTTCCCTATTACTCAAGAGTAGAGACAAAAGACCCCACTCACTAAGGACAAGGAAAAGCTCCAAGCCTCAACACTACAAATGCCAGCATGTGTCTGGCCATAGGGATGTTGTTGTGAGATGCTGTGTGTAGCGGGGAGGGAAGAAGACAAAAGCTGCACAAATTGCACTGGACACTTGTGCTGTGGCATTTACTTTTGCCTAAAAAAAGCTTTAAAAAATACCACATTTTTTCATTGGGCCAAATCCTGCATTCTTCCCTCCCAGTGAAGACGATGGAGGGACAGCCCAGCGGACAGTCCAGGATTTAGCCCTGAGTGAACAAAGCTGGCAAAAAAAGAGGCAACTTGGGGGACATTTTTTGCCCCTTTTTTAAAACTTGTTTCCTTTTTTTTAGGGGGAAAAAAGAATCTGAAATTTGTCCCAAATCAGAAGAATGTCAATCAGATCTATAGCAGTTTGACAAGTGGGTTTTGGAGAGGAGGGAGTGATTTTCACAAAATGTGTCGACATTTTTCCCTCGGTTTTTACAATTTTAATTCACAATTGTCAAGAATGAGACATTCAAGAAATGTCGACGAGTCCTGGTAGGAAGTCAGGATGCAGCAGGCTCTCCATAAATTGCCCCTGGTTATCCAAAGTTTTATTGTGGGGAAAGAATTTGGCCAATAAAATCCAAAAGATTTTAGGAATGTAAGTAGTTAGCTGTGTTGCTCTTTTCCATGGCTATGCGGTTGGCTATATTTGGTTAGTAGCCTAGAGGCCCTTAGCTGTGGAAGCAGGATACATGTTCACATGTATCATTAGGAGGGCCGTGATGGGTATAATGGGATACAGATTCTTCCACCCTCTAGTCTAAGTCACCAGCTCAAATGAAGCTAAGGTTAGTAGCAACCAGAAGTAAGTACTAGCCACGGTGAGATGAACTGATATGTCCTCAGCTCATTTCATAGCAAACCACTCTTTGAATCCTCTACTACCCTGAACTAACCCTCTGGCTGGAGTCTTGTGACAAAGGCTCTGATGGGGGATTCAGAAGATGTGGGTTCTAATTCCTAGCTTTACCAAAGACCTTGGGACAATGACTTCATAGATTCAGACACACAGAAAGGCTAAAAGCTGTGACCACGGTGGTCATCTATTCTGACCTCCTGCAGAACTTCACCTAACAGTCACTGACTCAAGCCCTGTCACGTCTGGCTGAGTAGAGCCCCTCCTTTACAAAGACAGCCCATCTTGACTGAAAGACCTGGCGTGGTGCTGAATCATGCCGCTAGGTGAGTTTTTCCAGTGGGTAAGCATCCTCACTCTAAAAAGCTTGCGACTTCTTGCCGATCTACATTTGTCTTGCTTCAGATTCGAACTACTGGATCTCATCATGCCTTTGTCCACTAGAATAAAGAACCCCTCTGACATGTTGTCTGGAGTGGTTCACAACCTCAGGGCAGATTGTCAGAAAACAGGATAGACGCCCCCAGCTGGTCGATTTCACCACACCGCACCGGTGACAAAAGTGCACTCCTGAATCACTCTACCAGTCTTACCCTGGAGTGACAGACAACCCCCTTAGATGCTCCAGTCTAGCCAGATCCATCTATCTCCCAGACAAACTAGACTTTGTGATAAAAGGTTACTTAAACCTAAGATCACACCACATCAGGTTTCTCCTGGTCCCAAGAGACCAGTCACTTATCCCAGATCAGTTGGTACTCTGGATCTTGCACCAAAGACAATGCTGGTAGCCAACTCTATAGTACACTAACTAAAGGTTTATTAGCTAAGAAAGGAAAGGAAGTGAGTTAGTGAAAGGATAAAGCAGGTAAAATATATGCACAAGTGAATCACAGTTTGCAATTCCCAATGGTGGCAGTGATGTAATAAACTGCCAGCTTCCCAAAAGTCTTTTCCGAGTACCCAGGTTGTCTCTGGGGATCACCGCTTTGCATTTGGTACACTTCCCTGAAAAAGTCCAAACAGTTCAGAGGTGAAGGATCTTTCCACATTTACAACTTCTTCTCACAGAAAACAAGCTGACAGGGTCTCTACCCACATGGGCTTTTCCTTTGATGATGGTGAGTGACAGATGCACTTGGAATCTTTGACCTCCAATCATCACACACAATGCCACTTGCTTTGAAATTAGCACTTCTTCCTTACAGCCCTTCATTAGCATGCCACAAGGCTGCTTTGGTGAGTTCTTTAGTTACAGGGGTGTAGACAATGTACATGTTTGCTGCTGCATCATGACAGGATAGAGAGAAGTGAAAACAATGCAAGTAACCTCCCATTAGTTTTATGAAGTCGAAATACCAAATACACTTTTCTACTTTCAACCGTCACTTTGATCTATACTAATGCACAAGTGAATTAGCCTGAATGCGCTCTGGCATGACTTGGCCTGCCAGTATCACACCCTCTTCTATCAGAAATATTCCCCTCCTGAAGTTACCCGCAGACTGATCATCTCATCATTCCTTTGTTCTTCAGTTCCCCAGCTGCAAATGAAAGTTATATTCTCTCTCTCAGATGAGTCTGTTGAGATTGAAAACTCTTTGGGAGAGGGACTGTCTCTCACTGCATATTTGCACAGCATCTAGTGCAATCAGGCCCCGATCTCGGCAGGATTGAATGGGTCATGAACACTCCCCTTCCCTTTCCCCACAGAGCAAAAACCCTGCAGGTCATAGGTAATGACGCTGGTGGAGCAATACAAAGGGAAACTGAGTATTAAAAAAAAAAAGCTTGGAAATGCTTAGGACTGGGACTGTCTTTTTTTGTGTTTGTCAAGGCCTAGTACAAGGGGGTCATGGTCCATTTGTAATAACAAATGAGTAGTAAATAAGAAATTCTCTTACGATTATACATCTAACCAGAGCCCTGTTAGAGAATGGTTTGTTTGAACCCAGCAATGCTACTGATGTGTTACCCAAGATATACACCCTTCCTCATCCTGGCCATTTGGGTACTAAAGAGGTGCCCAGATCCAAACACCTTGAACTTTGGAGGGTGTAAAAAAAAAAAACCCTGGATCTGCAAGAAGATGTTGCTGCTTCAGCGTGTCCCTCCTAGATATGCCTGGGCCCAGAGAACTCGGGTGTGATGGTGAAAGCTCATTAATGCACTCCAGCTGGGAGGGGATGCAAGTGCCAACCCGACAGGAATGATAGTCTCAGGTATCCCAGCCTTGCAGAATCACTCCTCCACACGGAATGGGGGCATGGAATAGCAATAAAAGTGTCAGGGATGTCTCCTCGTGCATCACCGGGCTACGGTATTTCAGGAGCAGGCTGCACAGAGGTTAATTATTGCTTCCCTCCCTTTCTCTCCCAATTTAAGATGGATCTGACTGTCAGGAGGGGTGACAGATGAAGACAAAGCGCAGGTACGGCTCCCATGAACTCTGGGCCTGACTGTATCATTCGAGAGCAGCTGGAAGTGTGGGGAGGGGAGCAGGCTGAAATGAAGGAGAATTAACCCCTGCAACTCTGCGTGTGCACGGTGCAGCAAGGTTTCGTGAATTAACTAGGGAGAGGAGTTAATTTACAGCCTCGTTTTACATTCCTTCATCTGAGGGGAGGGGAGGGGGTTTCCCCCCTGCTTACCCCTAAAGGACTCATTGATCAGATAAATAATTTATACCGTGGGGACTGTATCCAGACAGATTAAACTCATTACCCTGCAATGGTCTCAGAGATGCACTGATTTGGGGAAAGGTTCTGCTTTGCATAGAGGGTTTCTGTTAGCTCAGGGTGGACAGAACAGGATCTTGGACACATTTTTCAACACGGGAGACACATGGATTTTCTTTTTTAAGTGGCTCTTTTGTCCAGAAAAGATCCATCGTTCCAGAAATGTTTTGTTAAAACATTTTCAACCAGCTCTAGCTCCTAAATCTGCCCCTACAAATGTTAGCTGTGGAATCCCGTGGGCATGCGGCTACAAGATTTGAGCACCTAACTGTCTTAAGAGGCTAATGCAAGATGGTTGAAGGGTTGTGCTGCCCTAAAGTCACCAGCTCAGGCACCAGCTGCCCTGAGTTCTAGTCCCAACGCCACTACCGATGTCCAAAGTCACTCAGGCCAAAAATGACCACTGGTTTTGGGTGGCTACATTTCTGGGTGCCCCACCTGAGACGTTTTGAGCCTGAGTTGCAGACGTACACCTGCCACCCATCGTTTTCTCTTACGTCTACACTAAACATGCTACAGCGCTGTAGGGTAGACACTACAGTGACAGAAGGGATTCTCCATCACTGTAGTAAATCCCCCTCTCTGAGAGGTGATGGCAGGATTCTTCCAACCACCTAGCATTGTCTACACTGGGGGGGCTAGTTAGACTTAACTATATCTCTCAAGGTTGTGAATTTTTCACATCCCAGAGCAACATTGCTGGGTCGACCTAGTATCAACCAGCCCTTGTGCGTTCCCAAGTGACCGCTGGAGAATAGTTGTAGAAATTGAATTTCAGATTCATGATGGTAAGAGTTCAACTCATCCAACTGGGAA
The DNA here is from genome assembly GCF_026122565.2 of Emydura macquarii macquarii. NCBI lineage: Eukaryota > Metazoa > Chordata > Testudines > Chelidae > Emydura > Emydura macquarii. The sequence goes on along the minus strand of NW_027133829.1, from coordinate 10,078,802 downwards.
ACAGAAATGTGGCATGTTACTACTGTGCCCAGTCCAACCACATCAGAGTTTGATTTGTGCCTATCTAGTCCTTACAAGCAGTATTAGTGGCCACGAGCTCCTGAGCGACTGAAATATAAACAGCGGAGAAGCAATTTCACGCTGCTCTTTCATCAGAAATGTGATCTGTTCACAGGCAATTCCCAAACAGGATAAATTGGCTTATATCTAACTAATAAATTGCTGGCTATGAATATGTTGCACAGCTCTGACTAAGAGAAATTGGCCAATTAATGCCTGCAGAATGTGTAGAAAAGGAAAGAGTTATTTGCAAGATTACACTCTGAAAATGTGGTCCTTAACATCTCAGACAGGGTAAAATTAGGGCAGGCTGGGAAATGGTTTATTCTCCCACTAAAATTCTTGAGGAAATAAAAATATCTTCATTTCCATCAAATGTTGCTTCCACTTTGGGGAAGGTTGTTACTGAAAACCCCCACGTCGAATTTTTTTTTTTTTTTAAATCTGTCCAAAGCCGAAGAATTTCAGTTAAAAATGGAATATTTTCATTCTCTCGCCCAAACTGGAGTTTCTTTCGTGAACATTTGTTCTGTCCAAAAAGCCATTTTCCACCAGTAAAAAAATGTTTTGATTGAAAACGTTTGCCCTGCTCGATCTGCAGCGCTGATTGTTCCCCCCCCCCCCTTCCTCCCCTTGGCTTTTCCCCTCCCCACGCTGGAATCCCCAGTGACGTGGGCAGCAGGGGCCCGTGTTTTCCGTTCCAGGACGGTTTAGAACAGTTTAGCATCCCAGCTGCGACGCTCACGAAGATGGATTCTTTCCTCTCCACTTGGAGTTTGCAGAGGAGACCGGCTGGGATGTGTTCGAGCTCTTGCGTGTGCGGAGGAGCTGATGTCAAGGAAGCCTGCCACAGCACAGTGCGGTGTCTGTCTTCAGAACGGGACGGGCAGCCGGGGCCTGTTGCTGACAGGTTGTTTAACCTCTCTTTTTGCCATTTCCCTGCCCCCCATTCCTGTAGCACCTGGAATGTATTGACTCTCACATCACCTCAGCGCTCTTACACCCATTGTACAGAGGAAGAACTGAGGTACAGAGAGATTAGGTGACTGGCTCAAGCACACATAGCATCTCTGTGCCAGAGCAGGGACTCGATCCCTCGTTTCCCAAGTCCTAGGCTAATGCCTTAACCCTTGCACTCAGCTTCCTCTCTAGGGATTACACAGATGGGCTGGCAGCAGGGAGCTGGGCCCAGGCCATTCTGAAGCCAGGTTTCCAAACGCCGCCCCATCCACACCTTGCCATGGCTGGAAACCAGATGTCATGAAGCCGTGGCTCTAAAGCCATGGGCTGGGATGCCACGGTTCCCCTCCTCAGACTGAACCCCCGGCCACAGTACGCGGTGTAGCCACACCTGCTGTTCTTCCCTTGGGGAGCCTGTGACCAGCCGTGACTAAAAATGCCAGCCAGCTGCCCTACACCAAAGTCCTTTTAAGCCAGCTGTCTCTTTGTTCTTGTCAGTTTCCGCCTTGCTTGTCCAACCTAGTTTGACAGGTTCTGCGGAAGGTCAAGCCAGACTCCTGAGAACCATTGTCCGGTAACAGCCCTCAAGTGTTTAGCGTGGGGTGGCTTATCTTCAGCTATTTTTCTCCTCCCGGCTTGTTTCCCAGCAGCCGCCCAGTAAATAAAAACCAAGATAGCCACACAGTGACCATCATCGTGACTGGGTCAAGACACAGCCTTCGTAAATTATTACAGAGCAGCGCCAGATCCATCCCAGTGCAGCCAATCACACAGATCATCACACACCCGCCCCAACTCATTTAAGGTCTCTGCGACTTCACCTTCCTCTCCCGTGCAACACACAAACGAGCTGCAATAATGACTTTCCCCTTCGAAATGCTGCACGTCAGAGCCAGGAATCGTCTTCTTTTAATAAAGCTCTTTTTTAAAAAGTCACTCAATGCTGCAGAGCCGGGGAGCTGCAGGAGCCTTTCAAAGTTAATTAAACAAGGAGCCAAAACCCACAGCACGTATGCAAGCCTTTATCCCTCAAACCAACGCAGCACCAGACTGACAATCCGAAATGCTGATCTCTCTCGCTCTCAGAGAGATGCCCTGGTTCCACCACCAGTTACCGCGCTCGGGGCAGGAATTGCTGAGTGAGAGTCTCAGGCGTGAGCTATGCAGGTCAGACCGGATGGGCTGTGAACATCTGTAAACTCTCTAGCCGCGGAGCTGGTACAAGCACAGGCAGAGGGAGTGCAGGTTTCCCTGCTGCCTTGCCTGTGCGTAGCAACACTGCACCCTGGAAGGACTGGTTCTAGGGGCTCCAGCGCCTGTTCCACCCTTAGCTGCCATGCTGGGACGCCCACACTTTTAGCAGCTGTGATGGTGGCCTTTGTGACAAGGACACCAGCCTACTAGAGAAGGGATTGAGACCCAGCAGCTCATTACAGCAGGCACAGGGGAGTGGCTTTCTGGTCTGAGGACAGGTTCATCCAGTCTCTCTGTGGGGAATAACCCAAGACAGCCAGTCCCTGGATGCTCGGCAAATCGTATTTCCAGTTAAATCAAACATTTCTTGCCAGATGGCTTTTCCCGCATCCTGTTTCCCTCGATCCACAGTCCCTGCCCAGAGAGCTCATTCTGCTCTCAGATGACTTCCAGCGGGAGTCGGGGGGATCCCACGGGTGCAGCTGAGAGCCGAATTTGGACCAAAGTCACCTTATGATGAACGATGGTTTTTAAGCAGCTGGCTCTTTTCCAGCTGATCCTCTGGGTTCCCAAGTGTCTGGGAAATGACCACTCTGCATTGGAAGAGGGAGAGACTCAACCTGCAGCATTCACCAGGAAACCACCTCCCAGGGGTTGCATGAGTTGCCTGAGCTCATTACTCTTCTGCCTTATCTGTCTGCACTGACCAGCCCGATTCCCCATCCCGGCACACGGTCATGACCAATTTCCGCCTGGCGCTGGCTCTGTTCCCCATCAGATGCTAAGAGGGGAAGCTCCCTGACTTCCCTCCTCCTCAGGGCTGCAGATAAAAGAGGCGGATAAGGGGGGAGGGAGGCCCATGGGTTTTGTTTAGTGCAGTTGGTTTAATCTGGGTTTCTGAGACCCGGCAAAACTTAACCCTTCGCTCCTCAGGTCCAGCTATTTGTAAGCTTGGTGCAGCCGTGCAATTCGTGGCTATGGGAGGGGAAGGGGTCCAGGGCCTTTCTGCCTAGACTGGAAGGAGCTACGCTCCCTCTGGAGGCAACACACTCAACTCTTAGACAGTCTCTTTCCATTTTCTCTTGAGCGACTCTTTCTGGTACCATTGATGGGCTCCAAGGGGAGCCCATTTCTAGGCCCCAGGGATCCTCCCCGCTCCCCTAGACAGGAGGAATCACCACAGTTAGCACCCTTGACCCCATGCCTCAATTGCAGCATGTCTCCTACGGACTCCTACGGCAATGAACCGCTCGGCTAATTCCCTGCACCGGTCGCACATACGGGAAACCTAACAGCACATCAGCATCCAGCGACCGGACCCCTGGCTAGCATTGTCAGGCACCACACAGCTGGGGCCCAAAGCAAACTGGGAAATCTAATGCTCTGATCAAGGTCAGATCAAGCCGTGATTTGACTATGGTATACAAGGACCCTCCTGGGGAGAAAATACCAGGGACTAAACGGGCTCTATAATCTAGTGGAGAAAGAACAAGAACCAACGGAAGGAAACTGAAACCGGACACACCCAAACTAGAAATAAGGCCCAGGTTTTGAGTAGCGAGGATGATTAGCCCCTGCAGGAACAAGCTACCCTGGGAAGTGCTGAGCTCTTCATCTTCTGATGGCTTCAAATCCAGACAGGAGCCCTTTCTGGAAGATGCGCTTTAGTCAGACTCCAGTTATTGGGTTTAACAGAGGGGTAACTGAGTGACGTTCTCTGGCCTGAGCTGTACAGGAGGTTAGACTAGACCATCTCAAGGATCCCTTCTGGCCTTAAACTATATGACTCTAGGGATAATCATAAAAGATCAGGGTTGGAAGGGACCTCAGGAGGTCATCTAGTCCAACCCCCTGCTCAAAGCAGGACCAACCCCAACTAAATCATCCCAGCCAGGGCTTTGTCAATCTATGAATCAGGGAAGTGATCTGACACATGGGATTCCACCAGGATGAATGTTTGGCTAATATAAGAACTTTTGCCCAACCCTCCAATCCCAGCAGTCAGCAGTGGAATAATCCCTGCATGTTACCATTGCTTTGCGGTCCTTTGAGCTGACTGGTGCTATAGAAATGCAAGGTGTTATGGAAACACCCTTCCCAATTAGGTCTTCCCAGCTGTCAAAATGTCACATGCCACGTGTAACATGCTGGCAGTGTGTGTGCCGGGTTCCTCACGAGTGGCTGCTCTGCTACAGGATAATAGCCTTCTACTGCTAACAGCTAATGGAGTTTTCTCCTTTAGCTCAATGATAGAGAGTTATGCTCTGGTGTTGAAGGCTCATTCCCTACTAATGACCCATGCTGGGGCTCATCGCACATGTTTACTCAGCCTGCCCATGAGTGGGATTTTTCCCTCCTTGTTTTATGCAGCTGGTAGATACAGTTACCATGTCACCTGCTCATAGCCCATGTGATTCCCAAGGTGCAATATTATCATTGCATCTGTGACAGCAAAATCACTTCCATTGTGACTCCCGACAACGTATATTGAACGCCCAAAGATCACCAGGGGATTTACAAGCCACCTGCAGGACTCGCTTCCTTCACCCATTGCAAAGCAATCCAGCCACCTCAGAGGTGGAGCGGGGCAGCTATTTTAACAGTACAGTGATGGCTGCACCTAGTGGTAAGAACTGGAAGAGAAGAATTATTTTTCCAGTTGAAGCTGCTGGGGGAATTTAGGCAGGCAGAAGGTAACTGGGAGACGAGACCCACTGCATAACCAGCAGCGCTTCCTTGGAGGTCTCCCATCCCCAAAACAGACCAGGCCCAGCCCTTACAAGTACAAAGCGCTACATTTAGGAAGGGAAAATCAAACGCACAAGTACAAAAGGGGAATAACTGGCGAGGCGACGCAACCGCTGAGAAGGATCAGGGGCTCCTAGTGGATCACAAACTGAACCTGAGCTGACAATGCGATGCAGCTGCGAAAAAGGCTCACATTCTGGGGCGTATGAACAAGGGTGTTGCATGTAAGACATGGGAAGTGACTGCCCTGCTCGGCTCGGCGCTGGTAAGCAATCAGCTGGAGTCCTGTGTCCAGTGCTGGGCACCGCGCTTTCAGAAAGGCAAGGACAACTGGAAAGAGAGCAGAGGGGAGCAACAAAAATGACAAAAGGCCGAGAAAACCTGACCTGCGAGGAAAGGTTAAAAGAACCGGGGCATGTTGAGTCTTGAGAAAAGAAGACTGAGGCGGGGAGGGGACCTGATAAGTCTTGAAATATCTTAAGGGCTGTTACAGAGAGGACTGTGATCAATTGTTTCCCTACGTCCAATGAAGGCAGGGCAAGAAGCGAGAGGTTTAATCTGCGGCAAGGGAGATTTAGCTTGGATATGCAGAATCGCTCTCTAACTCTAACCACAGCGAAGCTCTGGAATAGGCTTCCAAGGGAGGCTGTGGACGTGTTTAAGAACAGCTGGACAAACCCCTGTCAGGGATGGCCTAGGTTGACTTTGCCCTGCCTCAGCGCAGAGGGCTGGACGAGGTCCCTTCCAGCACTACGCTTCTTTAGGTTCCTTGAGATTTTGGTTCTACTTTCATGAAGCCACAGCGATCATTTTCCAGGGCGGCAGACCCCGAGGCAGCGCAAGATGGGATCTGAATCTGCTGTGCCAGAAACTCCTGTGTTTCGGAGACACCAGAGGCAGGGCTCTGCTTTCCGCCTGCCTCTGGCTGTCACGGAAGAGGAAGGTGACAGAGAGCAGCTCCGGGCTGGAAATGGCCGTGAGGAGAGACAGCAACCAGCTAAGGCGCTGTTTGATAAGCCATTTCACCGCCGAGGGCTGCATAGCTCCGGGAGATAACCCAAAGCCGGGTGTCAGAGATGACTGAAGCCAGCACGCTCGGGGGCGTTATGATCGGAGGGCTACCGGTGCTCTTTGGTGACTCCAAGGCCAGCTCACACAAAAACAGGCTACTTCTTTGGTCCCATCGACAGCTGTCCTCCCCTATTTCCCATTGCTCCCCCCCCCCACCAGTCCTGGGAAGAGGAGACACCAGCTCCATATCATATCTCTAGCCTTCCTGCCAATGTGAATCAGACGAGGCAAAAGGCAGCGCAGGCCCTTGGGGGAAATCCTCGTTGAGACCATCTCATTCTTGGGGGAACTGCCTCAAGCCTGGAGCGGAGCAAAATAAGATCCCTTAGCGATCTACATAGCTTGTACCCTGGACACAACATTAGCCACTGCTCCAAAGGAGCAAATCTCCATGGGCTTGAGATTACACACAGGGCCAGATTTCAGCGGCTGTCAGCTAACTTCAGTGGAGCTAACCTGATTCTCCCGGCAAAGGACCTGTCCCACGACCCATGTCCTCCACTACTATTGCCTTACCAGTATGAATGGCACTGCCTTGATTGGTTAAAAACAAAGCACATGGGAATAAAACAAAACTGTCCCCATGTTACTGGACATCTTCACTCTAAATATCTTAGTGCGCTGGGGCTACGGTCTCAATCCAGAAAGCACACAAGCATATGTTTAACTTGAAGCACACACATAAATGCTTTGTTGGATAGAAACTCAGGGCACGCTGGTTTGTTATTGTAGGGTTGCGTTTGAATGCTGCGTTGGTATGTAATACTTGTTTATTTGACGCTTCCTTGGATTTTTTGAGAGCGCGCCGGGCACGCAAGCCGCCTGCCTGGAACCTGGAGGAAGCAGCACAGGTTGCAGCAGCGAAGACCTTGGAGGAGGCGCGGGAAGTCAGTCTGTGTGCACGTGGCTGGAATGCCGGCTGTAGCATCTCTGTGAATCGCTCTAAAGAAAGCCAGTTTAGTTTGAGCAACTTGGCGTCCTCTCATGTTATTGACCCAGCATGGGGTTCAGGAAACACACACTAGATTATTAGGACTCATTATTTTTGTAGGGTTGTTTCAGGGCTGGATTGGGTTTTTAAGGTTATTCCTGAATGCTGGGGTACCCACACGCCCTGGTGTGTTACCCTGCGGTTGTCGGTGAGTGACGGGTCAGATCGGCTGCTTTTTACTTATTTTAGTTTTGGTTTCATGAGCCGGTTCTCAGACCCCCGCCCCGACCCTCCCGAGAGCTCTCTGCTTACTTCATTGAACAAGACCCCACGTGCCAGGGATGCCCCATGCGAGTCGAACCCCTGCAGAGACACAGCCAGTGGAAACTGGTACCAGGCCCGTTACTGATGGCTGCCATTCACAAGCCCAGGCTATCACCACACTTCGCCGAAACGCGGGGAAGCAACGGTCTTGCAAATCAACGTGCCTTCTCCAGCCATAGAAATAGCAGCACGGACTGCACACCGACAGCACCCAGCCTTCGTTCACAGGCAGGGTCCAGCCCACACCCTGGCCAGCAATGGCGTTAGTAGCGCGCCTGGGTCGACGTCCTCCTGGCTGCGGACAGAGATTGAACTTCTCTGCAGAGCACACGGCGCGGCTGAGCCAGCCGAGATGACCTGGCTGGGCTGGTCAGCGCAGGTCAGTCCTGGATCCGGTCCTTTCTCACCTACAGACCCCAAAGGGCAGCGACAGGCCAAACGTTCCTCCTCTCCAAGAGCCCTGCCATGTCCCTTGCATGAGACCCTTAGGAGACCGTGTTAGTCCCGCCCCTCTGGTCCATTGCCACCCGTTTGCTGAGAAGGCCAAGTTCCACAGCTTCTCCTCGGGCAGATACGGCCTCTCCCGGGTGTCCTCACGCCCGCGAGGGATGATCAACAGCCACTTGAAGCTCAACCCAGGTAAAAAGAGGAGAGGGAAGTGACATGAGCTGCTCGCAAAGACCAGGACACAGCTCCTGCATTGACAGCACTTGACGCATTATTAGACACCTCCCTGATTCTGGAGAGCCAAGCAACCACTTGGCTTCTACCTCCCAGCGGCCGGGAGACATCCCCACCCGCCGAGACGAGGCTTCTCAGCCCCCAGCAATCAGGGATTTGTCCCTGCAAGCTCTTCCCTGGGATTATCCGTCAAAGCCAGCCAGAAACTCCAGCCGGCCCAACACACAGCTGAGCAGGACAAGCGGCAGGGAACACGTCAGAGCCAGGCTTTGCTCCCTCCACTGCTTTCACAGCTATTACTGGGTCCACCCGAGAAATCACGGGGATAATTTGCCAAGGGCTGTGGTGGAATCTCCCTCCCTGGCCATTTTTAAATCAAGATTGGCTGTTTCACTAAAAAATCTGCCCTAGTTCAAACCGGAATTATTTGGGGGAAGGTCCCTGGCCTGGGTTATATGCAGGAGGTCACAGCAGAAGATTACAATGGCCTGAGAATCTATGAACCAAGGTCCTGCACCCAGTTTTCAAAGCGCTTGGTGGACTCATACCAGGCTACCACAGGGACTTTCTCCCCATCACACCTAAAGGGGATGTGGCTGTAGACAGTGGGGGGGGGGAGGAGAAATCTGCTCCCCCCCACCCAAAAAAAAAGAGTCTATATCAAAATAAGTCCCTTCACAACAAACTCAAGAGTAAACCTCGCATGGCTTTTGAGCACCGATTCAGGCGGATGGCAGCTGGCTGGTCATTACATCAATACCTATATAGCCCAGTCCTCGGACGAAACACACGGCATGTGGAAAGCAAACTCCAGTCTTGACACTTCTGCTATCAAGACACTTGAAAGAATATTTAAAAGCCACTTCACGGGCGACACCCCCAGCCCTCCAGATAAGCTGGAAGGAAAAGGCAATGTACACGGTTTTATCTCGTTGGAGAGCCATAGTTAAGATATGAGATGAGGCCGGCTCATTAAAATTGCTTCCTGTTAGCTGTGACTGCTACGCTGGAAGGAACGCCAGGGGGCATGAGACGCTAATGCTCATCCAGCAGGGAGACAGACAGCTCTGCCTTCGCCTGCAGCGTACTGCAAATGGTGTCAAAATAAGCTATCACTCACTCCCAGGGGTTTGCACTCAGAGGCAAGGGAATATGCTATCAGGGGCTTTTGTCTCGTTCCTGTTTTGGGTTCGTGTGTTAGGGGCTGCAGATTGTAAGAAATAAAGTTGTGGGATGTTGCAACCTTCCAGAAAGGGTGTGTGTGGGGGAGGGTGTTTAGATCTAACTTCTTTGTATGCCATGAACATAACATGGGCCCAGCAAGATGGACTGTCTGGGACCCTAAAAGTTCTATCTCCAGAGCCTATGGCTTTATGAACGCATGATCAACCTGGCCAATGGTTGTATCTAAGTAGGGTTTGGGCTGGGAGTAGGGGTCAGGTTGAAGGTTCATATTTTGGGATCAATGACACCAAAACTTTTAACTGGTCACCTGAAATTTTGGCAACAAGAGAGGATTTTTTGTTTTTTTTTTTAAATGATGGAAACTCTCCTGAATCAACTGTTCCATCTGATTTGGGAGGGGCCCAGTTCTGGGAAAATAACCCGCCCTGCACCTGGCCGGTTGTACAAAGCTACAACAGGCTTCTGGGGAGGGGAGTTCCCACCTGGCTCCAGTTGTCACCCTACAAAACGAGAGCTGTAGGGCAAAACCAACAGCGTGTCTGTCTGTCTACTGACATCCTAGAGAAAGAGGTAGGTCCCCTTCAGATTCTTCCTGATGTCTGTGCCCAGCTGTGCAGAAGGAGGTTAACACAGCTTTCCCAAGGCCCAGCCACATGGATTCATTCATTGTGATCATCTAATCTGATCTCCCACGTAACGCAAGCCAGAGAGCGTCACCCAAAGAATTCCTGGAGCAGATCTTTTCAAAACACGTACAAGAAACTCACTGCAGAGTGGCCGGCAAGAGCCTGGGGTTGACAGAAGGGGAGGAGGGATGCAGTTATATGGAAACCAGGGAGAGATGTTGTGCCTAGACAGGGGCAGCACTTGGTCCCCCAGACACAGACACACACACACACACACAGGTTGAGCTAGTTCAGCCGGTTCTACACCAGGAAATTGTGTTGCACACATGAGATTGTAACAAAACACAAAGGGCAGGCAGCCCTTACATGTATACAGGTGGGGAAACTGAGGCAGGGCACAATCAATGGATGCTAACGTGACCTGCCAGGGACAAGACAAGCTTGTCTATGGCAGAGCCAGGATTAGAACTCACTTCTCTGGAGTCCCACGCCCACGGCCTGCCCACTGGACAGCACTATTTCCCTACACCATCCACGGGCCACCAATTGGCACCCTGCACATTTCCATGAAGCACTGAGGCGGCTCTTAGCGCGTATTAAATGAAACCCTCACCAGACCTGGGTCACAATTTGGAACCACGCTGGTCTCCCGTAGGTGGGAAGCTGGTCTCCCACTCACTCCTGTATTGCAGACGGGGAGCTGAGCTCCACCCTACTAGCGCCCCGAGAACCAGCGAACGTCACGTGTCAGCAACCGTCAGTGTTGCATGTAACGGCATCAGCCACGCCAATAGAGACTCAGGTGCGCCCTTTAAATTGACCCCGTCCAGTGCACTTGCAGAGCACCTTGCAGCTAATCCCAGCCTAAATCCACTGGGGTGTGGGGGAGAAACCCGGGCTGAGGAGAAGGATTCGCTGATGCTATTTCCTTCAATGTGTGGATGGATTTAGTACCAGGGGAAGGGCTGCAGATACTGTATCAGTTTCCCCCCCATCCCAAACGCCTGCCCTGCAGCTGGCTACTCTCACTCCTCAGCCTACAGGATCTGCCAAGGTACCTCAGTCAGATGCTGAAGCAACCTCTTCCTTGCCCCAGGGTGCATTTGGCCATTCACCTCAATCGTAGTTTGCAGCACCTCTAGTCCCTGGCCCACCGCAGCTCTGCCAACGTCCCCTAACACCAGCTATTCCTGTCCTGGGCTTTGTGCACACAGTGCTCTGCAGCTGACTCTCACTCCCAGCCTGCAGCCCCCCTGCCATCCCAGCCCTCCCTGCTTCGGAGCAGAAATTAGCAAGCAGGCAGAGCAGGTGAGGGTTTGCAGGTGGCTTTTGATGCTGCACAGGGAAATAGGATAAGAAAACCCAGCACTCAGGCTAATTTTTAAGGGAAGGAACATTTAAATTCAGGCTCTACCTATGGAATTGCCCTCCCCACCAGAGATGCCTGTTTGCTCCCTCTGCAGCCCCAACCCTCCAGACTTTCTTTAAGAGGGGAGGGAACTAAGCACCCTCTGCTCCTGCTTTTAAGGCCTTCCTGGAGCATGCTCAGTGGGAATGAGTGTGGGTGGGGCTGCATTTAGCAGGGCCTGGGTGGGGACAGGTTCAGCTGAATGGAGCTGGCAGCTTGGAAGGGCGGGGTTAGTTCTCTGGTATTGGCCCCCTTATAAATGCACTGTGTTTGGAGAGAAAGGGCTAAAGCAAGAGATTTTTAAGGCAGGGGGTTAGTTGTATTTGCCAGCCTGTGGGTGCAGAAGGGTTATAAAACCTACTCTCCACCCCCCAGAGGATGAGGGTAGGTGGAGGTGGTCAGAGCTGGGAACAGGGTGATTGTGGGTCTCCTTGTACTGCTAGTGGTAGTTGCTATGCTACTCTGTACTGCAAAGACCAGAGCAGGCTCAGCTGTAATTACTCTACAGGCCTGTCTTCACTGAGACTGCTAGAGACAGACAGACCAGACAGACAGACTCTGTGTTTCATTCTAGCTCCCGGATGAACAGCCTGTGCTGCTTCAATCCTATGTGGGGGCACTCCTTAAGTCCTGGCTGGGCTCTCTGGTCATAGACTAGGCTCATCTCTTTGGGCATTAGGTGAAACTCCACAAAGAACTTAATGGTGCAACTAGCAAAGGGCTTAGTTACAAACAGATGGTCTAGCAAAGATACCCTCAGACTCTTGGGGTTAATACCCAAACATCCCTATCTCTCTCTCTCCCCAGTGCAGGATTGCTGGCCCTTGGTGTCTCAGGAGACCAACTTAGCTATTATTCATTAAAACAACCCAGCCAAACCTGAAGACCCTCATCTGTTTGCTGTAACTAATATTGGGAAGCTGACTGGTTTTATTAAACTCCTTTCTTCCCCTTCTCTTTCTGCTTTAAGTTTAATAATAAATTGCATGTCACATTATGACTGTGTTTATTAAAACCCACTGAAGCGCACGCCTCAGTGTGGCTCATGCAGCACCAGGCCTGAATTATTTAACGTGGGGGCCTGTTTGCTCTGAATTAGTTAAACAGTTAAGTTAACAGAAATTAAAGGGTACAAATTAGTGAAGTTCATTAAACAGGAATGAAAAGGTACAATGCCAAAAGTGAAATCCCTCCAAACTGCATGGAAACTTTTTAAAGACACCATAAGAGAGGCTCAGTTTAAATGTATTCCCCAAATTAAAAAACATAGTAAAAGGACCAAAAAAGTGCTACAGTGGCTAAAGAATAAAGTAAAAGAAGCAGTTAGAGGTAAAAAGGCATCCTTTAAAAAGTGGAAGTTAAATCCTAGTGAGGAATATAGAAAGAAGCATAAACTCTGGCAAGTGGAGTGTAAAAAATATCATTAGGAAGGCCAAAAAAGAATTTGAAGAACAACTAGCCACAGATTCAAAGTGACAGCAAAAAAAAAAAAAAAAAAGTTTAAGTCCATCAGAAGCAGGAAGCCTGCTAAACAACCAGTGTGGCTACTGTCTGATCAAGCTACTAAAGGAGCACTCAAGGAAGAAACTAAATGAATTCTTTGCATTGGTCTTCATGGCTGAGGATGTGAGGGAGATTCCCAAATCTGAGCCATTCTTTTTAGGTGACAAATCTGAGGAACTGTCCCAGATTGAGGTGGTGTTAGAGAAGGTTTTGGACAAATTGATAAATTAAACAGTAATAAGTCACCAGGATCACATGGTATCCACCCCAGAGTGCTGTAGAAACTCAAATGTGAAACTTCAGAACTATTAATTGTGGTATGTAGCCTATCATTTAAATCAGCTACTGTCCCAGCTGACTGGAGGGTAGCTAATGTGACACTAATTTTTTAAAAAGACTCCAGAGATGATCCTTGCAATTACAGGCCGGTAAGCCTAACTTCAGTACCAGGCAAATTGGTTGAAACTATAGTAAAGAACAGAATTGTCAGACACAGATAAACACGATTTTTGAGGGAAGAATCAACATGGTTTTTGTAAAGGGAAATCATGCTTCACCAATCTACTAGAATTCTCTGACGGGGTCAACAAGCATGTGGACAAGGGTGATACAGTGTACTTAGATTTTAAGAAAGCCTTTGACAAGGTCCCTCACCAAAGGCTCTGAAGCAAAAGTAAGTGGTCATGGGATAAGAGGGAAGGCCCTCTCCTGCATCAGTAATTGGTTAAAAGATAGGAAACAAAGGGTAGGAATAAATGGTTAGTTTTCAGAATGGAGAGAGTCTCACACATGGCACTCTCCCTTTCGGGGATTTTTTACTTTTGCTGGATCTCGTTTCATCGCTGTCCCTTGATCTAAAATACAAGCCACTCAGACTGGAAGTGCCCCGTTTGCACTTTGCATCTCATGCATGTGGGTGTCTGATTGGCTTGTGCGTCCTTGTAAATTTCACCCTGTTCCCATTGCCAAGCAACTTCCAGAAGGCTCCACGTTGGCATCAGATCAGCACCGAAAATGGGCTGTGTGCCTCTGAACTCCCAGGGAACTGGGGCGCCAGAGAGACCCACAGGGTTTGTACGTTTCCAGGGCTTGAGAGCTCAGAACTGTGGGCTTCCTCTGGAGATTTCTGGTTCCTCTTGTTTCCATTCAGGCTTGGAATATTGTGTGAAGGGCCTTTCTTGTGATGGCTGGGTGCTTCTGGCTGGGAACGGGGAGTGTGCAAATTAGCCATGGGGGTCTATTGTACCCTGCATTAGGTTATGGGGCCAGGTGCTCCACCACGCTCCACCTGTGGGGTTTCTTCCTCAGTCCTCTGTACCATAGAAACCTTCAGCCAGGCTGCCAAGCATTGCAGGGGCCCACGTCATGAGGGTGAATGTTGCAGGGACACATCCAGCTGGTACCCGTGTGCCATGCTCCCGAATGTTCCAGGAATGCACCCAGATGACTCCCACCTGACCCGCTGCTGATCCTTGCAGGGATGCAGCTGGGTGGCATGCGCCTGCCGGGGGACTGCTAAAGCAAAACGCCTCCATCTCATGGCTAGACACTGCACACCGGCCCTGCTGCCGATCGTCCCAGGGATGGATCCAGGCTAGTCACTAGAGAGATGCTGCATGGTTTGGCTCGCGTGGGACATGGAACCTTTTCCAACCCAGTTGCATGCTGCCTCGCTAGTGGGAGTGAAGGGTCTCCGAGCACGTAGACGATAATCCCGGGCCATAATTCACCCTCTCAGTGAAACAGGCGCCGCAGCCCAGGCTTGTGTGAGAGCTCCTAAAGAGAATGCGAACGCGGCTGCAACTGTCTGTGCCGTCACGGTCCCGTCCACCTCTGATGCATTGCTTATAAAGGGCTTGGAGATACCTGGAGAGCAAGCGTGCAGGAGAAAGCCCCTTGCTATGAAGTTGCAGTGCGGTGTGGGGACCTTGCCAGTAGGTGGTGCTATTTAACGGCCAATCTTTAATCCAATCCCACAGCAGGCAATGACTCTACAGTGGCTTTTAGGACATAAAAATACCCCTCCCTTCCTGGACTCCTAATGCAAATCTGGAGCAGATCCCCTGGGCGGGGAGAACACCTGGTGTCTCCTTAGTGCGGGAGCCTTGTAGGGTTGCCAACTTTCCAGTGGCTCAAAACCAGAAACCACAGCTATGGCCCACATTTTTTTGAATGGCTCATAGAATTGTATTTATGTATAAAAAACCCACAACCAAATGACAGACGTTATTTACAGCAACCTGGTGACACGGCAAGACAAAAAATAAAATGTACCTTGCATGTGCAGAATAATGGGTTATTTGATTTAGCACAGCGCATGCTAGGTTATGTGTTTAAATATCTTCCTCTTACAGTAACTATATGTCAAATGGATTTACTACATTTAAATGCATGCTAAATTTAATACAGCCAGGGATCACCTATAATAGCTACCAAATGTTAATACTACATAGTTTACTTCATGTTTTAACTTGTTTTAGGATCATTAAAAATATTCCTATACAGATATTGTATTATAGGGGCATGTAGTCAAGCCCAGACAGTCGTGTGTGAGTGGCAGTTGAAACTTCTTAAATGTACACTTCTGATCTTTTCGTGACGCAGCGGCAAGCCCCTTAGCTGCTCCTGTCTTCAAAAATCCAGCAAACTCCGCACACGTCATTTTAAAGATCAAGTGCACGAAGAGCTCCGCTTTCACCAGGCCCACTCAAAGCCGGTTCCTTTCATCCGAACACGCGTTCTTCCTAACGCTGAAAATGCGTTCCGCAAATGGGTTGCTGGGTGGCAGAGCAAGCACATGCTGCAGAATTTTAAGTAAGTTTGGGACCTCGACACACTTAAAGAATTCTTCCCGTACTTCAGAGGCACTGATTCGACTGAGGCGCTTTTGTTGCTTCTGATGCGGTGTTGATTCAGCATCATTTGTCTGGCTCTTCGGGGTCGCTGGCACAGCCTTCAATGTACAGGTTTCTGTAAATAGTTCATCTCCGTCCACTTGAGTGTCCAAGCGTGCAGTGAAAGCACACGGTTTGTCTAGCTCAAAAGGTCCGTCCAGATTGAGTGGTGCACACAACCTATAGAAAGAGTTTTTGCTGAGATCGCTTTTCTAAGTACTGTGATTCCGTGTAAACCCACTGGGCATCTCCAACACATTTATTCTGCTCGTTAGGCAGTAGTCTCTTCAAGAACTGTGTCATCTTGTACCTACAGAAGCCTTTCTCTTGTCTATTCTTTTCTCAGCTTGTTGAATGTAGCGTGCAGTTCAGTTACCTGAATAATCACTTTCAAGAACTTTTATAGTGTTGTTAAATTGGCTGAGAACGTTGTGCACGAAGTAGGTGTACAGCTGGGGAATAGTTTAGTCGTTGAATACTGCGTTCCCCTTGCTCAGAAAGAAAGGCCCGTATTGTGCTGCTCACATTTTTCTTGCCTTTGCTCACAAAGTGAGATTTGAGTGCAGGCCAATTCTTCAGTAACCTGTCTATGGCAGTGAAAAGGGGCAGAAAGCGTGGAGGTACATGGTGTAAGATTTGTAAACATTCTGTCTCCATGAAATCAAAGAACTCTTTAAGTTCGCTGATGTTCTTTGCACTGGCCGGGAATTCACTGAAAACCTTGATGACCATCGTCAGAGAGCATATTCAGCCATAGTACACAATACAGCAAAACAAATGAGCACTGCCGCGCTCTGGCACGAGGTTTGGTAAATCCAGCATTCGTTTCAGGTGCACGAAAACAGACTTTTTTGCCCTCAAAACTGACAGATGCACTGTCTGCTTCATATCCACAATTTTATTATGTATCAGCTCGGCATTTTGAAGACAACTTCTTAAGTTGTTTGCGATTCCCTCTGATGTTTCACCAGCATCCTCGAAAAAGTCTCTGATAGACATGCCGTTTCCCTTATCTTTATTAAAGTAGAAGGCGGCAACTGGGAATAATTTCATGCTCCCTTTATTAGAAGCATCTGTCGCTACTGAGAACGCCGCTGACCCAATGCCTTGCGCAGCCAGTTTCAATGAATGGGGTGCTAATACATGCTCAATCAGAGCATCTGCTTTTGTCCTTCCACAGTGAATTTTAGAAGCTACCCTGGAATCAATTAAAATGGAGCGGGACAGCTTAGCTCCAGGCTTGAGAACAGTAGCTGTGGTGGTGTTTAACGCCGGGATACATTAAAAGCAATTCAGCCACGCACGTGTGTTCTTCTTCAGTGGTATCACGCTTCGCAGAGAATGTATCCATAGCACTGGACCGTACCTGTGCTTGCACTTGGATTCTGTGACCCTCTGGCTCCACATGCAGCTTGATAGCTTTTACAGAATCAGACCTGGCCGTGAATTGAGCACAACAAATAGAACAATAACCCGTGTCTTCACTGGGCTCTGTAAGCCAATTCAATCCTATGGGTGCTGCAACCACTCGTTTCTACAGGAGCACGGCCTTTGAATCTTCTTCGTTTTGGGGTTCTGCCATTTCTCCTCACACTAGTCTGACTGCAGCCCAGTTTAGCCACCAGAGAAGAGAGCGTCAACTGTGGACGTGGCTGAGCATTGATGCTGCTGGCGAAGCATCGACATTTTTAAAGGTCGGTTGCTCTCCATTGCTCATGGCTGCACACTGAAAACGCTGTGCAAAGATTCAGTCAGATATATTGTTTTGACAGACACGTGATGCTAATTTCAGGTTTTGTTTAGTACAGGATGCTAGAAAATTGCGGTAACCGGAATTTTGGTGTCCAGTCAATACTTCTGACCGGAGACTACACAGGTCCCCTTAAAAGTGGACTTTCCAGCTGAAACGCTGGCAACCTAAGAGCCTTTTCCCAGGTGTGTCCATGTAGGCCTTTGGACAGTGGCACAAATTCCAAAACGTTGGGAAAAATTAAGTTGGAGCAAAATCCGTGGATTTGTGAAACCTTCTGCCTGGAATCGAAGGATCCCAGCTGGGGAATGGAGGCCATGTGAACCCACAAACAGGGCTTCCCGCCCGGGGCTGGGAATAGCATCCACCCTGAAGTGACTCCAGTAATGGGGCTCGAAGGACAGTCACTTCCCTTGGGAGAACGTCCTCTCGCTCGTAGCGCTCCGCGTTCAGGAGATTATCCTGATGTGCAGCCTTCCTTGTCCTTTGCTCCGTCTCATGCCCTCTCTCCTCTATACGATAGAAAATAATTCCTCACCATCCCTCCAGCTTCATGCCCTCCAAGCGCCTGCAACAGGGCTGCCCCTTGGATTGAGACAGAGAGACTTCAGAGCAAAGGTGAGCGAGATCTCTAGTGCATCGCTGAAACACACACAGGAGTCCATCCTCCAAGGGGGGAGCTGCTTTCCACACTGCCTTTGGTCAGTCCAACGTGGGAAGTGACTGCTTTCGCGCCAGGGAGCCCTGCTAGGTCAGTTACAGATATTTCTTATGTCCTAGGGCAGGAGCAGGCCACGGGACAAATCTGGGCTTTTGAACAGACCCGTGAAATCATTTTATTGACTTCTTATCGTCATTGTCGTTATTTTGGTATTATTTTCTCTGGAGTCTGGACCTCAACTATACCTTGGCCAAGAAATTTGGACCTTGGCAAAAAAATTAATCGATTACCTAGGACTTGTTGCAGAATTGTAATAGGTAGAGATGGAAAAGGCCTGGTAGGTGAGATCTCCCCTCCTTTAGATCCCTCCTCAAGATGCATCCATAGAAGATGAGGGTTGGAAGGGACCTCAGGAGGTATCTAGTCTCACCCCCTGCTCAAAGCAACTAAAACATCACAGCCAGGTCTTTGTCAAGCCGTGCCTTAAAAACCTCTAAGGATGGAGATTCCACCCCCTCCCTAGATAACCCATTCCAGTGCTTCACCACCCTCCATCCATCTACGGACAAACATCCCCATAGTACCGAAATTCCCTAGCAGCTGTAGCATCCTGTGTGGTACAGATGAGCTGGGACTCGTGACTGTAAAAGGAATTCATTAGTGAGGCTGCTGGCTATAGACAGACCAGGTAGCTCTCCAGGACCATTCTCACAGGCCTCTCTGCTCCTCTCTGACCTGCAGGCCTAAGAAGACCTTAGCAGAGTGAGAAGTGCTGCTCTCACCCAGAGATGGCTGCGTTCCAATGGCGGGGGAAGTGATTCTAACGTATTCCAGGCCCAGTTCCGCTGTCACCCTGGTTTCACGTGGTTTTTAACTCAGTTAACATCAGTGGAGTCATTCCTGATGTACGCCAATGTGTGTCAGAGGAAAATTGGGTCTATGGGCTATAAAGTGCTTTGGGATCCTTCAGAGTGGAATGCATGATCTAAATATAAGTCATTCTTGGATTTCTTTGCCTGATGCTCTTGGAGGTGTGCATAATCAGGATTAAATCCTCTCTCCTTTCCCCAGGGACATTCATACAGGTCCCAGGTAACATAAGAGCTGGGATGGAGACCAACAAACCCTCATGCTTCAGGGCATAAACCAATCTCTCATCATGGGGTCAGGAAGGAACTATCTAGGAGGATAAATTATCCCCCATCTGCCTATTGCACGGCTTCTAGCACCTTCCTCTGAATCCAGTCGGACGATGCCTATGTTCCTCAACAGCCCAGGTGGCCCAGAGTCCTACAGTTCCTCGAAGCTAAGGAGGTTGTGGCCTGAAGGAAACCAGAAATCGCTCCCAGGTTGCTGGGCTGGAGTGGCGTCTGCGACTCTCATGGCGGCACCCGGTGACCCCCTGCCCTTTGGTTGGGGCGCCATTCGGCAGGTGCTGACATTTCAATCACAGCAGCATCCCCCGGAGCGGGGGTGGCAATGACCCCCTGCCCCAATCCATAGCTTTTCCATTTGCAGGAGGAGACAGACAGCAGCAGCCGGAAAGACGGCTCTTGACTCCCCGCCCCGGAGCTCATCCGTATGTCTGGCCAGCAGGCTGCCCGTCAGCGACGCTGTCCTGTCGGAGTGAGCGGCTGACAAAGCCCAGATCAGGCATAGCCGATATGCTGCGCATTGAGGCCGTGAGGTCAGGTTCTAACCCCGGGCGGGTTTGCAGTCCCTGCCGATCAGACTCTGAAGTGGTTCTTCCCGTCTGCTTCTCATCAGATGCTTCTTGACTAGGGCTGTTCATCCATCTTTCCTGCTGTTGCTTTCCCCGTGGTTAATTACTAGAGATCATCAAATGTGGGGGGACTTGGATCTGGGTCCCGTTTTATTTGAGGATGGGCTGGCAGGGGTCACTTGAGTTTCTGGATTTGGCCCATTGCGACATGTTTATGCATCATGCATCTTTCCCTTCCTGCTGTCTCTGATACACTCTGAGGGTTGGTTCCCAGCCTATTTCTGTTGGAGTCGCATCTTGGGTGTCTTGTTAGTGTCTTAGCCTCCCCACCATTTTCCTGGGTGAGTCTCCAGCCCCATGGTTCAGCTGGCCCAGACGACCATCCATCCAGAGACCCGATCAGGAAGTTACTTTTGCTTCTGTGACAATTCAAGTTTTTCTGGTGGCTTTGGTCAAAAAAAGTTCTTCCGAAGCTTTTGGGTTTCCGTTGAAAATCCCCCAACTAAAAAAAGTTTGGGTTTTTGGCCCCAAAAGTTGGGGCATTTGGTTGAAATTTGTCACATTGGGGTTTCTAAATGAATTTCCCCCGCTCCCGAAAATGTCATAGAAAGCCGACCTTTCCGGTGGAAACTTCCATTATGACCAAAAAAAAAGCCACTTTCATGGCAAAAACATTTTGAGTGAAAAGTTTGGGCCGACTCTAGCCTCTTTGGTTACACCTGGTCCCACAAGGGTCACAGCCACGTCTTGTGGGAACCTTGTCACTCAGGGCAGTCACGCTCTTCAGACAAAGAGAGACGCAACTTAAAAATGGGTCTGCCCCAAATCCCAGCATGATCTAGATCCATATGTCCTCTGGGCCCATCTCAGACCCTATGAAATAACCCCAAGGAGACAGAGAACATCACACTCTGCCATCTGTCTGTGACCAGGGCAAATATGACTGAATCCCACTGGGAAAAGTTTCCGTTTTGGAAGAACTGGGCTGGCAGAATGCTAACAAGGAGCTGGATTGATTCTCCCCCCGGCTACTCCCACCCTGACCCCTGTCTATGATTTCATCGCAACATCTGGACATAGCTGTCGCTTTGACTGCAGGCAGCTGGGCTGGCAAGCTGGGCTCTTGGCTTTCACTTGCCCTGATAGACGACCCCGCAGCTGCCCTGGAACGACCCGGCACCAGGGAAGGAGGTTGTGAATGGGTGACTGCTCTCCCCGGGGAGCCAGAGAGAGCTGGGAATTGTTACCCAGCTGGGATGTGACGGGCAGGTCCAACGGCATGAAACACAGCTAGGCCTCCCAGAGATGCAGAATGAGAAACCTCCGGCCCTGGCCTCCTGTGCATAACACACATTGGCCACTGGGCGGCTGATGAGCATCCCAGGTATGCCCGGGTGGCGTGCCCCTGCTGAGCCGGCCGGGGACCTAGGCGCGCCCTAACGTTACACCGAGCAAGATACCACCTCAGTGGGCAGCAGCAGCACCGCAGGCGTGGAGAGGCCCAGCAACAGCGGGGTTAACGAGAGCATCTGAACAGGATCCCCGCAGCCCAGCGCTGAGCAAACATTTTTTTTTTTTTTTTTTAAGCTTACAACAAATAACTTTAATTAAGTCCTGTGGCAGTGACTAATTCCGGACAGCCGGCCTTGGATCTGGGGCACGGGGGAGGTTATTGGCTCTTTTAATTTTTAAATGATTTTAGTGCTGGTGAAAGGGGCCGGAGCCTGCGTCTAGGGACTGCGATCTGCTCTGCACATCACCTGCAACCTCCTCCATGCACTTGAGTTCTCATCCGAGTGGGGCATGGCAGAAGAATTCATTTCCTCTCATCCCCTCAGCCTCTGGCTCACCCGGAGCCAATCCAGCTGGGTCCTGTTACATGGATATCACACTGGACCAAGATCCATCCACTCGTCAGCCTTTCCTGACACCCAGCCATCCCATGTGGGACAGCGGGGACAGCTCTTGGTCCATTAGTGATTTGCACCGGTGCCTTGTGAGTGAAAAAGCTCCTTCTTCCATTCCCTGCCCTTTTAATGGCATAGCTCGCTGGTGACTCACAGGGCATATGTCAATTGTTTTCTCAGCACCTACCCAGCAATAAATAAATAATCGCTGGGTGAATGCTTCTCTCCTAGACGCAGCTGACGCGTTCCTCCTGCACATTCCCTCTGGTACTTTGTGTCTGGTGTCTCAGACCAAACCGAGTAATTGCTACAGAGATCTAGTGACTTGAGAACAATTCTGCCACCAGTATCAAAAAGGCCAGTCAGCTCCTTGCAGGAGACACTGGCAATTACCCTTGTTTTATTCACCCTAGTTTGGCAACAGATTATGTTTCAGCTCCCTTTGACGCACAGCCCCAGCGAGGACTCACAGCGGCTCAATTCTGGCTGAAGATCCCTGTCTGCAAAGGATAAAAAGTGCTGGGTTCTTTCATTGCTTTTTAATGAGCTCTGGAAAGGACTTGGAATGGAGACCGGGATGGAGCAATAAGGAAGATTAAAGAGCTGTTTCCTCCGCTGCTTTGCTTGCTCGTCTCCAGAAATATTCTGGCTCGGCTGACGTTTTAACTGCTCTGTGACCGTGTGTTCTGGGGACGGCGGGAGGAGAAGAGTTAGTCTGATGGGAAGGGCGGTAATCACAAACCATTGTCACACATGCCTGCCAGTGTCTGCCCTCTGAGCCGCTCTTCCTCTTGGTGGTATCTGAGCACCGCACACTCCCTAATGGATTTTAGCCTCTCGCACTCATGGGAAGCTGGGACGTATTATCTCCACGTTGCAGCCGAGAAGCTGAGCCACAAAGAAGACTCAGGGGACATCTACACTGCACACCAAGCCTGCGCTCCGATGCCCCTTCTATCCACACACACACACACACACACACACATCTAGTCTGACTCGGGTCGGGGCCTGGGACCTAGGGCCCTTGTACAGGGGTGGGTCAGAGACAGAGTCCCGCGGGGATGCGGGTCCAAGGCCTGTCAGTTTGCAGTGTGGACACAGTTCATGCCGCAGCCCCGAGGCAGAAGATCTGTGTTGTGTGGCATGGACCGCTGAGCTCGGCTGTGGGACCCAGGTCCGGCAATTATAAACCCAGGCTGACAATGCAGTGTGAACACTCATGCGTGGACTTGGAAACACGGAGTCCCCAAATCACGTTGGAAGTCCGTGGCACAGTCAAAAACTGAACTTAGCTCTCTCGAATCCTGCTCCAGGAGCTGCGACATGCTCATCCCAGCGGAGCACCGTCTCCCTGCTTCCTGATGAAGAATTGGCCATAAGCCTCTTCTCTTATGCGAGAGACACCAGTAGCGTCTGCCCGTGGGACCCCGCACATCCCAGGTAGTTGTATGGCTATGGAGTCTGGTGGCTCCCGTCACATGAGCGGGACGTGGGGGGTCAGGCCTAGTGGTTGGAGCGGAGTCGGTGCCCACAGGTCAGCGCCCAGAACTGGCTGACATGGAGTGAGGCAAGGTGCGTGCAGAGCAGCTGCCAAACTGCTGCTGGGCTTAAGACCCGTGTAGCCAATCTGGTAGCCTGATTGGTTGCCCAACGCCTGGAGCCTGACTCTGCAGCAGGCCCTGATTCCTGACCGTTCCAAGGCTCTGCCTTGTCCCTGGCATGCGGGAAGGGCTCTCGGTGCGTCAATCTCCTCAGACCGCCCTGCGTGTGGCTGGCATTTCGTAGTCAATGTACCAGTCTCCTGCTCTTGGTAGAAAACGATGGTCCGTCAGATCCAGCCTGCAGGCCCTTGTTCCTGCTTTGCATGCAATAAGCCGAGCTGGGTGGGAAATCACCTTCCCCGCCCCCATGGAAACCTCTGAGGAAATCAAATGAAATGAAAGCCATGACGCCGTGGTACGAGGTTTGCCAAAATCCCAAATCGGGAATGTCATGAAAATGCCTCGTCGCATTCCTTGAATGTTTGGGCTGAAAATGGAGTTCTGGTTTTTAATTGTCCTTTTCTAGCCAAAACACACAACTTTCCGGTGGGCAATGAGCTTTAGAGTCTGCAAAAGTGGGGCCGAACCCTTGGCGGGTGCAAAGAAAATCAGTGGAGACATAGGAGCCAGGGCCGGATTTAGGAGCAGGCCACTTCTTGGGGTGCCAGGCGTGGGGGTCACTGGGCTCGGGGGGGAGGGGGCTGGTTTTGTTGTTAGCGACAAAAGGGTGAACAGACTCTTTGAAGTAAAACGTTTCAGATATTCCATCGGTGGATTCATTTTTTCACTAACCTGCTAGAAGTTTCTGGATCTTTGTAGACTCTCGTGGAACCTTCCAGACTTTCTGAGAACGACATTTTCCTCGACCGTTGTCAGCCAGGCCCTGGCAGGTATATAAGTGGTGGAGCGTCGCCAGTCAGGCAGTGAAATATAAGAACACACTGAAGTGAAACAAGAGCCCCCAGCTGCGATATTGGGAGCCTTGTTTTATTGTGTAGTTGTGAAGGTGTACGTGTGTTTTAAGACTCGAAGAGTGTAAGTAGCAGCTAATACAAGACGTATTTAACAAGACACCAGACCTATCTATCGAACACTAGCTACGCAGCAATATAAAAGAAATACTACTTTTGCCAAGCTTAACCAGAAATGTTTGACTCTCTAAGACCGCAGCACGCAGACTTTTGCTCTCGCTCATGCTGTCTGTTTTTCCCGCATAGAAAATAAAAGATGCCCCTGAAGACACGTTCAGGAGTACAGGAAGCAAGAAGCTCAGCTGCAGTCTAGGTTGCAGGAAGGGGCAAATCTGACGGGAAAATATCGGAAACAGAAGAACACAGACCAGCCTTTCGGCAGTAGTGATTGTCCCAGTGTGGAAGAAACCGAGGAGTGAAGCGTAAATGACGGCAGTCCTACTACTAAGGAATTAGCAAATTTACCTGAAGACAAGGACCGGAAATGTGAGGAAAGTGATGGAGAATCATCCAGTTTTCGGATGAGTTTAGCTGCCGGCAGACAGGAAAAAAATAGGGAACCATTGTAAGGACCTTCACCAGACGCTGACACACAGCGAACGTGTCAGTGATAACAATTTCCATGTTGAACTGGACAACAGCTGTCACATTTTGCCACACGGGGAGCATTCTCCACGCCAAGTACTCCACTTCATTCATGATGCAGGGCTGAAGGCCGCTTTTCCTCACGGGTGCCTAGCTTTTAGGATTCTGCTCAGGCCGCTGGTCCCACAATCGCGGGGGGCGAGCGCCGCTTTTCGAAGCTCAGGCTTACTAAAAGACACTGATGCTGGCCAACGAGAGACGGACATCTCTTATCTTTTATCACTCGACTATGCCATTGGCCAGTCTTTGGATCTCTCTGATGCTGTGCTTCAGTTTGCGAGGGCAAAGGCAAGAAAAGCGACCTTTTGAACTAACAGACTAGGGTGAATATTCTGAGGCTGTCACACACGGTTTTATACTGGTCCACCCAACACTGGGACACAGTTCAATTTCTCGATGTTAGCACATTTCAGTTATTCTTCAGATTAAAAAGGTTCTATACGCTTGGAGGAAATGGATTTTTTTATTGGCTTGACTATGGCGTGAATAAATACAGATTTGTAGATCCTAGTCTGCAAATGTGTCATCTTATATGACAGGAATAAATCATGCATGCAAATCGTGCCTCAGAGTCATGAAACGGGCTGCAAATGCAATGAAAAATAAGGGATTCAAAAGTTTAACAAATGGAGGCGGGGGAGGGAAGCGCCGAAGACGCTCCACGCCTGGGGTGCCATTTGGTCTAAGGCGGGCCCTGGTGAGAATTTACCCCACAACCCATTGTGCGTCTACCACCACCCCTCGGTCCGACGTTAGCGCTTGTCACCCGTAGCTCTCCAAGAGCTGTACAGAGGCAGTCCGTGTCACTGCCCCTGTTTTATGGTGGGGGAAATTGAGGCACAGAGCTGTGAAATGACGCACAGGAATCCTCTGATGGAGCAGAGAATTGAACCTAGATCCCCTAGTGCCCTAACCACTGAACCATCCCTCCCTGCTCCTTTCATCCCTCTGTCCCCTTCCCCTCCCAGACTCCGCCTTAGCTGGTGCCATCAACCGCAGATCAAACTGTTCTAGTCTGGGTTTGCGTTCCGAATCCAGCCCTCCCCGCCAGCTCCCTTCCACCCTTCTCCCCACCCCTGGAAATTAACCAGGAACATTATCTGGGATGGCTTGGAGACAGGCCTGGGAAGAGAGGTGAGGATTTGCAGTCATCATTCCAATCAAACGCTCCTCAGCGCGCCACGTTCTGCCATCTAACAACAGGGGAGCCGACCAAAACCTTCCCGCTGGCGCCTTCTCAGCCAGCAGACGTCTCCCCGAGCCACTCCCCTTCCCTCGTCCCAACCAGCTCCGCCAGGACAGCTCCCACGCCAGCCAAGGGAGAGTCTCCCCATTGCGTCAGGGAGTGTTGGATCCGGGCCCGGGTTTCCTTTGTCCCCCACCGGGTCGAGTCCAGGGGGGAGCTGACGCAGGGCCTCTCAGCCGAAGCAGGGGTGAGGGCCACCATTTCGGCCGACTCGCTGAACGGGAGTGAGCGAAAGAACCCAGGCTCACCAGTGGGGGCTGGAACAGATTCCTGCCCTCTGCGGATCGGACACGGCGCGGGACCTGTAACACACACAGCCGCCCCAGTGGCCCACCCGCAGGCGTCTCTTTTAGCTCGGTCTTCACATGGCGTCCGTGCCGGTCACTTCGGAGCTGATGGAGGGTCTGTCTGTGCTCGGAAGACCTCTGAGACAGAGCGAGCAGGGGCCGCACCGGGTTCAGGAAGCAGGGCGCGTTTCCGGAGCACGAAGCTGGCACAGCGAGGGGCTACTGCCTGTCGGGCTTGAGGGGTGATGTAAAAATCTGTGAGGAGCCCAGGGCTGGAATAGCAGGGGGCGGCGGGGCAGGATTGAGGGGCGCTGGCAGGGCTATGGGTGCAAAGGGAATCTTGCGGCACACCTGCGCACGCCAGCCCTCGCTTCCAGCCAGCTCACGTCGAATTAAATTGTGCAAGCAAGTTTAACGGGGGGACCAGGGGGCGTTGGGGGGTGGGTAGCTTACTTGGAGCCGTGGTGCTGTTCAGCGTCCTGTGGTCATGCAGAACAGCTGCCGCTGTTGTCTTTGGCCCCCGGCCGGGATGAGGAGAGAGGCCTGTGGTCGGCCCAGCACGCCGGCTGCAGGAATTTCGTTCCTCTGCCAGCTCCACACAAAACCCTTTTATGTGCCCAGGCAGGTTTGACTCCGGAGTTGTCTTCGGCGCCCGCTTCAAAAAGAGAGAGGGAATAATAAAGGCGAGTGAAAAGTGACGCTTCAACCAGCCCCAACGTCCGAGTCGCTTTCAGGGGGAGACTGCGGGGCCGGATCCTGCCCGGGGTCCCATTGTGGGCCCACTCCTGACTGGTGTCACTTCGGAGGAACGCCACTGAGCGCTCTGGGGTGGCTCTAGGTTTACACCAGCAGCTGACGAGCAGCACTGATTGCAGAGATCGCCGCAGCCCAGCTCCCTGCGCCTGGCCCCACAGCGCCAGTCAGCGGCAGGCTCCGCATTCTGGGTTTCCTGAGGAAAACTGGTCCTGGGAAGGGGCGGGTTTCGAAATCACAAGGGGGCTGCAGCCTTGCCCACTCTCGCGGTTTGATCCTAAGTCTCACGATGGGGGGGGGGTTGTTTTGCTGAAAGCACCAGCTCCGGGAGTCATGTGATTTTGTGAGGCTCTCTGTTCTCATTTTAAACCCCCCCCCACCCCCCAAAAAAATCCTACGTTTCTAACCTCGCTGGTAGCAGAGAAAAGGTGGAAGACGTGACCCAAGTGGGACCCTGAGGGTTCCGAAGGCAAAGGACAGGACCCGAAACTGGATGATTTTTATGAAAAATCGCATAATTTTTCATCTGATCTCCTGGTTTTTTTGTGTGGCCTGACTCGTGCTTTGAGAACGCATGGGGCTGGCCGTGCTGAAAGCCGCTCCTCGTTGCTATCGAAAGTCAGTGGGAGCTGGGTGGCCAGCTGCCTGTCATGCCTCCATCTCCCCCTTAACCCCGGAAGTCCTCACTCGGGCGGCATCTCCATTCATCCGTGGGAGCGCTGTGACTGGCCAGGGGCTTGGTGGCCACCAAGGAGCTGAGGACACGGCCCGGTCTGAACAGAAAGGGGCATTTTTAAATGTCAGGGGACATTGACAGCGACCAGCTCAGCACAGATCAGTTTGTCTCTAGCCCTCAGACAGCCCTGACCAGTGACCCCTCTGTGGGGCAGGGAGAAGAGCCTCCAGAAAGCAGTCCCGCCCCCTCCTGTCCCAGACCCTGAGCCCCATAGGTTATCTGTTTGGAGCTTCCACAGCATGCGGGGAAGGGCTGGAGGGTGCCAGCGAGCTGCCACGCTCCCGCACGATGCACCCCAGAAACGATGAGTGTGAACAGAGCCCCCCTCCCTTGCAGCAGTGAAAGGGGACGTTTGGGGCCTGGGTTTCCAGGAAGGCAGCAGTATAGGACCGGAAGTGAAGCAGGCTCATGTGCCCAATTGAACCAGGACCGCGGTGGTTTAGGGAGGCAGAATGGTATCACCCCAGTTGGGAACTGGACAAGACACCGGGGCTAGCCCCCTGCCCATGCAGGTGCCAGAGGAGGCCTGCACGCTGTGAACACATGGTACCACCGGTCTCCGTGAATAGCTCAACTCTCCAGCACGGCCCAGGACATTGATTTCCGTGCCAGCACGGCAGGCAGAGCGCTCCTGGCTGCCTCGCCAGCCCCTTGGGACCTTGCATCGCCCTCGGAGACCCTTCCTCCAGTTGCTGGGTAATTCTGGACCAGCCCAGGCTTTCCCGCCCCTAGAAGTTAGGTTTGGACAATGCGGCTCACCATCAAATCCCATCAACGGCGGGGCATCATTCCTGCCTTCCTGCCAGCTTCGAATGATAATCGAGTTCTTTTCTTTCCTATCCAAAGCTGCCTGGAGTTCTGCCATAGAAACTCTGGGTGTAAGGGCACGGGGCAGACTGAGTAAAGCATCTAAGACCTGGTCTACAATTAAAATTTAGCTGGACCTAGGGCTGGTTGTGTTAGTGGGTCCAGCGACGCGGAGCTCTCCCCAGCAGACCTGGGCTGAGGCCCACTGACTCATTCCACACAGGGTCACCACATGGCCACCCGTTTGGATCAATGGTGACCTGGGCTGGATCTGAGCCAACATCCCCATAGGGGAAAGGCCCCGCAGTTCATTACCCCATTCCCCCATCCCAGGGCTCACGCACCAGGCACAGGAACGTCCTACCTTATCTGGAACAAGCTGCAGGACGCCAGCATTCCCTTAGGAGGGGGAAAATGCAATAGGCCCGTGCTGGATCGTGATCCTAGATCATACCAATACTACATGAGTTGTCTCCCTCTCCTCTAGCAGAGTTGCCTAGTGGCCACGTTGCATTGCGGTCCAGTAGCCGTGCTGTGTTGCGATTGACTACTGTACCGCTACCAGGACTAAAAGGGATGCCCGATTCCATAATGGACAGGATGGAGCGTTGCACCGGTGACTTGACATGGGAACCCAAAGCAACCTGAGTTTGCTGTTGTGGGAGATCACGCAGGTCATGCCTCCCTGCTCTGGGAGATTTCCCTCCTCAGCTGGTTTGCTGTTTTCTGAGTGAGTGGGTGTGACACCCTGCAACCCACGTACACCCTTACGGTGTGATTGTGTATCATTCACGTTCACGCTTATAGTGTAACTGAGTATTGTTTAGTGCAAAGCGTGCCACATAAGGTATTTTGGGAATGCTCATGACCTGCTGCACATTACTGTTAGGGTAGCACCTTTCTTGCAATGTCATATGCATGATTATGAAGCTCTGCTGTGTAACATTCCAAAATATGGGTCCCACGTGGCTTGAGGCAAATCCAGGTAAACACTGAAGGCAGAGAAGGTGGTTCACGCCTCGCTGAGGCATGCATAAAACAACCCAGCTCTTTCAGGAACAATGGACTGGCCTACACCTCTGACAAGGTGATGCCCATTTGTCTCAAGTGGAAGAAATCCGGCCGGACATTGCTGATTGCCTGACCACAGGGGGGTGGCAGAGAAACATGTTAAAGGAGGAGACATTTTGGTCTGTGGAGCTCTCTTACAATCCATCTACAAGACAGCACCACGACTCTCCACGGGAGAAGGAGCCTGGCCGGAGGCTGACCAACCAGCCTGTGGTGAGAACCATCTAAAGACTGTACGGCTACTGACGTGTTTAGTTTGGAATGCGATTTGCTTTTATTTCTTCCTGATCCAATCTGACTTACTTTCCTCTGGTTTATAATCACTTAAAATCTTTCTGTACTTGATTGTTTTATCTAAAGCAACGTGTGTGGTTTGGGTGTGTGAAGAGACTTGGTTTAGAGTGACAGAGCTGGTGCATATCAATGTCTTTGATCAATTGATGGACATCTGTGAGTGTGCAGAGTCCAGCGGGCAGCACTGAACTCTGTAAGACGGCAGTTCCTAGGGTTGTATCTGGGACTGGGGAAT
The DNA here is from genome assembly GCF_026122565.2 of Emydura macquarii macquarii. Taxonomy (NCBI): domain Eukaryota; kingdom Metazoa; phylum Chordata; order Testudines; family Chelidae; genus Emydura; species Emydura macquarii. The sequence goes on along the minus strand of NW_027133829.1, from coordinate 10,048,590 downwards.
TTGCTGGGCCATTCTATTGCATAATCCCATGAGCGACTGGCCAGAAGCGCACATCCACTAAATCAGTGACCGCTTGCTTGCAGGAGGCTGTGCGTGGGCTGACCCAGGAGTGGGGGGTTCACACAGCAGGGCAAGTGCAAGACGGCGCCCAGGAGTGAGGGATTGGGGTGACAGCTATACACCAGTCCAGACTGCAGAGGGGAACGTCACAGTGGGGCTGAACGCTGAGGTGAGGGACAGCCCTGGTGCAGTGGACGGGGCCTCCCTGCCCCACCCCCACTGAAGCCACAGCGTGGCTGGAAGAGAAGACAAATCCGGACCCACGCAGGAGGAGAAGAGAAAAGGTTTAATAAACAGGAGACAGAGTCTCATCTGGACTCAGGAGAGAGGAACCTTTCTACGATTAGGTGCTAAACCCAAAGGCCGACCAAACCGCTCCGAGATCCCCTGGTCTCTGGGACTGGCTGGCACAGGACTCCTGCAGGGCGGGATAGAGCTGGTAACACGCAGCCGGCTTGGACTCGGGTGTGATCATCCTCGCCCGTTAGTGATGATCCCACTCCGGATCGGGGCTGGATTCTGAATCCCATCTCCCACCTGCCAGCAGCGGTGACCAGCTTTCCTGGTCGGCCCTTACCAGGACGGCTCCCTCCCGCAGGGAGCGAGGCCTTTTGCTGGCTCTGAACCTCCATGGCACCGTTTGTTCCCCAGGATTTCCAAAGAGTCCCTCCCCACGAGGTCCATCTGGGCTCGATTCGGTCGCCAGACATTGGCGCGGACAAATAGTGGCATCCTCATTCAGTGGCCAGGCTTGCGCCATGTGTACGTGAGTGGGTGTGCCCGGCACAGCTGAGACCCCAACTGGGAACCCCATGTTCTGTCGGTCCCAGCTCTACCGGCACTCCTGAGTTCCTCTGAGTCGGGGGACGTTCTTTGCCTGGTTCTAGCATCCATCTCTCCTGGGGTCCGTTAGACACCTAATAATCCCGGCCTCCCCCCACCCGCCTGCTGCTCCCTTCACCCAGCAAAGGGATGTGTCGAAAGATGACCCCTCCCTCCCCTTCTGAAAAAAAAAAATCTCAAACCAAAACTGTTCATAGACATTTCCACATGGGGAGTCTGACTCCACCCAGACTCCACCCACAAAGGTTGATGAGGCAGGGACCAGGCGTCCACGGTTTGGGCTGCCGTCGAGAAGGAAGGTGGCGGCCAACGTCTCCGTCCCGGATCCCGATCTCAGCCCCACCTCCCGGCTGGAGCGGTTAGTAATAATCGTCCGTTTCCTCGCTCTCCGCATCGTCCTCAGGCCCCGGGCGTGATTTGGGCCAGGACAGCCCCGTCATGTTCAACTGATCTGGAAAGACAGCATGGAAGCTGAGGGGTACGGCTTTACTTTATCGCCCCGGTACGGGGCCCTGGGCTCTCTGCTTCTCCCTGCTCCTGAAGTCGCTACCGTGCCTAGAGGCAGTTAACCCAACCACTCGCTGACAGCAACTCTCCGAAGCCTGGTGGGCCAAATCCATCCCTAGGCTAATCCCGCTGGCGTCACTGGAGTTTGGCCAGGGGTCAAATAGTGCCCAAAGCCTATCACAACATGGAACAGCTTCCGCTAACACATAGCAGTGGGTCCAGCCCGTAGCCAGAAGTGCAAGAAACCCTCTCATGAACAACCTGCCCCGGAAGGTGGTTCCTTCCTGACCACTGTCAGCGAGTGGTTGGGTGATGCCCTGAAGCAGGAGGGTTTGCAGCCCTGCTAAACAAAAAATAACTTATTTATTTTGATCTTGTCTAATGGAACCGACAGCTATGAGTGTGCCCATTCTCTGTGCCCATTCTCTGTGCCCATTCTCTATGCACACTCGCACGCTCGCACACGCGCGCCCTTCATCCTGCAGAGCCTTCCCCACTTGTTTCTGGGGGTTGAGAATGGGCAATGGGTGTTGCGTCCCCCTCAAGTGGCTGAGCGGCTAGAGAATAACAGCCCCGCTGCTGTCGGCAAATGGAGTTACTCCTTTAGCCCCAGTGAGAGAATGCTGCTGCGGTGTTGGAAGCCCCTGCTGACAACACACAAAGGGCGGACCCACAACCAACACCCCGCCAGCTCCCTCTCCCCAGCTATAGCTCCCCACGGCGTGGCATGCCATATGTCCTCCAGTGCCTTGTACCAAAAAAAAAGGGGCTCAGGTGATGAGGATTTCACCATTTGTCTCTGGAAATCCTTCCATGGTCTAACATCTCACTGACAGCAAGTTATTCCTTGTTCCACTCAATTTTCCTTTGTTTAATTTCCTCTGATTACCCCTACTACTGCCTCTGTGAACCCTCCTAAACAATTCTCTCCTCTGTTTTTCCTGGTGCAGAAGGGCCATTGAGTTCCACCCCAGAAGTGGCTGCATTTCATTGGTGAGGTGCAGTTAATTATTGCGTGTGGCTCATACATAATATCTCAGCTGCAGGGTGAATTCTGCCGAACAGCATTGAGTTCCTGCACGTAGCAGATTCCCTACCTGCAGCAGAGGTGAAATAAATAGTCAGTGAAACAACAGGAGGATTTTCTGAAGGAAAGGGATTATATGAGGACGGGCGGGCTAACGTTTAAGGCTCTGGACTGGGTTTCATGATGTCCAATTTTCAATTAGCTCCCCAAGCAAAGCTGCAGGAAGCTTAGCGGCTACCCAGAGGCAGGGACACCGCAGCATCGCTTTGTCGCAGCAGCTGATTCGGGAAGGCCAAACATCCTGACCCCTTTGAGAGGACGAGAGGTCCCGGCTCCCTGAAGCGAAGGGGCTGGCGTGCGGGGAGCGGCGGGGGTCTCACTTACCCGGCGTCAGGACCGTCAGGCTGGCGAGCGCAGCCACCTCCCCGACTCTGTTCCTGGCGAAGCAGCGGTAGGTGCCCTCGTCCGTCACCCGGATGCCCTGGATCTGGAGCCAGCCGGTCACTTCGTATTTCTGGGGGCCGCCCCTGAACTGGAGTCAGACACTTTCAGTTAGCACTAGCCGGGCTGGCGACGGAGCGAGAAGCAGGCAGCTGCCGGGGACCCGCTGTGGGAATCCGCGCAGGAGGCTCCCAGTAGCCGGGATAACTCCCAGGGAGAGAGTGGGAAGGGTCCCTGTGGACAGCCAGTGCCAGGCCCTGCATTGCCACTGCTGCAAACACGTCATCCCCGGGACAGCACCATGGGAACTCGGTCGCTCTTGGCCAGGGTCCCGGGGCCAGCCTCCTCCCCAGTGTCGTTCCGGTGCAGCCAGAAGGGCATCAGCACACAGGGGAACACGCCACGGACCACGACCCAGACAGAGCCCCCATTGCAGCCCTAGGACACTGGGTTACAAAAGCCTCCCTGGTAAAGTCAGCATCTCTAAGCAGCGGGACTGACACAACACAGGGTCCTTGGCTGGAGTCGCAGGCAGCAGCTGCTGTGCGGGGCTTTCTGGAAGTCCTAGGCAAAGGAGGGCATTTCAATGGTCACAGAGGGCCATGTTTCCTTACAACACCCCTATTCAGAGCCCCCCACCCCCGGTACCAGGGCATCGCAGCCTGCTGGGAACCGTGACTCTGGAGCCAAACTGGAATAGGCCAAATTCTTTTCACATGTGAAAATCTGAGACTTTCTTTTAAAAAACAAAAACAAACTACAAACACTTAAAAGAGATTGGGAACTACCCACCCAGCTGTCTTGTTTTCTGCTGGGGTCCTCCCTCCCTTCGTTAACAGATTGCAAAAAGTCAGAAGAAACCGATCTATCTTGGAACATTCACATGTCACCCTTGCTTTGCCCTGTCCATAAACCCAGGGCATCTGAGCCGCCTCCAGGAAACTGCATTACTTGATCGTGGAACAAGAGTTGGCAAACAGAGGGAAAGCTGGAACGGCTATTGATTATGTGCCATGACAATACAGAACGGTCTATTTCCATCCAGGATTTTTATCTGATCTGGGAACCAACCCTCACTCCCTGCCGTCCTACCGTAGCATCCCTGCCTTCATCCGCTGGTGACGCTCCCCCCAGCTTCATCTGATGCTGGCACCTCCACCCACGTCATGCTGTCCTATCCCAGCAAGACACTGGAACTGCAGCAGTTCCAGTGCAGCTGTAGGAGACCAGTGAAGCCTACAACTGTAGCCTGCACTTGGTGGGGTTACCAGAGCTCCGATTCCTAGCAGATTCTATCTAGTCCGTCACCTGTCTGGGGAAGACTGTGGCATGCCATATGTTCTCCAGTGCCTTGTACAAAAAAAAAAAAAGGCTCAAGAGATGAGGATTTCACCACTTGTCTCTGGAAACCCCACCATGGTCTAACATCTCACCGAGAGCAAGTTATTCCTCACACGACTCAATTTTCCTTTGCTTAATTTCCTCCGATTACTCCTACTACTGCCTCTGTGAACCCTCTGAAACAATTCTTCTCTCCTCTGTTGTTCCTGGTGCAGAAGGGCCATTGCCTATCGCCCCAGAAGTGGCTGCATTTCACAGTTAATTATTGTGTGTGGCACAGATAGATAGATAGATATATCAGCGTCTAGGTGAATTCTGCTGAACAGCATTGAGTGCCTACACGTAGCAGGTCCCCTACCTGCAGCAGAGGTGGAAATTCGGGAGTGTGTGTGCATAGATGATATAAACAGAGTCAGTAAAATGATTGGAGAACTTTCTGAAGGGAAGGGGTTATATGACGACGGGCAGTCTAATGTTTAAGGCTCTGGATTGGTTTCATGATGTTCAATTCCTGCCTCTGGTACATGTTCCTGGCATGACCGTGGCGAAGTTACTGAATCGTTCTGTGACTCAGTTTCCATCTGTCACATTCTTTCATTTCTCTCACCCTTTGCCTGCTTAGACTGTCAGCTGATAGGGCAGGGCGTATCTGTCACTGCCCCGAGCGTAGCACGAAGCCGAGCATCTCGGTTATGGCCTCGCAGCGGAAGGGGTGGGCCAGAGATTAAAGCGGTATCCTGGGAATGGACAGGTCTGGGTTCAACTCCCTGATCTGCCACAGGCTCCCTGTGGGACGTCGGGCCATTTCCTTTGGGGATCTGGGCCTTGCTGGTCTCCTCAGTTGCCATCTGTACAATGGGGATAACAGCCCAGCCCTGCCGCTCAGGGAGGCTGCAAGGTCAAATCCACCAAAGATGGAGCGTGTTCAGATACTTTGGTACTGGGGCCCATATCGGTAGATAGAAGGCACCACCGGATCTAGGTAATAGGGTGGCAGATGGATGGGGCAGAGGCTTAGACCGAGGCATCACTGGGGCCGAAGTCTCACAGGGCAGCTGGGCCTGCAAAGGGAGCTGGGCCCAGCCTGACCTGTGACGGATGAGCTGCCTCTCCGCTGAGACGGGTCAGCCAGGAGGGAGGTGATTCTAAAAGCCAACCAGGAGCACGTCTCCAGAGAGCTCCAGGAGGCAGGCTGTGAAAGGCCCTGGAGCAACGTGACTGCCAGGAACGGAGAGGTCCCTGCAGAAAACCCCGCTCTGCTGCCAGCTCTATGTGGATGAAATAAAGCTGAAGCCCTGAGGAAACGGGCCTGGACGTGGCACTGGCTCTTCCCTGGGCCAGCCGCCTACCTGCGTGTTGCCCTCCTGCAGCCTTGCTCTTTTGAAGCGACTTCTATACCCGTGTTGTGCTCACCCAGCGACGGCCTTTCCCTTTGTCAATGACACAACTGGACAAGCAATGGGGGGAAAGCCTCATTGAGGCCTGAATCTGGCCTGGCCCCATCTCTGCAGCCGTCCAGTGCTCGGACGCCTCTCTGGCCAACACGAGCCACTCCTCCTCCTCCTCTCTGCACCCGAGCAGCTTGTAAGAGAACAGCAGCAACGTGCTCATGGGGAATTCAAAGCTGACCCGGTCGGGGAGGACAGGGGGAAAAATCAGCCCTTCATTGCCCTGTTCCCCTCTCACCCCACTTTACAAGTCCCACCTCCACTCCAGGAAAAGACAGGATTTCCCCTGGCTACACCATACACTTGTGGCCCAGTTGCAGGGTGCTTTTCCCCTCCTGGCCTGAAGTGGAAGAACAGAACGTGCTACATCCGCGTCAGAGAGACGGGCTAAAGTTCAACTACCGGTCGCCGACTCAGTGCGGGAATCGCTGTCTGAGTCTCCGGCCTGTGCTTTGCAGCGGGTCAGACTGGGATGAGCACAATGGTCCCGTTCTGAGCCGAACATCCGTGCGCCTACCACGTGAAAGTCGGGCAAATTCAAATAAGAAACAAGGCAGACGTTTTTAACGGGGAGGGTAAGGATTGGAACAAACTACCCGGGGGAGCAGTGAATTTGCCGTCTCTTGGTGGCTTCAGATCCAGGCTGGGGTGCCTTTCTGGAAGATCTGTTTTGTCAAGCACAGGTGGCAGCATACGGGGTGAAGTGGGCGAAATACAACGGCCGGTGACATACGGGAGGTCAGCGTAAATGAGCTAACAGCCCTTCTGGCCTCAATCTATGAAAACTGTCCTTTACAGCTGGCAGATCCCAAGGTGACCAGACTGCCCCTGATGGTGTTCACAGCACGTTATTTTCAGTCCTTCGCAGGCGAGCGGCAGCCCCCGGAGCATGTCGCAGCTGCGTTTGAACATGGTGGTTTCTGGCTGGTAGCGAGCGCCCCGGCAGAGGGGAGCGAAAATAAGCTGCCTGCAGGATTGGTCGGCGCCCGAGGCGGTGGTCAAAAGGCAGTTGCTTCAGATGGAGGAAGAACTTCTACAGGTCCATGCGCCAGGCCAACCCTCTAGCCAGGGGCTGCCCCTGAACTCGGTTGTCCCCAGAAGCGGGACCGGTTTCAAGCTGTCCCCATAATGACCAACAATCACCCCAGAGCCGTGTTTCATTTTGTTCCTACCACTTGGCCCCTCTCTGGTGCTATCAGTGCTTTCCCCCATGACTCCCTGGTCTAGGGTGTGACCCCCGGGGTCGCCACCCAGGCCTTTTTAATAACTGAGTACACAACAAAGCTGACCCCCCTCTGCATGCCTAGCATTGTGCTACGGGGGGGGGGAGGGCAGGATCTCAGCCGGCCGCTAACCCTCCCCGAGACGTATTGATGGGATGGGAAGCACTGGGCCACCGGTGGAGCTGAGGGGGTCAGAAAGCATCAAGCCCCCGCCCCCAAGAACTGGCCAAGGGATTACGTGGCAGTTTGGCCACAGAGGGGGAAAAAGCAGGCGTGGCAGGGGCTCCGAAAGGGGCAGCACCGCTGGGCGGAGAAGCCAACCTGCCATGAGTCATGTGGACCAGGGTTCCTGAGGAAATCTGCCTGACGTGAGGGGTCAGGGAGGGAGGCGAGGAGAGCACTGGAAGGAATTATCTAGTTCGGGAGTTTCCTCTGATGACAGGGAAACCCCCCCATCCCCATCCCCCCCAGCCATTGCCCAGAGCGCCGATCCAGCAGCTCACCTGTACCGAGATGTGGGGGTCATCGCCCGGCAGCAGGACCTCCGCGCCGTCCTTCCGCCACTCGATGGACGCCATGGGGTAGGCGAAGACCTCGCAGCCGAAGATCACGTCCTGCCCGGTGACGTTCCACACGTCGTAGGGAGGAGACAAGATCTGGGGTTCTGGGGAAGAAGGCGGGGGGGGGGGCGAGGTGAGATGCGGGGACTGCTCGTTCAGTGGGGGTGGGCAGCCCCTCGCCGGCCCGGCGTTGCCGTGGTCCAGATACGGGCAGAGCAAGGGCAGGCTGACGGAGACGCTGGCACGGCCAGGTGAAGCGCTAGCCACAGCTGAGCCCAGCACTGACACCGGTGGAGTCCTTCCTGATTTTCCACGGGAGAATCAGGCCCAGGACTGACCCCTCCCTCCAGCCCACCCCACGGCTGGAGCCTCTGCATTGTCTGTGCCATCGCCTCAGCACTCCTGGAAGACCAAACACCAGCCCACGCTATCCTGACTAGCCTGGCCCCCTTTGCCCACCTCGGTGCTCTGCCCGTGCCCCATTTCCCTGCAAGATGTGCCCCCACTGGCCCAGCAGGAAGACGGGGCCCTGGAGCGCCTTCTTGAATGTCCCTGGACGGCAGCTGCCCGTTGCTCCCATCCAGCGCCGATAAACCCGCTGACGATGCCGCTTGCCACTTGGCAGCATTTCATTTGGGACCAGAAACTGTAACAATCCCCTCCTCAGCCCTCCACAGACTTGGCACCAGTGCGGCCTCGTTAACGTGTCCTCGCGACAGGCGAGGGGATCTTTCTTAGCAGCTAGGCCAGCAGACGGAGTCAGGACGCCTGGGTTCCGCCCCCAGCCTGACCTTAGACAAGTCACAACCTTTCTGCGTGGGGCTGGGAGGTGCTAATTCACTAGGGAACGCCTGTGAAGTGCTTTGAGATCCTTGGCCAAAACCTGCCAGGGCAGCGCAAGGGGACAGTCGAAAGCCCAGGGTAGACCGCAAGCGGAGAGGGATTTTAGGCACGGCCGTTCGTTACGACGGCAGCTCAGCGGGTGCCATTTTTTCGGCTTGTCAGTCTTCCTGGTCTAAGCCCCTCTAATGAGGCTTTCAGCATTTGGCTAGGAAGTTGCTGCGCACTCAAAGTCACGCACTGCACATGCCGACGGTGAAGCCAGACAGACTCAATGAGCTTCCCAACAGCGCTAGCTTATTGAGAGCCTTTTAACCCCTGCAAGCGGACAGGGACGGTCCTCCGAGACCAATGCTCACTTTTATCTCCACCAGCTATGCTTCGCCCCTCTGCTTCCCAATTCTGCAATGAGCTCCACCTACCAGCTGGCTTCCTGCCACACCCACAACCGCAAAATGTTAACAAATCCTGAGCGACCGCCCCCAAAATCAGGAGATTGGCTTCACGCTCATGAGATTTTTTAACATGGAATCATTCGCCTTCTGGATCTCAAGCCTTTACGCTTCATGGTTTCAGGGTTTTGTCCGCAACCAGGAGGGCTCGAAACTTGCTTTAAAAAAAAAAAAAAAAAAAGCTGCAATTCTCATAAAATCCTTTGACTCCAGGAGCTGGGGCTGTTGGTAAAATATCAAATATTGTGAAAGTTTGCAACACTGCACTTATTGGGCTCTCCCTGCTGTCGTATATGAGTGTGAACACTTGTAATAATCCCTAGCGCTTCTTATCCCTAGATCTGAAAGTGCTTCACAAAGGAGGTCAGTATCATTATCCCCATTTTACAGCGGGGGAAACTGAGGCATTGAGCGGACACCTGGTAAACCAGTGAAAGAAGCAGGAGATGAACCCAGGTCTCCTAATTCCCAGTCCAATGTCCACTAGGCCACACTCGCAGGTAAGTAAATCCCCATCCTAGGAGGTGTTTAAGAACAGGCTGGGCAAACTCCTGTCAGGGACGGTCTAGGTTTACTTCTGCACTAGCTGCTCTCTCCAGGTTCCTTCCAGCCCAACATTTCTCTGATTCTGTGTGCAAGGATCTTTTCAAACACACACAAAAGCTGCTCCCATCACACATATAATACAGGATAATAGTCAGAATAACCCGTGTGCAGCCTCTCTGCTTACAGCTGATGGGGGAAAAAATATGGTAAAAAAGTCACCGAATAGCACCGCTCTCACCCGGTGTCTCCACCCTAAGCAGAAGCTCAACAGATCACCAAGCCACTTTGTAGGCCCAAGAGGTTGAGGTCGCAGGGACAAGCGCCAGCCCTCTGATAGCTTGTCCAAGACCGTGGTGGGTGTCTCTGAGACCACGACACCTTTATTTCCTGTGCGTCAGACCTTTCCAGCCCTGGGTGCTCTGCCCGTGTGCAGAGACAGCGGCTGTTTTGGGCGCCGACTCGCTGCAGATCATCTCTCGAGGAGACTTCGCTTTGGTTCTTTCTTGCTGTTGGCTTCCCTAATCTCCAGCATGAGTCAGACGGAGACTGAAAATACTGAGTCTGGGCAGAAAATACAACTGGCCCGAGGTGCAACATTCAGCACTGGATTTTCACCCATTCCAAAACGGGAGATGTTAGGGTCGAGGGGAGAATTGATTCACGCCTGTCCCACGCTGAGCTTCTGACCCCAGATCACCAGGCACCGCCCTCGCCTGGTCTCGTACTGCGAGTTCTCTAGGGCAAGGAGATCATAAAACCGCCACCAGTGACTGCCAGGAAATGGGGAAGAGACGCCCGGCCATGGGTGCTTTTTCAGTGTGTTTGTTTTAAAAATTGTCTGGCCAATTTAAGAGGCAGAATAACATCCCAGCAGCTGCTCCGGCGGCGTCTCAGTAACTTCTCCCAGCAGCAAAGGACACAATTCTTCCAAAGCCACAAGGTTTGGAAACCGAGCGCATTTAAATACCAGAGAGCGAGCAAAGATGTCAGCCTGTTCCCCCAGCCCTCAGCAAAACGCTGCTGACCACAGAGGAAAGGGCCCAGCAGGCTGCCCGGTCCAGAAACCCCTCCGTGCAGCTCTCTCGGGGGAGTGAGGGGGCACGGCCCCTCCAGCACCACCTCACGCGGCTTCCATCTGCTGATGCGGCGAATTGTGGGAGGTGGCGCCTCCTAGTCCCAGGGAGACAATTCTAGTTCCTTCTCCAGGGGGTGAGATCGATGCCGCACAGGCTGTCGGCTAGACCAAGGCACCTTCGTGCCACTCTGGCAGCTTAAAGGAGGGGTGAATCCCCCAGCCCCTTAACAAGTGGCTTCTCCAGCCAGCCTGGAGCTGGCACGCAGAGGGCATGGTGGGGGCGCGACTGGAGCACACTGGACTGCGGCTTTTCTCGGCTCCCTGGGGCCCTGTGAAGTGCCGGAAAAGGGGAACTGAGACTCTCGGGGCCTCTTTTGTTTTGTTTTTTAGCTGCAGCCCAGTTTTCATGCCAGGTCCTGGGAGCCCGCTTGTGTGTCCACCCGCTAGCCGCCCACCAGCGAGGGTGGGCCTGCTGCCTCTCTCCAAGACAGGGGGCTTGTCTCTGCCGTGTAGCCTGGGGCGTGGCGAGGGGGTGGGAAAGGGCCCCGGTCAAACAGAAGCTCATCCGCAGGAGAGCCGGAGTGAGACGGATTGGAGAGCTGTATGCCGAGTGTGCAGGAATAGTAGTAACCACAAGTGTTGGCCGGGCAGCAATCAGCTTCTGTGGGAGGAGGAATGCCCCTTCCTCACCCAGAGCCTCCCCAGAACACCTCCTGCAAAACCAGGCCTGCCTTCGGTGCCCAAACAAAAGCAACCGCCGCTTCCCGCCACTGGTGGGGCAATCAGGAATTTACTCCTTGGCTGCTGAGGCTTCAGAATCACGCCCCACGAAGGGCAGCAGCGTCCTCCTGGCGTGTGCTTTGCCTCGTCGCGTCTTTGCTGATCCCACAGCAAAGCCGGGGGAAGCAGGGCACATGCATTGTAATGCAGCTCAGGGTAAATGTGGGGACAAAGAGTGCAGCCAGACTTACAGGGCGGGGGGCTCTCTCTGGGAAGCAGTGAGTCTGAACCAGATCTGGGGTGGGGGAGTGGATAATCACCTGAACACAAGCTTCCAGCGGGAAAAGCTAATGCGATTCTGGGATGAAATTCCCCTGTCTATGCGAGTAAGAGCAGGGAGGTGATTTTACCTCTGTATTTGGCATTGGGGCGACCGCTGCTGGAATCCTGTGTCCAGTTCTGGCGCCCACAATTCAAGAGCAATGGGGCTGAGTAGGAGGGGGTCAGAGAAGAGCCACGAGAATGATTAAAGGCTTAGAAAACCGGCCTGATAGCGACAGACTCAAGGAGCTCCATCTAGCTAGCTGAACGAAGGGACGGCTAAGGGGTGAAGGATCACAGGCTGCCTATGACGGGGAACAGACATTTGATACCAGAGGGCACTTCAGCCTAGCAGGCAAAGGGCTAACGCAATCCAATGGCTGGAAGTTGAAGACCGGAAATGAGGCGTCCGTTTGAAAGCAAGGGCAATTAACAATTCACCTGGGGTCCTGGCGGATTCTCCATCACCGCTGGCAATTTCGAAACCAAGACTTTCCCTAAAAGCTCAGCTCTAGGGATTATTGTGGGGCAGTTCCCTGGCTGCGCTGTACAGGGAGTCAGCCTAGATGGTCTCCATGGTCCCTTCTGGCCTGGGAACGTATGATTCCCCTCCCCCCCAGAGCATCCACTGACACTACTCCCTCTCTCCCGGTAGTTTCCGATTCCCCATGGTCATATCTCTCCTCCATCCCAGAGCTCCATGCCCTGGTGAGACCCTCGTGATCAGCCAAGGCATCTGAGCGGGGTCCCCTTGGTCTAAAAGAGGTTGGGAGAGGGAGGTGCAGTGTTTATCTGCAAGGGACGCTCCGCTTTGGGACCCACCCCCTGCTCCTGGGTCTAAACCAGCATAGCTCTGTGTGGACATTAAGGCACACTGCAAGGGGCACCGATTTCCAGGAGGGCCAGGTTCTCAGACAGTCGTGCTGAGTAGTGTCGTACTCTGCAAATCTGCCATAGTGGCCAGGTACTTCTCAGTGTAAATGAGTTTTGGAGTGGGAATGCCTTGGGAAAAGTCCAGGCATGTGCAGGGCTGGGGAGTTTTTTGGAGAGGCTATGGAGAGGGGCGGGGTTTAGCAGCTGGTGTTAGTTGATTATTTTGGGTCAGAGGCTCCCCCAATCTCAGATCAGCACCTTTATCTGTATTCTTATCAATCAAACTGCCGACCTCAAGTGCTGAGGACCGACACAGCTGCAAGAGTCCGTTATTTGCCTCCTTTGGAGCATGCGGCCACGTTCCCATGGCGCATCCTTGCCAAGGAATCAGATCTCACTAGATTACGCATGTTAGAGGGCAGTTACTGTGAAGGGAATAAGCTGTAAAGCAGTTAGCATAGTTGGAGGGATAGGTTGCCATCATTAGGTTTCAGAGTGAACACCTGCCACACTGAACGAGGGCAGACCCACCTCTTTCTTAGCAGGATTGTTTCAGGGTCCATCTGCAGACTCAGGCAGGCAACAGTTCAATGGAGGTTTTCTTCACAATGAAAAGGGATAGAAATGTTGGGTTTTTTAATGAAAGCAAGTTTGACAGAAAATACTGGAAAGAGTTAAAAACCAGTACCAAGCCCAGGCTGTAGTGTGGAATGATAGCTATTTCTCATGGCCAACCAGTCCGAGTCTCCTTCCAGAACCTATCCTATAAACTAGAGATGGATTTTAAAAAGTAAATGAAAACAAGTCACAAAACCAAATTAAAGCAGACCAAATTCCCATTTCCAGGCGTGAGTGGAAGATCTCAGGAAGACTGATGGGTGGGGGAGCTATTTTTGTTTGCCACAACAAGTGAGGGTGAAATAAGTCAGCCTGATTTAAAACTATTCAGTAATGAAACCAAGAATTCGCTAACTCCTCCCCAGAATTATCACATGTGTTTTGAGTGTATGAGGCTCTGAAAACTCCCAGAGACTTTCCCATAAATTCTGCAGAACTTGGCAAAGTTCCCTGTACATTTCCATCGCTATACTGGAGAAGAAGGGACAGTCTTTGGTTAAATCACTGCTCTCCTGCAGGCTTCCAGTGTGTCACTGTCTCTCTCTGTGCCTCAGTTTCCCTTCTGTACAATGGGGATCATAATCCTTCCCTTGTTGATTTTGATCCTTACTGTGTGTGTGCCACGTCGACCACAAATGTACCTACCTAAGGATGGAGTGGTGTCTCCAGCATCTGAAGTCTTTCAGTCAAGACCAGCTGCATAACCTCAGCCGTGCAGAACGCAACACCATCCACAGCCTCAATAACGACTCTGACATTATAATCAGAGAGGCAGACAAAGGAGGTGCCGTAGTCCTCATGAATAGGTCGGATTACGAACAGGAGGCTGCCAGACAACTCTCCAACACCACATTCTACAAGCCGCTACCGTCCGATCCCACTGAGGAATGCCAAAAGAAACTACAACATCTACTTCAGAAACACAGGAACAAATCTACACAGACACACCCCCTGAGCCCCGACCAGGATTATTCTATCTGCTACCCAAGATCCACAAACCTGGGAATCCTGGACACCCCATCATCTCAGGCATTGGCACTCTCACAGCAGGATTATCAGGCTATATGGACTCTCTCCTCAGGCCTTATGCCACCAGCACTCCTAGCTACCTTCGTGATACCACTGACTTCCTGAGAAAACTACAATCCATCGGTGATCTCCCCGAAAACACCATCCTGGCCACTGTGGATGTAGAAGCTCTACACCAACATTCCACACAAAGATGGACTACAAGCCAGCAGGAACATTTCCCCTGATGATGATACGGCACACCTGGTAGCTGAACTTTGTGACTTTGTCCTGACCCACAATTACTTCAGATTTGGAGGCAATCTATACCTTCAAGTCAGTGGCACAGCTATGGGCACCCGCATGGCCCCACAGTATGCCAACATTTTTATGGCTGACCTAGAACATCGCTTCCTCGAAACTCGTCCCCAAGCACCTCTCCTTTACCTACGCTACATTGATGACATTTTCATCATCTGGACCCACGGGAAAGAGTCCCTCGAAGAATTCCACCGGGATTTCAATAATTTCCACCCCACCATCAACCTCAGCCTGGACCAGTCCACACAAGAAATCCACTTCCTGGACACTACAATACAAGTAAGGGATGGTCACATTAATACCACACTGTACCGAAAACCAACTGACCGCAATACATACCTTCATGCCTCCAGCTTCCACCCGGGACACATTACACGCTCCATTGTCTACAGTCAAGCCCGAAGATACAACCGGATTTGCTCTGATCCCTCAGACAGAGACAAACACCTACCGGATCTCCATAAAACATTCTTAAAACTACAATACCCACCTGGAGAGGTGAAGAAACCAATTGACAGAGCTAGACGGGTACCCAGAAGTCACCTACCACAGGACAGAGCCAACAAAGACAACAACAGAACACCACTGGCCATCACCTACAGCCCCCAGCTAAAATCTCTCCAACACATCATAAAGGATCTACAACCTGTCCTAGCAGATGATCCCTCACTCGCTCAAGTCATGGGAGGCAGACCTATCCTTGCTTACAGACAGCCCCCAACCTGAAGCAAATACTCACCAGCAACCGTACACCATACAACAAGAACAGTAACCCAGGAACCTATCCCTGCAACAAACCCCGTTGCCAGCTCTGCCCGCACATCGACTCTAGTGACACCATCACAGGTCCTAACCACATCAGCCATACCATCAGGAGCTCATTCACCTGCACATCTACTAATGTAACATATGCCATCATGTGCCAGCAATGCCCCTCTGCCATGTGCATTGGCCAAACCGGACTGTCACTGCGCAAAAGAATAAATGGACACAAATCAGACACAAAAAATGGTAACATCCATAAATCAGTGGGAGATCACTTCAACCTCCCAGGACACTCTGTAGCTGACTTGAAAGCTGCCAGACTTCAACAAAAAAAACTTCAAAAACAGACTTCAGTGAGAAACTGCAGAGCTGGAACTGATCTGCAAACCTGACACAATCAGACTGGGTCTGAACAGGGACTTGGAATGGTTCTCTCATTACAAGAAGTAATTGTCACTGTTCACACATTCTCACCTCCTAATCAATGGTTGTGAATAGGCTTCACCTACTCTAACTGAATGGACTTTGTTTACACCTACCCTCCCCATTGCTGTTCCTTACCCTTGGCTGTATTTATTCACCTCCAATCTGATTTCTATTTCATGCATCTGGCAAAGTAGGTTGCAGCCCACGAAAGCTTATGCCTGCAGAAATTAAATGTTAGTCTTTAAGGTGCTACAGGACTCTCGTTGTTTTTGCTGTGTACAGACTAACCCGGCTGCCCCTCTGGAACTGTCTTTCTAAGAGCTCTGCTCTACCTCAAACAGAAACCATGGGCGGGAAGCCAGGAAAGTTCTCTGGCCCGTGAACGAAGGAGGCCGGCGGGGAAGGGAGTTTGACCGCAGACTCTACCTGATTCACAGGGTCCCTCGTGGGCCACGGTGAGATTTGCCTCGGGATGGGCGTGAAACACCTCCTGGAACTTGCAGATCTGGGCGTAGGTCCTCCCATCAGAACCACACAGCGCCTGGCTGGAGAGGCAGGCACACTGGGGCTCCGGCACCTCGCCGTGTCGGAGGTCCCCCGTGTCCAGCCTGCACTCCAGGTGATCCCCACACTTCCCGTAGAAGTGGTTGGTGTTGTCCAGGTCGCAGATCTGCCCCTCCAGGTTGGCGCACTCCCAGCAGCAGTCGCACGGGTCCCGCACCCTCCCTGCCAGACATCCCCGGGGGGTGGGGCATTCCTCTGGGCTGCAGTCCGAGCAGCTCTCCCCTTCCTCCAGCAGCCTTTGCCAGCCTCGCTGCAGGTAGTCCGGGACGCTGGGCAGTGCCCAGCTGGGACAGGTCAGGGCCCAGTTCAAAACCAGCAAGAGAAAGACGCGTGGAGAGGGGGTCGGGTTGGCAGTGTTGGACATTTTCATCGGCTCTCTGGGTCTATCAGTCCGGTCGCCAGCATCACTTGGACACTGGATCCCTTGGTAGCATCTCCCTCTTCACAGCCAAGAAGCCATCAACACCTGCAAGGAAACGGAGCCATGTTACCGGGTTGCTAGACCACAGGGAGGTGCTTCCCCCAGGGTGGAGCAGAGCATGCGGGACCTAGCACTGATCACCTCTCTGACTGTTCAAACACCTCGGTCTGACCAGCAGCTCAAGGTGTCCCCTGGATCTTCTCCAGAAGGATAGAAGGAAGGGGGAAGGGCCCCCGGTGGAGGATAAATGAAAGTGTGGTGGTTTGGAAGGGAGAGGTGATAGGGAATGTGCTTTGCTCCCAGATCTTGTAGCCAGAGAACGGTTCCGATGGTTCTCAGGAAAGCATCAATAGGGTATTTCTTTCCGGACAAGAGACGGGCTTTCATATGATTCAAAATGGTTTGGTCAGCCAGTGCTAGCAGTGCAGGGTGCTCCCGGGTTTTAGTCACCGATTTATGTTTATTAAGGGAAGAAGGGACCGTTACCACCACTTGGTCTGACGTCCTGCACAGCACAGGCCAATTTCAGCCAGTGGTTCCTATCTCCAGCCCAGAGACAGCTGGCAGAGCAACAGCGCGTCCTTTAGAAAGACAGCCGACCTCCGATTAAAGACTCCGGGCCATGGAGAATCTGCCGTGTCCCTGTTCCCCTGCTCCCTGGTAAAAATGTGCATCTCACGCCCAGTGTGATTTGTTCTGGCTTCAACTTGCAGCCATCGGATTGCTGTCTGCTTTTGGCCGCTGGGTTAAAGCGTCTTCTTCCACCTTCCCTCCAGCCCTGCCCACCCTGCCCCGGGCAGGCCATTGTATCAAGCCGTGATGAAGTAGTTGAAATAGATGGAGATTCTTGGCTGTGGGAGGGAGTGTCTTCTAGTGTGAAAGAGATAATGCCACCGACGGCATTCACCTCCCTCCTGCACAGGACGCATTGCTGCTCAGCGCCGGCTGGGAGATCACTAGGGAACGGCAATGTACTGTTAGGCTCAATGGACCCGGCTACTTTGGTGGATGCAGCTCCCAGCATGGGGAGCAGGAAATGGGAGAAGCAATTCCTTCTCCCACAGGATCATAGCGACGTGGGAGGGCTCCTCGCCACCACGGTGACGGGTGCCTTAAATGCGCACACTCTTCTGGCCTGTGTTTTGGAGGCGGGAGTGGGGCTTGCTTGCAACATGCATAGGGAGCCGGGGAACAAACTCCCGTCCAACCAGGCAAACGTCGGACGTTCCCCAGAGCCAGGCGCCTGTCTCCATCGATTTCAGTGGGGGGTTTTGGGTGCTCGGCACCGCTCTGAAAGCAGGTCCTAAGCTGGGCTTAGTGACAATGAGGGTGGCCTGGCCCCCTGAACACGCCTGAGCATAGAGCAGACCTCTGCACCTCACTCTCTGTTCGCTGCACCCATCCCACCTAACCCAGACCTCAGCGTCCCCAAATCCCCAGGGGAGAGACGCCCCGCAGAGCCAGGCTGAGCTCTCAGCAGCCAGAAGCAGCTGCCGTGGCAAGAATCACTTGCCATCTCCTCACTCCCCACACACAGAGGAGCCGGCTGATTCCGCAGGGGATCGCTGGACAAAACCAGCTGCTCGGAGCAAAGCCGGAAAGCTGCTCCCAGCTGAGTGCAGCTTTGATTTCTGTTGGGGTCCCCCGTGCTCTGACTTCCCTGCACCCCAGTTCCCCTCGGTGCTTTCCCCCCTGACAGCTGGCCAGATGACCACGCTGAAATGCTTCCTTCCCCTCCAGCAGTCTCAGGGGCACTGAAATATTTGCCAGGGCGCTGAGGCTGAGCACCCCCGGCTGAAAGTGGGTGCCTTAGTCCTTCCCCGCTGCAGAGTCCCCCAGAACGCCTGTCCTAGGGTTCGCCAGACTGCAGCAGCCCTCCAGCAGCATGCATCCCTTGTGCCGTCCCTACGCTGGGGGACTCTTCGACCCACTAGCTAAGCAGAGGGCAGAGCGAACACGATGCAGTCCCTTGTGAGGACACTGGGCAGCCCAGGCTGTGTTAGCCATTCTGGGAGTGAGGGGGCCAGAGAAAACAACAGGGTCTGTCTGGGTCCAGCAGCCTCAACACGGTTCTAGTCCGTACAGCTGATCCCTGGGCCTTCCCGAACATGAGGGATGCTGCACATACTTTGCCCTGTGCTTTTTTTTGGCACTTTTTCCCCTGGTGGCTTTGTCCTGCCTGGTGATTCACCCCTGGTCCAGTGCTTCAGAGGGAAAGAACTCAGTGCAAATCACTCCGTCGCTGGACTCCAGTATCCGCTCCCACCCAGGCCAGGCTGCAGCTTCCACGGGCTCCCCAGTAAGTCACCCATTCTTCCCCCTCCCCTAGCACCTGCTAGTGAGGATCTCAAAGCCCTTTCCACGCATTCAGGGATTAACTCACCTTCCATGGGGAAGTGCTCTCACCCCCCACTTGAGGGAGAGCCAAACTGAAACTGAACGTGAGGTATCCCAGGCCGCGCAGCAGGACAGCAGCAAGGGGCAGAATCCGGGACTTCTGACGCCGAGGCCCCTGCACTGACCACTAGACAACGCTGCCTTCCCCGAGCTGGGCATAGAACTCAGGAGTTCTGGCGCTGGCCCCTGCTCTGACTGCTAGACCACACTCCCCTCCAGGAGCCAGGCACAGAACTCACAGCTCCTGATCCCAGCCCCCCTCCTCCTGCACAGCAACCCCTAAAGACCAGGGCACCCCCAAGAGACCAGATGAGTCCCCAAAGGCTATGAAAAGCCTCTCGGGGTTTCCTACTAAGCTAAGCAGTCCCAGAGCTGGGGAGGGGCCCTGTTGTTATATGAACACCCCCCTCTCATCTCCGGGGCCATAAATAACAAATGGGGACCGACAAAGCCTTCCCAGGGCTTTGCCAAACGCCAGACACGCCCTCTTCCAGCCAGCCCTCCCACGGCCTGAGCACAGTTCTTGGAGCTGTGCTGTGACCCAGGAACCCGTGGGATAAATGCCAGTGGCAAGCACCCGGGGGGGCTGCCTTTGCTGACAAGCTGACTTACAAGGGGAGACCCTGACACACACCCCCGGGGGGGGGGGCGGGAGATGGAGGGGCAGAGGGGACAGACTGCTTTCCTTTTGCTTTTCCACGCAGCCCCCCCTGCCCCCGCCAGCATCTGGCTGAGCAGCGTTTGCAACGCGCTGCGCCCCGGGCGCACGGGAGCGGAGGCGAGGGGGGCTGAGTGCAAAGGTCTCTGGCCCCAGCTCGGGAGGGGCTGGTGGCTCGGTCTGGGTCCCTCCCCGCTGGGTTTCGGTTCGGCCGGTCGCAGGGGCCCGGAGGGACTGGAAGGCAGCCTGTGGGGTGGGACCGGCCCCTCTCCAAGGCGGGCCACGGGGGACAGACTGCGGGGTACCTCCCTGGAGCAGGGAGGCGAGCGCCCTGGACTCCCCCTTCCCCCGTGGGCCGCAGGCAGCAGCCGAAGCCCTTACCTCGGTCCGGTCCGGTCCGGTCCCCCTCCGGAGCGGCGGCGGCTGGCTGAGTGCGCGGGGGAGTGGCGTGTGTCCAGCCGGCCGGGCTCGCTGATGTCAGAGTGAAACGTGACTCCCGGAGCCGGAGCGCGGGGGCTGGAGCCCGGCCAGCGCAGCGCGCCCAGCTTTGCGCACGGGTGTAACCGGACACCCCCCGCTCGCTGCCGGCCCAGCCGGGCTGTGGAGACCCCCGCCCTCCCCCAGCCGCCGGGCGGGCCCCTCCGCGGGCCCCGGGGGGGAACGGGACGCTGCCAGGGGAGGTTACCGGGGCGAAGGCCGGGTTGGTGCGGCGGGGAGGGGGGAGGCTCTGGCCTGGCACGTTTGCGCGCCCGCTCCACGGACCTCTTCGCCCGGACGCGAAAGGACCATCCTGATCACCCGGGCCAGCCCATGGCAGGCCAGAGACCCTCGCCAGCCCCCACAGACCAGCCGGGGGGATGTCCACACCCAGGGCTGCCGGCCCCCAGCTCCTGCCCTCCATGAGTCCAAACCCGGGGCCTGAGCATCCGCACTGCAGCGTAACCCTGGGTTTGCAGGTGCTGGACCCGGCTCCCTCTGCCGCCCCAGCTACCCCCAGCTACGCAGACCTTCCGACTCAGGCCTGTGTCCTCACTGCGGACTGACCCGGCTCAGACCGGAGGGGCAGCGGGACCCAGGCTCTCACCCACCCGCCCCCACAGCAGGGTCCTGGGATGGGCCCGGAGTGCCTGCTGACCCGTGCCAGACTGGTTTGTGTGTAGACAGAAAAGGCGGTTTGGGCTCAAACCTGAGCCAGAGTCCAGGTGTAGTGTACAGTGTAGACAGACCCTCTGGGCCTCAATTCCCCAGCTGTACAATGGGGATAACAGCAGTGACCTGCCTCACAGGAGGGTGTGAGGATAAATATGGTAAAGATTGTGAGGTGCTCAGCTACTACAGTAATGGGGGCCAGGGAAGTACCCTAAGGCCAGTTTACAGGTGGGTTTTTAAACCAGTTTACTTAGACCGGTACATACCCCTGTGTGGACGCTGTTTCAAATCAGCTTACTTCACTTTAGGTCAGTCAGGAATCAACTCAAGCTAAATGGAAACACGCTGCACTTAAATCAAATCAGAGTGTCCAGCCAGCCGGATCTGTTTGAATGAAACTGATCTGAAAACCAATGCAAGTGACACCAGTGCAGCTTTCCCATGTAGACGAGGCCTGAGAAGTCCCTAGGTAGGGACGAGGGCAGTGACCGGGGGCAGAGGAGGGAGAATGCTAACGATTGACCTTAGCTGTGAGATGGAGAGCTGATACCCCCCATGCCAGGGTGTCCAAATCCAGGTTTTCATCTCTAGCAAATGCCAAGGAGGGACAGGATTTGCTTCAGGTGACACCTGGAAGTCTGCCCAGAATGTAGGGGGTGAAATTGGGAACGGGGCCATGTAGACTAATGATGGGGGAAGCTTCCTGTTCTGAAGTTCTGTGGAACAGCATTTAAGGGCATTTAAAACAGGACTCGAGGAAGGGACTAAGTAATGTCCTCTTGGGAACCATCCTGCAATGAGGCACTAGACTGGGACGCAAGAGACCTGGGCTCTGCTCCCAGCTCGGCCACTGAGCTACTACGTGACCTCGGACAAGCCCCATCATGGCTCTGTGCCTCAGTTTCCCCATCTGTAAGATGGGGAAGATGATCCTGATTTCCTGTGTCACATGCTTTGAGATGGAGAGGTTATACACAGTTCTAAGCAGTGATATTAATTGTCCGCTGATTCTTTGGCAGCTCACTCTGGCTGTTCTGGGGGTACATATGACAGGCCAGCTGCCACCCTCCATGGTACCAAGGGGAAAGAATTCTGGGGTTCGCCTCACAAGAGAATTTCAGCCAAAGTGGAATGGGTTTCTGGAGCCTTTGAGTAGCGCGGTTTCCTTTATTGCATTGAAAATTCTGGTCTGATTCTCCAAATCCTGCTTCACATTTCCCCATTCCCATGGGTTTGTTCAGGCAGGCTGAGAATTTAGATGTGGTTTTGTATGGAAAATAGAAGGGTTTTAGCCTTCCGATTCAACCTTTTCTGGCCAAAATTCCCACTAAAACCACACAAAGGTGTTTTTCCGCTCGCATTGCATTCCAGCCTCTTTCCCTGCAAGCTCTGGTTACTGCAATGGGCTCAGGATCCCATAGGTTGTTCTCTTCCCCTGACCCCCTGGCTAAACACAGCCCAGCCCCTTTAACATTCAGCCAGGGCTGGCCCCAGACCGAATGGCATCCCAAGCAAGGAGCATCTTTAGATTTCCCCCTCCCCCCATTTGTTAAACTTTTGAATAGCTTACAGCACGTCGAGCCCGGTGCCCCCCATGCCCAGCTCTCCAGGCGGTCACCTGCCCCTAAATCCAGCCCTGCACTCAACACAACTCTCCCTTCAGAGCCATGGGTAGCAAATGCTTGACTCAGGTCTGTCCCAGCACGCTGTGTGAGTTTGAGCAGCTCCGCCCCAGTGCTGTGATGTCAACTTGACAACTTGGAGGGCTGCAATGACAACCGAGGGGCTTGAAGTCAGCACCTGTATTGAAATGTCATTTACAGCTGAAGAGAACAGCAGCATGGTCTAGTGCATATAGTAGCGGACTAGGAGTCCTAGGTTCAAATCCTGGCTCCGCTGCTGTGTGAGCCTGGACAAGTCACTTCCCCTGCCCGTCTGTGCCTCAGTTTTCCCATCTGTAAAATGGGGCCATCTCGTGCTGTATGTACAAAGGGCAGTGCTGCGGAGCAACTTGTGCCATGAGTGCCTGCAGGATTTGAGACGTTCCCACAGCTGCTGTACAGACAAAATCTGGTGGTGGATAAAAGAGCAGGGGCAGGGAACAGGAAGGTGTAGAGTCTCTCTCCCTCTGGAGCTTTTGTCTTCAGCCAGAGCTGGTCCATGGAAGCCTCTGAAGGAAACGACATCTCAGACCAGGTGATAACCTCAGCAACAGATTTTCTGGGCCTCACTGATAAATGCATAAAAGAGGAAAGTTCTCCATGAGCTCCGGTGCCCAGACATCCTGCCCAGCCAGTGGCCTTCTGTCCATCACGCGCCATTTTCTTGTGAGAGAAATCACCACCCTCCAGGTGTCTTCAATCCCGATGCACCGTGCACCCTCGTTGATCCCTTTCCCAAGCTATTGGGGGTGGCGAGAAGGCAGGGTTTATATAACCTACATCCCGGCCGAAGCCCTGCAATGGACGCAGACGGGAACACTTCCCCACGTGAGGATCAGAGAGTCTAAACACTCGCCAGGACCCAGAGCCTGAGTCAGAAAGGCTCTTGGCTGGGGGGGGGGAAGAACCAGATGGGACCCTGAGGGGTTGATATTCCTGCAGCAGAGAGAAACAGGAGGTAGCTTTGGGAAGCCTATGGGGGAGCCAGACATGAAACCCACTCACCTTGCCCCGGCAGCGCCTGCAGCAGAGCAACAGAGAATGAGCAAGGGGGAGGGGGGAACACACAGAAATAGCCCCCGTCTTGGAGCCAGGCTTCACGTCCAGCAGCCACGTAAGCCCAGAGGACAGAGCTCTAATTACAGGGCTTGGGTGACGCCCCGGGCTGCTTCTTTGTTTGCTTCTGGGTTTGCTTTTCTCCCTGGGCCCGGCTGATCCCTCCCTCCTGCCAGGCAGGCCAGGGAAGTGCTCGTTCATTTCCCTCCCTGGCCCAGCACCTTCCAAGAGTCTGACCCTTCGGGGGTTTGTTCTTCTGGCATGGGCATGTCTCTCTTCCCCGCGGGGCGTTGCCAAAGCCCACGGCTGGTTATTACGGGACTGGGCGCGGCTGCATCCCGGAGGCGTGGGACATCGCAAGTGCCAGCGCACCAGCCACACAAGGGAGGGGAGGGCAGCTTTACCAACCCCCTCAGTTCTCAGGGTGGCTGAATCGGCCTGGGACACGCCTTTCTCTGCACCCGTTGTAGCTGCATGGTGCTCCGGGGCACTGGTTTGCGGCAGGGGAGGTCATTTGGCGGAGAGGTTCGACTGCTGGGGTCTTGACCCCTCCTGCAGGAGCAGGATTGGGGCGCCCCAGGGGCCTGGTCAATCACATTCCCTCGGAGGTGGTTCTCAAAGCTCAGGAAAACCCTCACGGTGAAACCGACCCAGGGCTGTTGTGTTTGGAACATAACCAGCCCCCACGTGCAGCAGAGGCCGGCCCGCAACAGACCCTGGGCGGCGTTGTTCCTCCACTTGGTGCACAGACCAAAGCTAACTGCGGCCGTCACCTGGGTCCTGACGCGTGGCTGCAAGTGGCAGCTGGCGAAGCTCACTGGGCGGCATTTCACTTGGGGTTCTGGGGGTTCACTTGGAACCCAGGATGTTTCCCGTGACACCCCTCCAGACTGAGCTCAGCATGTCACTCAAACAGCCCTGGAAACGTCATTCCTCCTTCCTAAAATCCCCTGGGCACTTTCCTCCGGATGCTGGAGACGGGCCCAATTGAAGCACTCCCATGCCATGGGAGAGTTTGTGTCTAGATCTGAACTTTGCAGCGCAGGCCCCCGGCCCTACTGGATGCAGTAGTCTCTGTCCAGCCCCACGTCGTTGTGTGGTGTTGCTGGGCGCTGTTAAAGAGCTGCCATCTCCCACCCCAGAGCCAGCATGCTCCCATTCCCCTCTATAGGCCAGGTTCCTGGGTCAGACTACATATCCCATGATGCACCAGGGATTTCCCTCTTGGTGAGGGCAAGTGGTGCATCATGGGAGTCGCATGTAGAGTCCTGAAACCGGACCTCAACTCGTTCTCCTCCCGCCCTCTCACCCCGCAGAACACACATGGCCAGCAGCGAGTGGTGGATAGCAGGGGCAGGGCGGGAGGTGGCAGCTTCTTCCTGCAGCTGTGCATTGTTCAGCGACCCTGTTTTCACACCGTGCTGTAAATCGGCTCGACCCGGGCTCCCCTTCCTGGGAACGTTCTGCGGCCCTGGTGCAAGCTCCTTCCATCACGGGCTGAACTGGAGAGAGAGTGAGCCAAAAGCAGCTCCAGACTAAACAGAGGTGCACCTGGCCTATCGTTCCCTCTGGGCTGCCGGCAATTGTCCAGCTGTAATGTACACATCTACCTCGACAAAATGTCTCTCTCCAGTAGCAATCTGCTATTGCCGAGGGATCTAAATGGAGCAGGCAAGTGAGTGAATCAGATTAGCCTGCAAGATTCATTGAGATGCGGGGAGATGCCAGTGTGGCACTGGGAAATCTGATTCACACTGGACAGGCAAAGTGAGAGCCTAGCCAGCACCTGCGCTCCACCAGAAGAAGCCTTTCCTGAGGCTCAAAAGAACATGGTTAAGTTGTTCCTTGTTCCAGCCAGGTGCAATTTACCATTGTTCCCAGGGGTGGGGTGGGGGAATTGTCAAAAGCGCCTGAACGATTTAGGAACCGAAATCCCATTTCCAAAGGTGATTTAGGAGACAACGCTTCACTGAAAGGCAACGGGACGTAGGCACCTGCATCGCTTCTGAAAATTTTACCCTGGTCCAAAAAAAAATGCAAATTTCAAAAATTTTCTGTTAAAAAAAAAAGTGATTTTTTTTTTGTGGGTGTGAAAATGGCCCATTTTTCAATCACCCCAATTTATTATTATAGTAGCAGCTAGAAGCCCCAACCAAGACCAGGACCTCACTGTGGTAGGTGCTGCACAGACACAGAACTGGTCCATGCACCAAAGAGCACAAAGCCTGGACAAAGGGTTGGAAGGGAAACTGAGGCACAGACAGAGGCAGGAACTTGCCCAGGGTCACACAGTAAGTGGCCTGAATTCCCATCTAGTGCTCTACCTACTGGGTTATGCTTCACTATTCTGAGCCCTCTGTTCTCCCATGAACCCTCTCTTCTTCAACAGCCCTCTGCATGGGTGGTCGGCGGAGTTTGAATATTTGACCAGACCTCTCCCACGTGCACTGAAGAAGGAACTCCGTCGTCTAGTAGCAGTAGTAGGCTGTTATCCTCTGTTGGCCCAGCCACTAAAGATGGACATGACACACACGCTTTTCCAGCACGGGTTCCAGTAACGCGCTGTGCCATCGCACACCAGACACTCACCGTCGAGCTCTGCTGCCTTAGCTGGAACTGGACTTGGCTGAGGGCATCTTTGCTCATGATGCATTTGCGTTTGGGGGTGTTTGAAGTTGTCTCCCAGGGGTTCAAGGAACAAGCACAGAGAGGAGCCGGCTGCAGTGGTGGGCGGATGAGGGCCTTGGACCTGGCGGGCTGGGGCCGCTCCTTTCTCCACGGCTCTGCCAGGAACTCCCGCTTTCTCTAATGACAGGGTGCGCCGGCAGGAAGTCTATTTGGGGCTACGGCTTCACTCTAGCATTTATCTTTGAAATAGAAAGGGTTTTGGGTTTTTTAAGCAGCAGGACAAGGCAAGGGGAATTGAGGCCTGTCCCCTATCCGCAGGCCAAGCAGCACAATGTCCTGGCCCCACTCCCATCCCACTCAAGCCCTGAATTTCATCGCCAGTGGGTATCACATCCTGGGGAGCATCCCCTCCATGGTCCTGACCCGGGCGCCTCTCGCCCAGCCGGGCGTTCCAGCAAACCTCCCGGTATTAAGTCAAATCTGTCGCTCTAGAAGGCTCTCACAAATGAGCTGCATTTCTCTCTTCTCCGGGGCTCTCGTGCACCGGCCGCTGAGTGGCAAATGATTTGCCAGCGAGGGGGAAAGAGAAGCCCTCCACCCCGTGCCAGAGCCCGTCGGAGACAGAGTGACGATCTCGAGGAGATTGCGTTCGTCCATCCGCTCTCCCCGGCCGGGTCTGCGTAGGCCGCCGCGCAGCAGCGCTTCATTTGTAACGAAAGAGGCGCCAGCGAGGTGAGGGGCCAACGAGCGACGCGGTGCCCAGGCGCCCGCGATCTTTTCACTTCCACAAGTGACGTGCCAGGCCCCGAGGTGCCGGGCTCTGAACTGCCACGCTCAGCCCTGGCACAAATTGAGCAGGGCCCCAGAACAAGACACCTCCTGAAGGGCCAAGGACCCTGAGACGTCCCTGCTCAAGACAGGGGCGGCCGTGGAGGAATGTCAGGGCCAGGGGCACCAGCACCTTGTTTCCCGCTCTCCCCTTCTGTAGGCAGCCCTTATGCTGTCCAGGTTCTCGTTAGCGGCATACCGAGGGTCTCTGGCGCCTGGGGGCCAAGCCTACATTTGCGCCCCCTCCCCACACTTCACCCACCCCCCGCAGGGCAGGAGGGGTCCCAGTGCTGCCCCCAGCTGCCCCAGGGAGGGGGGGTCCATACCTGTGGGGGGAGGCGTGAGATTGGGGTGGTGCAAATGCAGGCTTGGCTCTGCCGCCCCCCGCACTTCCCCACGGCACCCGCCTCTCCCCCGGCTGGGGGGGGCTGCCGGGCTGGCCCTTCACGCCGCATGGGGAGGGAGGAGGCGCTGTAGGGCGCCCCTCAGAGCCTCCTGCGTCCCCCGCCTCCTGCACATCGTGAAGGGCCAGCCCGACAACCCCCCTGCAGGCCAGCGCCTGGAGGCCTGCCCCCCCCCCCAGTCCCTCCTTAGGTACGCCACTGGTTCTCATCTGCCTGCTATTTATTGACTGTGTTAGAGGAACACCCAGCCGAGAACAGGGCCCCACTGCGCTAGGCGCTGTACGTACCCATGGTGAGAGAGAGAGCCCCCGCCCCGAAGAATGTACAAGATGACATGAGGCCGGGGAGGGGGGGAAACAGAGGCAGCGAGAGATGCAGCAGTTTGCCCCAGGGTCACGCAGTAGGCCAACGCTGGATCAAAGCCAGGTCTCCTGAATGCCAGTCAGGGGCTCTAGCCGGTAGACCGCACGGCCCAAGGCTTCCTCTAAAGCCCAGTTGCAAGTGCTCCTGGTCAGACAGCAGCTGTCCAGCAACACCCGACTCCCTACAGCCCGTCCACCCAGGAGCTTCGCTCACCGTCCCTGCAGCCCTCCCTAGCCCCTGGGATTGCGAGGAGAGACCCAGTGGGGAGGGCACTAACCTGGGGGACCGCAGGAGCCCTGCATTCAATTCCCAGCTCCGCCACAGACTCCCTGGGTGACCTTGGGTTAGTCCTTTAGTCTCTCTCTGTGCCTCAGTTTCCCATCTGTAAAACAGGGAGATCAGCACTGCTGGGAGGGCACAGGCTTTAAAGTTGGGGAGGAGCTCAGACACTGCAGGCCTGGGGGCTGCAGAGAGAGAGAAGTGCCCTCTTGCCTCAGGCGTGTAAGGGGGTAGGTCAAGCCAGCAGAGGAAATGTACACGCTGCAGTTGCCCGACTGGCTGACAACAGGGGCCTTCGTAGGCCCCCGACTGAAATCACTCATTTGATTTTAAGCTATTAATAAATAGTTTTTTAAATAAAAAATTTATATATACAATTTTTTTCGTAGGCCCTGAAAGTTTCGTAGGCCCTAGGCACTGTGCCCGTTGTGCCTAATGGATAATACGGCCCTGGCTGCCAAGACGATGCCCGTCTCCCAGGCCGTCACTCCCTCGCCACCCGTCAGGGGACAACGAGCGCGGGCCACGGGCATCACAACGATGCCACCGCCTTCACGACAGGAGCAGGCGGGGCTGGGCAACACCAGGAATGCGGCCGGGAAACCTGTCGGCAACAGCTGTGTGATTGCACCCTGAGCCTCACGGATGTTTTGTCTAGCCGCGGTCGCAGGGAAGGGCCTTTCCCCCCCCCACAGCCATGCGCGGGGAGAGCTGGCTAAACCCACATCAGCTCCTCTGTGCGAGCATTAGTTCATGCTTCAGTAGTTTTCTGTTGGGCCTGAATGGCTGGCTGGATTAATGCTTTCTCCAGGGGATATTTTTCTCCCCCGGCTGCGCTCCCCCCTTCTGTCGAAGGGCTACACAGCAGCCTCTTTGCTAGCAGAAAACAAAGTCCCATTCAACAATCTGAGCACTTTCAGCTGCTGGAACAGGTTCTGCCGTTTCCCCCCTCAGGAGGAATGGATAGTCTCCCCGCCCCCCGCCCCGGTGTATCTGCTCTGCTGCTCACACCGCCTGGCGCTGGCGATGGGCTTAAGTGCTTCTGGAAAGCGACCGTCAAACAAACGTGGGATTCCAACCTCTCTGCAGCTCAGCAGCTGTCGATCAACGCGCGGAGTCAAGAGACGTTTCCTGCGCGCTCGAGCGGGTCCCTGCGTACCCAGCTTTCTAACTCCTGCCTCCTGCCTGCTCCCCCGCCGCAGGAGGGACTTCAACTTCTCGTTTCACTGGGGCACAAGAGAGAGTAAAATCCAGCTCAGGTTCTCATGGGGCTTGTCCCCCCCCCGCAGAACACACCCGCCTGCCAGGAGGACGTTCAGGACAGGGGACGGCCCGGTGGAAACAGCCGCTGGGCAGCCCCAGACCTCATGCTTCTCCGGGGAGCGTAACAGAGCTGGCTTCGGGACATGAGGGAAGCCGTCTGCTGAGTTCAGAAGGTCGCTTAAAATCACACCGTAGAGTCACAGAAGATGAGGGTTGGAAGGGCTCAGGAGGTATCTAGTCCCACCCCCGGCTCAAAGCAGGACCAACCCCCACTAAACCATCCCAGCTTCTCTGACTTCTCTGGCTATGCAGACGTGAAGGCGGCGGGAACTAGCCACTGGTTTTCCCTCTTCCACTCTGGTTCCAGGCAGGAATCACTCCAGGTTCAGTGCTTAGCTACCAGAGTCTGGGTTTCTCCATAGGCTCAGTCCAAAAACAAGTCAAATAAAACGGGTCCGGGAACAAAAACAACAATCAAAGACAGCAGTGGTGTTCTTGGGAGGCACATACCTGTGACTGCTAACTGGGGATCACACACACACACACACACACACACACCCTTTCTGTCTGCCCAAAGCCCTGCCAGTTAACGACCCCCGGCCAACCTCAATGAGCCGGGTGTTGGATTAGTGCAGCTCACACCGACACGGGGCTGGGATCATCACGAGCCGCCCAGGCCCCAGGGCCGCAGGCTGAATCCAGGTGACTGAGGATCTGAGGGACGTCGTGAGGCCCGTGTGGAACAAATGGGGGGGCGTCTGGTTCCTGACGGCTGGCTGCATGTCCAGTCAGCCACCCCAGGGGCAGTCCCAGCAGGACTGAGCGGAGCTGCCCTCTCAACCCCCTGAAAGGAAGGTCTCTTCCGTTGGAGCAGTCAGACCAGGGTCTCCCCCCAGCTGTCATGAAAAGCTGCCGAGCTCTTGGCATTTCTCCACCAGGGCAGATGGTGGCGAGCTGGACCGATGTCGTGAGCTTTCCTTCATTATGTGTCAAAGACTTGGGAAAGACTCAGGAGCAGAGATGGGGAACGCGGGGAGGGGGGAGAATCTCCCATCAGAATGGCTTCCCAACCAGAAACGACAGTCTCACAAAATCACAATTTTGCCCACGTGGACATTTTGCCAAAAGATTTTTCAAATGTCCGTTGGGAAGCCCGACAGGACGGCGCCCTCGCTTGCCTGCAGAGAGAGAAATCAAACCCAGCCTTGCCGGGAACCCGGCCTCCTGCATCCCCAGCAGCCAGCCTCCAGCCTTTTCTCAATCTCAGGGACATTAACCGGAAAGTTCTGCTTTGGTTCTCCCCAAGGGGAATGGTTCTGAGAATCCTTTTCTGTGGAAAATGTGGGTGGTTCCGGATATTTGTGTCCCAATTTGGGACTCTTTTTTTTTCTTTTTTTAACTGTGAAATTTTTCCCGGGAAGGGATTTCCATTTCTTAGCTTCACTCAGGCGATTCCAGTAGCACGGGGCCCGAACACCCGATCCAAACTAAAACACGGAACCAGAGAGAGACCCTGCTCTGACTCCATCTCAGCTGGCGCTCAGCCCCTCTTGCTATTAAATCATAGACGATGAGGGTTGGAAGGGACCTCAGGAGGTGTCTAGTTCAACCTTGGCTCAAAGCAGGACTAACCTCAACTAAATCATCCCAGGCAGGGCTTGTCAAGCCACAGCTTAAAAACCTCTAAGGATGGAGATTCCACCACCTCCCTAGGT
Organism: Emydura macquarii macquarii; assembly: GCF_026122565.2. Lineage (NCBI taxonomy): Eukaryota > Metazoa > Chordata > Testudines > Chelidae > Emydura > Emydura macquarii. The sequence goes on along the minus strand of NW_027133829.1, from coordinate 10,017,789 downwards.
AACCCATTCCAGTGCTTCACCACCCTCCTAGGGAAAAAGAGTTTCCTAATATCCAACCTAGACCTCCCCCCCTGCAACTTGAGACCATTGCTTCTTGTTCTGTCATCTGCCACCACTGAGAACAGCCTAGCCCCATCCTCCCTGGAACCCCCTTTCAGGTAGTTGAAGGCTGCTATCAAATCCCCCTTCATTCTTCTCTTCTGCAGCCTAAACAAGCCCAGTTCCCTCAGCCTCTCCTCATAAGTCTTGTGCTCCAGCCCCCTAATCATTGTTGTTGCCCTCCACTGGACTCTCTCCAATTTGTCCACATCCTTTTTGTAGTGGGGGACCCAAAACTGGACACAATCCTCCAAATGCGGCCTCACCAATGCTGAATAGAGGGGAATAATCACTTCCCTCGATCTGCTGGCAATACTCCTCCTAATGCAGCCCAATATGCTATTAGCCTTCTTGGCAACCAGGGCCCGCTGCTGACTCATATCCAGCTTCTTGTCCACTGTAACCCCCAGGTCCTTTTCTGCAGAGCTGCTGCCTAGCTCATTAATGTCGGTCCCCAGTCTATAGCTGTGCTCTCTCATGGGATTCTGTCCGCCTTAACCCTCCGTCCTAGGTGCAGGACTCTGCACTTGTCCTTGTTGAACCTCATCAGATTTCTTTTGGCCCAATCCCCCAATTTGTCTAGGTCACTCTGTATCCTATCCCTATCTTCCAGGGTATCTACCACTCCCCCCAGCTTAGTGTCATCGGCAAACTTGCTGAGGGTGCAATCCACCCCTTCCTCCAGATCATTAATGAAGATGTTGAACAAAACCGGCCCCAGCACCGACCCCTGGGGCACTCCGCTTGTGACCGGCTGCCAGCTAGACATGGAGCCATTGATCACTACCCACTGAGCCCGATGATCTAGCCAGTTCTCTATCCATTTTACAGTCCATTCATCCAACCCATACTTCTTTAACTTGCTGATAAGAATACTGTGAGAGACAGTATCAAAAGCTTTGCTAAAGTCAAGGTATATCACGTCCGCCGCTTTCCCCACATCCACAGAGCCAAAGACGATCATTATTTACGTTTAAAAGACACTCATTTTGTAATAATAATGTCATGCTCTCTGGTTTATAACCAACAACTTGGCAGCTAGAAAGTCAGATCAGTTTCCTCACTTGAACCCAACCTTAGTGGGATATTTCTGTAGGGTCGTCCCTGAGGACTGGTTTATTGCAGCACTGTGCATGAGCTCTGTGCTGCATACACTGAATTATAATTGTAGGGTTGCTCGTAAATCATGGCCCTAGGCATGTTTGTTTATCATCAGCATGGCTGTGCCAGTCTGTATAGGCTGGGTTGTTATTGTAGGGTTGCTCGGGATAGTAGGGGCGTGGGATTGCAAGAGGGCTTGTGTTATCAGGGTAGCTCATCCGTGCTGGAATTAGATCTAGGGAAACAATTTGCGACCTAATCATTTATCTGGCCAACTTAGCAACCATGCTTGCGAATGAGTCATGGACCAAACAGCCCCGGACTGGGACTCAGTTTCCCCATTCTGTAAAATGGGGATAATGATACGGAACTCCTTTTTAAAGGGCTTGGAGATGTACAGAGGAACAAGGTATAGAGGAACAAGGTCTATATTTTTCTGGGACCCCCTTTGAAAATGTTTCAGGCTGTGACGACCCCCCCAAAAAAGTGATGACCCCCCCATGCCATACCACCCTTACTTCTGCACTGCTGCTGGGGGCGGTGCTGCCTTCTGAGCATGTGCAGGGGCTGACAGCTTGCGACGCCTCCAATAATAACCTCCCAACCCCCTGAGGGGTTCCGACCCCAGTTTGAGAACCCCTGTTTTATGCAATCTCCTGATTCCAGCAGCTGGGGCTTCAGAGAAAACACCAGCTGTCCCGAGACTCATGATAAAATGGCGAGAGGTCGCTGTGTGCGATTGGTCAGCTGAGTTACAGGGTCTTTTTCCACTCCCTGACTGGAGGACCTCACCTTCCTGAACTCCTGGGCCCCAAAACACAGTTCGGCTCTGCACGAACCAGACTTAGTTTCTGAATCTTCAGTGCGGGGCCCGGGGTTCCCGGCACACCGACACGTGTGCGAGCCAAACTTTGTTCACACGGACGCTTGTGACACAGGGCGTGTGAAGGCGGCTGAGAAGTCACCAGCTCGCGCGATGATCGTTTCTCTTGCCCGTCCCCGAGCTCCAGTCAGGCTGCAATGTGCTGGCTTACTATGGTTGGCCATGAGTGCTGGGTTGCACACGCTGGTTTGTTATTGTAGGGTTGCTCTGGAGAACGAGGCCGCGCACTTTGCTTTATTTCAGGGCTCTCTCTGGGGGGGACAGGCACCATGATTTGTGATGTGTAGGGTTACGTGGGAGAACCGGACTGCTCCTGGAGCAGCCCACGCCCCAGCTGGCTTCACTTTGTGGCCTGTGTAGACTATCGCTGGCCCGACACGTGCACCCATCCCCTTGGGCCTCAGGCTCCTGTGGGGTCCAGGAGCTGGGCTTGGCTCTCCTGACAGCAGGCATAGAGCTGTTCTGTTCCTCCCCTCCTCCCCCGGGCACCTGCAGTCCCAAGCCAAACTGGCTCTGGAGACAGCTCCAGCTGGGACCCTTATCTCCCCAGTGCTGCCCAGACCAAGTGGCTCTGGGCCTAACCGCCCCATCCTCCCCGGCCCCCCTCAGCTGTCGGGCGAGTTCCTCCATCAGCCCTGGGCAGAGCTGGGCTTAGCAGCATTGACCTGGCCCCGTGTGGCCTTCCCCAAGACAGGAGCGGATGCCGCTCTGCAGATCAGCTGGTGACAGGCACCTGCACTGGCAGCTCCTGCTAAGGGTCTGCTGAGCCTCCCGCCCGCCCCATCAACCGCCCCCCATCTCGCTGCCTCCCCGATCTCTGGGTGGGTTGAGTCCACGTGCAGGAGGGAGGCCAGAGTGCAGGGTGCTGGAGCCCAGCTCCCTGGGCGGGGCGTCCCCTGCCCTGAGCCTTGTTCCCAGCTAACGTGGCATTTGTCATTCCCCTGCCCCTGCCTACAACCTCATCAGCCATGAACATTTTTTTCCTCGTGGTAATGGGGATGGCAGCCTGGGCCGGGCACTCCAGGGCCTCCGGGCACGGGTAAAGTGTACCCTTCCCCTCCCCCGCATGTGGGGGCCCTGGACTGGGGAGGGATCAGGGCCCAGGGCTGAGGGGCTATGGGCTGTTACAGCCCTGGAGTGCCTGGCTAGGCTGCCATCTAGTGGTGACTTGCTGTATAGACAGTTTGAGTGAGTGTGTGTGTGCACGTGTGTTTGTGTGTGCGCACGTGTGCAAAACGTGCAAAGTCTCAGGGCGGGAAGATGAGAGGCAAACAGATTAACAGGGAACCTGGCCTGATGCTGCTTTGGTTTGGACCCCTCCCTGCTCAGCATTTCGCTTGGCAGCCCAGGCCGGGCCGTTTTGCCAGCAGCCGACGGGGTGGGGCGCCGGGAGAACCTCTCTGTGGGCAGGTGGGTGGGACGGGGCAGGTGGGTCTGTGATTTGGGCAGGAGGCTTCCTCTTGAGTCCAAGCGAGGCGGGAGCCTTAGCGCCGTGGCTGGCCGGCCCAGAGCGCTCTGCGCGGCCCGCAGGCCCTCGGAGACGGGTTCTTTGCTGTCACTTAGAGGACAAAACTTCAGCCCACACACGCACCCCACACGCAGCCGGGCAAGGCCGAGGTCTCACCTATGCACAGCAGCTGCTGACCCCAGCCCCAGCGGGGTCGGAGAAATACAAACACACCCGGCGCGGAGTGAGACGGGGGCAAAGGTGGCGTGTCCTGGCCGGTGGTGGTCCTGGGTGGGGAGGGCAATATGCTAGGTCAGGATACGGCCCCTGCATACACTGGCCCAGCAGTGTCCACGCGAAGGGCGGTACCGGGGTATTGGTAAAACAACTCCTCCCACAAACATGCTGTTTCCCGCCCCAGCCCCGGAGAAGGGCTCTGTGAAGTCCAGAAACTTTCCCCCTTCCACCAACAGAAGCTGGTCCGATAACAGCTCTGCCCTCTTCAGCACCGTAACCACCACGGTGCAAACTCCCGGGGCAGACTAGATCCGAGAGGCTAAGCTGCTCCCCGCCTCTCCCCGAGCGTCTAGGAAAGAGGCTCCCGGCCGGGCAGACGTCTTCCAATTGGTGGGTCAGTTTAATGGCAAAGGGAACGGGGGATTCGCAGCGTGAGACGAGGACGTGGGGCTGCAGGTCGGGAGTGAGGGGCACCGGCAAGGCTGCGCGGCTAGCGGCGGGGGGCTGCACGGCAGGGCTGAGGGGCACCGGCAGAGCTAGATATGGGGTGCCCAGGGGGTGTCGATCTATCGCTGCCAGGCTGTGAATAAACCCCAGCCACTGAGCTGACCCTGGCAGGCCAACGTGGGGGGCCGGGGGCACCTGTGGGACAGACTCCCGGGCCCAAGGATAATCCCACCCATTCCAGACCCATTGCCACTAAATCCCTGCCCCACACCAGGCACTAGCTGCCTCCCCTCCCTGGGAGTCCTGGCAGCCAGCCCATGGCCATGGAGCAGGAGATCCCTTCACACCCGTCCAGGGGGTCCCTCGATGGAGCTCCTGGGTCGTGGGCAGCTGCCCCTTTCTCCCACAGGCAGGGGGAGGGGAGCTTGCCCAGCCCCTGTGTCTACCCCCGGCATCAGCCCATCGGTTTCAGGGGCCAACGCGGCACCTTCTTTTAGCATGGCCAGAAGGAAAGAACCCAGGCTCCAGGGCTCCCGGGAAAGGGGGGGGCTGGGGCCGGGGCTGGGCTGAGCCGTGGGTCTCCCCGTCCCCAATCGGGCTGCGGCGGCAGATTAATGAGCCCCGTTTAGGAGAACACATTAAGCTGCTGATCCGCCTGACGGAGGGGCCCGTCTGTGCCTGGCAATTAGAGGCGAGCTGGGGCGGGGGGTGGCACCATGCCAGCAGGTGCCGGGGAGCCAAGCAAAGCTGGGCCCAGCTCCCACCCACAGCCCCTGCCGCCTCGGGCAGGAAAACTGCTCCCCCTGCCACCCCCCACGATCTCAGGTGGGGAGGGATGTTATATGGGGGACAGACAGACAGGACTGTACCATCCCCCCGCCACGACGCCTTCCCCCTCCCCCTGCCACCGCACGGGGGCTGCCCATTATCAGGCGTCATTAAAGAGCAATTAGATGGAAATTAAGCTGAGAACAAGTATTGATTAGCTCATTAAGGGTGGGGGAGCCGGCGCTGTCAATAGGCATTACCGCCGCGGAGCCCATTATCTGCAAGGTTAAAGTCTGCGGCTGGGGCAGCTCATTAAAAATCCCAGGGACGTATCGATCCCTCTCCCCCTCCTCCACCCCGCACAAGAAACAGGGAGTTGCTGCCTGAGTAGCTCTGAAGCGCCAGCGCCCCCCGAAGCAGAGTTGAAAGCAGAGAGGGGAGGCTGAGAGCCGATCCCCGGGCATCTGTCATGATCCCCGCTTTACAGATGGCAAAACTGAGGCCAGGGGCTTCCTCCCCACACCCTCCAGGGGAGGAGACCCCCAGGTCTTGTCACCCAGCCCCCCCTGCACTAACCACTGAGCTGCCGTCCCACCTGGACAACGCCGCTCTCAGGAGGCGGCGACCCGGCTGGAGGTGGGTGGGTGGATGGATGGATGGATGGGCCCGGTTTGGTTCTGAGTCTGGCTTTGCTTTGGTCCTGCTGGGTTGGGATTTTGCGGATACAGCCCCAGAGAACTGGCCGCAAAGGGACTGGGTGGTGGTCCAAGTGACCTGGGGGGTCTTTACAGCTCTGTTCCCCCACTCAAGTTGCCATGCTCCTACAGCCCTTGCTGGGAACAGGATCAGGGCCGGCGATCCGGAGTACCTTGGACTTCTGGCCGCAGCCAACCACGGCGCCGGGGTCTCCAGAAACACGAGATGGGCCGGTGCCACCAAATTTTGTTCAGCTGGCCCCCGGCTGTGCATTGCCAGCTAGTGAGCAGATACGAAGCAAACCGGCCCCGCCAGCCACAAACCCTCCCAGGGTCACGGGAACAGCAGGACACAGTTACAGAGTGAAGTGGCTCTAATGCGGCAGGACCGGCTAGGGACCAGAGAAATCGAGCAGCTGATGCACTAATCCCACCCTCTGGGGAGGTTTCACCGCCCTGGCCTGCCCTCTGCGGGAGGTTCTCTCTCCATCCGTGCTTCTCTCCGTGCATCCTGCCTAGCCCACCTCTGGCTGAGGGAGGATTGTGGGCTGGTGGGACGGGGACCTGCCCCGCCTTGGAGGCCCACCCAGAGGAGTTTGCTCCAGCTCTGCGCTCCCAGGAGATGCAGTGGCGTGGCTGGGACTTTCCTAAGCCAACAGCCGCCCACTGTTCTGCTGGGACCGGCCCCCCCCCCTCCCTCCCTTGTGGGCTCATGGGCATTTAAACCCACTTAGACCGACAACCAGGTGGTTGTGACCAAATGAGCCCAGTTGGAGGCTTTGCAAGACTGTCACCAGGCTGGCCAGCGAGGGTCTGTCTACACTGCCCTCTAAGCCCAGCGTCTGGCTCAGGTTTGAGCCCAAACCCTGCTTCCATCCACACACAAATCAGTCTGACCTGGGTCAGCCAGCACTCGGGGCCCAGGTGCGAAGCCCCTGCGAGGGGGTGGATCAGAGTCCTGCCGCGACCGTCACTTCGCCGTGGGGACGCAGCTCAGGCCTCGGCCCCGAGCCAGACGGTCCGCACCACGCTCCCGGTTCCAAGGCCGTTGTGTGACGGGAGGGCGCCGGGCACGGAGAGTCGGCCCGCGGATGCTGCTTACGCTCGCTCTCAGCACCAGCGGGGCAGACACAAGGCGCCCCCCGGGGAGGAAAGGTGGCCAGCTGATCATGGCACTAACCTGTGACTTGAGGCCACAGCTGTTCAATTCCCAACCCTACCACAGGCGTCCTGGGTGGCCTTGAACAAGTCCATTCACCCCTGCATGCCGTGGGGATAGCAGACAGCCAGACAGGGTGTCTGACGAAAAGGATTGCACGGCGTTCCAGTGCTGGGGGAAGAAGGGCTACGTAGGTAGCTAAATAGCCCCAGATACCCGGGGCAGGGTATTTATCTGAACTAAGGCCCACATTTGTGCCCCAGCTGCTGCAGGAGGTTTTACTTTCCCATAGACGTTGGTGCTCGCCCTTTTCCTCAACCAGATCCCTTCTGGTACGCGAAGGGCCGACTGGTTTTGGGCAGGCTGCTCTCGGTTACTGGACTCTGAGCTCAGCATACAGAGTCACTTGCTCGAAACCAGCGGTGCTGCAGGGCGCTAGATATGCACAGGGGGCCCGGCGCGGTTGGGAGACTCTCATGCCGGTCTGATGGAGCGACAAGGGGGTCACGGCCTGAGGCGTGGTCGTTTGGCTAGTGCCACCAGGGGTGTCGGCACGTCGTGGGCCGCGCTAGCAGCAGGGCTGGCCTTAGAATGCGTGAATGAAACCAGTCCTCATCACTGCAAAGATCTGCATGGCCTCCGGTGCCTCGTGCAGCAGGGCTTAAGTGAACACGGTGCAAATAAAAGGCCAAATCCCACATGCCAAAGATCTCACAGCCTGGGACAAACTCCTGAGCGAGAGGTAACGGGCCTGTGACAATCCCCCTCCCCCATCGTCTTTTACACTCATGGAATAAACCCCACTGTGGGTCACCAGCAAATACGGAGCTCGGGCCCTCAGCAGAGCTAACGGAGGGTTTGACCGGCAGCAGTAGTAGGCTGCTACCTTCCATACGAGTGGGCCACTAGCGGGCGCACTTTCCAAGCGTGTTATGAAGGGGCACGTGATCTCGCTCCCCACACCCTGCGTTTGAACTGCAGGGAGGATGGCGCCGCAGCTCCACCTGGGTCGTATCACTCCGGCCAGCGGGGGGCCGGCGGGAAAAGGACAAATCCCTTCTTGTTTTTCCCCCCCACACACCGTGGTTTTCCCAGCACAAGGTTCATGGAGCAGCGATCAGAGTCCGCAGCAGGCAGCAGCTCCCTGCCAGCCCAGCTTGGCTGGGAACCTCCCGTTGCAGGCTGCCTTCCTCAGCCCTCATTTGCGCTGCCCGGGAGCGGCGCAACTATTCATCTTGGCTGACGTTTTCCAAAGTGCTAATTGTGAGGAAAGGTAGCAGCGGCTCCAGCCCTAAAGGTAAAAGCTCTCCTCCACTTAATGGCCTGCTTAATCATAACCGAGCGCCGGGGTCCCTGGGACAGGAGAAGAGGGGATTGAATAGATTGCTGCAGGTGAGCGAGAGCCGGGCACTAATGAAGCTAGGAAGAGAAAAACAGAGTCTGGTGCCTGTCCATCCGTCCGCAGGGGGGAGGGTGGGGAGAGCAGGAAAGGCTGGTTCGAGCTGCTGCCTCGTGGGTGTACCTGTCTGGAGGTAGGAGAGGGAATTCTGGGAAATTCCCAGGGGATCCCGGGAGTTTGATGGGTAGGCAAGGTTGCCAAAGGAGCCGGGCTAGGCGACCTGGGCTGGCTACCCAGCAGGTCCGGCAGCCAGATCAGGTTAGCAGGGCACTCATGGGTGGCAAAAGCAAAGGGCAAGAGTCCCGAGCAGGATTCTTCCCGCCGAGCGGGGCGGTGCCGGGCGCTCACGCTTCAGCTTTGCCAGTGGGGCAGTTCCCTAGCACAGACGAGGAGCTGAGGCCACCCCCCCTCCCCCGCCCCCAATGCCACGGCGCAGCTGGGCTGACAAATGGCGAAATCCGGGTCAGCCAGGTGGAGGTAACCTGGGTTTGTCAGGCCTGGGAATCCAGTGTCTCTCCCACCCCCAATTCCTGTCGCTGGGATTCGCTGGGTAGGTTTGGCTTCTTTTCTCTCCAAAATAAACGCTTTGATGCTGTTTTGGTATAAAAGAAATCAGTAACTGGAACATGAGCAACCCTACAATAACAAACCCAAGCACGCCAGAGCAACCCTACAATAACAAACCCAAGCACGCCAGAGCAACCCTACAATAACAAACCCAACACTCCAGAGCAACCCTACAATAACAAACCCAGCACGCCAGAACAACCCTACAATAACGAACCCAGCACACCAGAGCACCCTGCAATAACAAACCAGTGTGGGAAGGAAGGTGAAAATTGCCGTTCAGAAGGGCAGCATGTTTCAGTTCGACGTTTCGAAGGGTCACTGACTAACGAGCAGCGAGTAAGAAGGAAATTAGTCTGAAAGAAACTAGGTCGAAGATGCGGAAAGATCAAGAGCATGTGAAAAAAGGCTCGGCGGATCCCGAGAACTGGGCCTAGCCCTGGCTGACGTCCCCTGGGCAGCCAGGCAGATTCTGAACCGCCATTTCTGCTTGTCCCATCTCAGCCCAGGCACGGCGGGGGGGCCCTCGCCACAGAAGGGCCTGTGGGATCGGTACATGGGGTGGTCCGGGGGTGGTGATGCTCGACGGCGCTTTTCCCTTCCGGGCTGCCAGGCCACGCTGAGAAAAACGACTGTCGTTGGGCAACCGCCGGGTAGATCCTGACAGACGAGTGGGTCCCGCTGCTTCCAAACCACCCTCATAGCGGGCTCCAGTCAGCGTCCCGGCTGGGCAGCTCCGTCTCCAAGGGGGAACAGTCGGCTGCGTTTTTACGGTTCAGGCGCACAGCAGTGACTTCCTGCCTAGGGCTGGCTGGCCAGCGGGTGCAGAAGGGTTAAAAAAAAAATCTGCTCCTGGGGCGGAACAGGTGACACACAAGTGTGTGCGTGTGTGTGTGTGTGTGTGTGCGTGTGCATGCACCTCACCTACCTGCCTGGGGCGGCAGACCCGGGTCATCGGGTCTGAAACTGACCCGGAGTAATGGAGGATCCGGAGAGACCGCGGGAATCCCAGTTGGCTAGAACATGAAGCCAAGAAGGAGCAGATCCCCCCCCCCGACCTCTGCAGGGAAAGGCCCAAGCCAGGGAACAAAGGGAAAAGATGCCAGGGGGCTGGGGTGTGAGCTGAACTCAGAGATCTAGGACACCCGCACCTGGAACAAGAAACAAAGGGAGGGCGGGAGAGGCCAAGTGGATTGCGCGGCTGCTGGGCGGCAGGAGGGGCGCCCTGATGGTGCCCTGATGGTGCCCAGCCTGAACGCTGTCTTCACCCTTGCTTCTCCCTGCCAACGTAAGGGCTTTGGAAAGGCTGCCCTGCCCTGCCCTGCCCTGCCCTGCCCTGCCCGCTGGTCCTGCAGAGGTGCCTTGACCCTGGACGGATGGACAAGTCTCTGACCCAGGGTCCCGTCTAGCAGGGCTCGCTGGGTAGAGCTGACCATGGCTAGCAGGCATCCCCGGGCACGGAGGCCATGTAGCCTCCCCTTAAGGAGGAGGGGGACCCCTGGGGGGGTCTGAACCTGGGCAGGGGTAACTCCAAGGGACTGGTTAAAAGCCGGGGTCTAGCACAGACCCCGTGGAGCTGCGTCAGTCTCAGCCAAGAGGCCCAAGGTGGAGCGGTGGCAGGGTCACCAGGGGACGCTTGCCCTGCCCCTGCCCGCTCTGTGGGTGACGGAAGAACTGCACCATCCAACCCAACGCCAGCTCGATGTCTCCCTTTCCTCGCGGTTTGCACACGGTCCCTTGCGGGTGTGGATCCGGTGTCCAGACTCTCGGTGCCCGCGCAGGATCACATGCTCGAGCGTCCTGTGGCAAAGTGGGGCCCAGACAGAGCACCCCCCACCCCCGTGGGATCAGTGGATTAAAGATCCATCTGCCTCGCCCAAAACAACACCCACACGGTGGAAGGCGGAGGGCAGACAACCGGGGGCGGTGTGGCGTCCCCACGCAGAGCGGGCTGGCGAAATGCAGCGCTCGCCCCAAAGCACAGACGGGCCTGGTTTCTGCAGCGTGCTGGCCGGCTCCCTCGGAAACCCTCGCTCTGCTTCCAGCAGCTCTTCCAGTTAGCCTGACGGCCAGCCCGGGAGACACTGGGGCACCCCTGCACCCCGGGACTCAGACGTTTGGTCAGAGCTCCCAACACACAAGGCGTCTGGGCTATCTATCTATCTATCCATCTATCCCCATTCATCTCGTCTGTCTGTCTATCTATCTATCCATCCCCATACACCCCGTCTGTCTGTCTGTCTGTCTATCTATCCCCATACACCCCGTCTGTCTGTCTGTCTATCTATCTATCCATCTATCCCCACACATCTTGTCTGTTTGTCTGTCTATGTATCTATCCATCTATCCCCACACATCTTATCTGTTTGTCTGTCTGTCTGTCTATCTATCCCCATACACCCCGTCTGTCTGTCTGTCTGTCTATCTATCCATCTATCCCCACACATCTTGTCTGTTTGTCTGTCTATCTATCTATCTATCTATCCATCTATCTATCTATCCCCATACACCCCGTCTGTCTGTCTGTCTATCTATCCCCATACACACCCACTGTCTCTCTCTGCTGGCCCCTACTGTGTCCCACCCCATCTCCACCTTGCAGTGTTGGCTCCGTCCCTCCCTCACAAGTTGGCGGAGAGTTTGCCTGCGCCAGTCAGGCGGCGCTGCCTCGCCCCGCCCCACACCACACCGTGGCCCTGCCGCCCAGCAGACCAGGGGGCCAGTGTGCACGTGCGTGCAATCTTTTACTTTTGTTTTTCACCTTGCGCTGCGTTCGGAACCCGTTGTAGTCTCAGCTAATCCTGGTCAATTACAGCATAATAAAACACGTAATAAAAATGTAATTCCTTTTCCCCCCGCGCTCCCTCTCCCTGCAGCTCAGCACGCTATTAAAAATCTGTCTTCATTTTTCTGGCAAGAGCTTTGTACCTTTTCATCTTTAATTTATGAGCGCGGGATAGCAATTGACAAGCCTTATTGCGCAGCCGGCTCCTGCATTATTTATCAGCCACCGATTGATGGCACGTCATCGAGATGTGCAATATGCCACGGTGGAGGCGGGGGCGGGCGAGCCGGGGGGCCGGGAGTCGAACAGGACCTGTCCCTCTCTCTGCTCTGGCCCCGATCCTGTCCCCACTGAAGTCAAGGGAAGTTTTGGCATTGACATCAAGGAGAAAAGGAGCAGGCTAAGCCAAAGTCCATTGCCACGACTCCTGTTGATCTGTGGAGGCTTTGGAGCTGGCCGTTCACGAGGAAGCATGGCTGGGCGGTTAGGGAACTAGCCTGGCAGTCAGGATCCGTGGGGGTCAGGCTCAGCTCCGCCACCGACTCGCTTTTTAGCCTGGGGCAAGTCACATCCTCTCTGTTTCCCCACCCGGGAGAAGGCGAGGGTGATATTTAGCAGCCTCCCGGGGCGGGGAGGCTGAATTGCAGTGGATCTCCCAGGCAGCAGACGGTGAAAGACGCCAGCATCAGGGCTGCCTGAGCGGCTCCTTGTCGCCAATGGTCCCGTCAAACACAGCCACCTCCTGGGTCATCTCTCGCCCCAGCCCGCCCCTGGTTTGTGCCTGCGCAGGCCTGGCACCTCCACACGTGCCACAGAGCTTGGATGGATGAATTTCAGCACCTCGGACTCCCCATCTGGGTGATGGTCGCCCACCCCTGTCCCATGAGTCTGTTCCCAGCCTGGCTCGGACGGCTGTCCGTCTGAACAAAGGCGGCGCACGCACACGCGTGGGGCGAACTTTCTGCAATGAGGGCTCCTTCGAGCAGGGCCGAAGCATCATTTTTTCGGGCCCAGTACAAACTTGTAACGTGGGCCCCCTCCCACACACATACCCATGGGGGTTGCAGCCTGGGCCGGGCCCCCCCAGGGCCTCCGGGCCCCGGTAAATTGTATCCTTTTTTCCCCCCATGTGGGGGCCCTGCCTTCGAGGGTGGTGGCTGTCTTCCCGCCGCAGCGAAATCAGCGAATCACAGGACCGCTGGAATGCGGCTTGAGGGCCAGCCAGGCCTCTTACTGGGGAGAGGGGCTACACACACACACACACATGCACACGCATGCACACACCCGTCGCGTCCCACCCCACCCACTCCCTGTCGCTTCACCTGCCTTGCTACCCGGCTGCTCTGGATGTGATGTCAAACAAGCCCCATGGCGAGTGGCGTCCCAGCTGCTCTGGTGCATTAAGCCTTTGCTTATTTCGTCTGATTACGGGTAATTACGGTCCCAGCCACCCCTGATGCTGCCTTGTGCCGTGAGGGATGAGCGTCGGCCCACCTCCCACAACATCCCCCAGCTCCTTCGCTCCTGAGACTGCAGCCCCGGGGACGGGCAGAACCGGATCAGGGTCTGGCTGGGAGTGGGGAGAAGGCGATTTGGGTTGGGATTAAGTTAGGGTTACCACATGGCCGGTATTTGACCAGCCTGGCCAGAGAGGAGTGAAGCTTAGTCTGAGGTCGGGTTGGGGAATAGGAGCAGCAGCTAAAGAGGTCTGAGTGAGATCTAGAGAGCAGGAGAATTTGCAGGGGCTGGGCTGGGCTGGAGTCAGTATTCAGCCACGTTTTCCCCTTCTGTTATAATGTGCAGAGCCACAGACCTTAAACACGAGGTGTTCATTACAAAGAACCAGCAGCCACAACAGACATAAACATAGTATTGGCCGCTCCCGTTGATGTGTTTCTTAAAACCCCAGCTCCTGGAGTCCTGTGATTAAATGAGAATCTCAGCTTTCATTTTTTAAAAAGTACGTTTCTGGTCTCGTAGTCACCAAAAAAATCTGGGAAACGTGGCCCAAGTGCAACCTAACACTTCCGAAAGCGAGAGGCAAATAAAGAGGCCAATAGTGATTTATTTTTAATCTCATGATTTTTAAGGTACTCTCATGATTTTTGGACCCAACTCATGATTTCTGAAGGCCTAGGCCTGGCAATACAGCAAACAAGCTTCCACACAGCTCAAGTTCTACCTTTGTGTCTTTCGTTTACCAGCATCCACACCCTGTCTGGCACGCGATGCAACCCAGGGAGCCATCTAGTGGCAACTCACATACTGCACGTCAACATGTCCTCCCACCTTCCTTAATTTCATCCCATGACTCCAAGTGACCGCCCTTCATACCACCTTCCTTGGCGTTTACAACCATCCAGATATTCTGCTGTAGCTGGCCATCATGTCCCCATCCCCCTTCCTGCTCACGTAGCCCAGCTAGACACATGCAGGTCTTTGCTCATAAATCAACCCCTCCGGCCCCTTAATCATTGTTATTGCTCTTTGAATGCCGCCCGTCTTTCAGGTACAGAGGTGTTCAGGAAAGGCCAGGACCAATTATGCTAACACCAGCTGACGGGAACAACGCTCCTCAGATCGCCTCGTCCACTGGCAAGGAATGGCCCATTATTCCCTGCATGCTTTGCCTCCGAAAGGGATCTCCAGTTTGGGCCTGGAGATTCAAGTCTGAACTGTCCCAAAGTTCAAGGGTCTTTGGATTTGGGTTTCTGGTTCACGTCCGTCAGAAAACTCATGCTCACGCCTGCTCGATCCGCCTCTGTTCTTTTCCAGACTCCAGGGCAGCTCGGATCTCTGGCCCCCTTACGGTTACCATCTATCAAGTTCCCAAACAGCAAACGCTTTCGGGGGAAGGCGGGCTGAAGGAGGAAAGGGTCACAGCAGCTCAGCAGGCAGCACCCAAGTGAGGGCGGCAATACCAAATCACGGACATTGGTCCATGTTTCAAAACTCTACCCGGCCTGAGAGCGGCGGACCAAAAGGAAAAGCTCATGCCCGGGAAAACCCGGGCGAACGGTAACCCTCCTGGCTGTGAACCTCACAGCTTATTGAGCGCAGGGGATGAATTCCAGACATGCAACCGCTCCCGTGTCTCCGCTAGGGCCGGAGCCTGCCCTAACCATCTCCGAGCGCCTGCCTTTCCGAGAGGGCAGGAGGAGAGAGACTCTAAAAGGAAAGCAGACAAACGAGGCATTTATATTACCCGTGCCCAGAGGACACCATCTCCATTGCAATGCACTGAATCCAGTCATTAATAGCTATTGCTTTACAGCTCGCTGGGCTGATAGTTTAAGTGGTTAATGAAATTTTTATCCAGGGGCCGAAGACACTTGCAAAACACGAGGCAAGGCCGCGCCGGGGGGAGGCCGGAACGCGATGACTAAAGCCACCCGATGGCGACGGCTGCTTTTCCGACCAGTGGGCCACGTCACCCAAGAGGGGGTGCGGCCCGCGGTGACCTCGCCTGTCCATCTCGCTGCCTGGCTGCTCATTATTTTTTCATTAGGCCCCCGTTATGACACGCATTAGCCCCAAGATGAATGAGGAGGCGGCGGTTGCGGGGGGAGGGGCCGTGATTTATTGAACCTATCCGTCATTCGCCTGGCACTGGCGTTTGCTCCCAGCCCCATCTCCCCAGTCTGGGTCGAGTGAGAAGAGCGTCTCCCCTTCCCCCCCACACCCAGCCTTCGTTGCTTTGGTGGACTCTGCTGCCTCATTTCCCGGCAGGGACTGTGCCCCCGGCGTGCCATGAGCACCCAGTGCTGTGTGGGGACGTGGGCTTGAAAAATCTCAGCTCAGGGCCGGGGCAAAGGAGGGGTGAGCACGCCCCCCCACAAGCAGACCCCAGCCTCCAGCCCGAGAGGCCATCGCGTGACCCCGGACATCCTAGCCACGCTTCTAGCGCACTGGCAGAGCAAGCCCAGCATGAACTGGAACCTGCTCTGCAGAGAGGGGTGCAGCCCGTCTGCCCGGCCAGATACAGGGCACAGACTGGCTCTGCGATTCCCCCTCTCTTTGAACCGGCCCCATCCTGGCCAGACGGGAGAAGCGTGTCCCATAGAGGTGTGGGGTGCTCTGCCACCACTGAGAACAGCCTAGCTCCATCCTCCCTGGAACCCCCTTTCAGGTAGTTAAAGGCTGCTATCAAACCCCCCCTCATTCTTCTCTTCTGCAGACTAACCAAGCCCAGTTCCCTCAGCCTCTCCTCATAAGTCCTGTGCTCCAGCCCCCTCATCATTTTCGTTGCCCTCCGCCGGACTCTCTCCAATTTGTCCACATCCTTTCTGCAGTGGGGGGCCCTAAACTGGACACAGGACATCCCCCTTCCACATTCCTGGGGCACAACCTGGCAGGGAAATATGGAGCCCCACGTCCATTCCAGGCACCCGTGACCTGCGACGCGACTCTTGATGCCATCCTGTTGCGCCGCTGCCCCAACGGGGAATTACCCTGCCCTCACCCCAGTGCTGCTGCAGGCCGGATGTCGGCAGGGAGGGGACCAGGCTTCTGCAGGGGCTGGAAGAAACGAAGCCCCAATCTAACTCCTCAGTCCCCTCCCCACCAGAACCCCCCTTCTCCGTTCAAACCACTGGACCCGACTTTTGGACAGGCAGGAGGCCGAGCTGCTTTGGAGAAGGAGCTGGGGTGAAAAGAGCTTGTCGGAGCTGCAGCTACACACTGACCCCGTAGACGTTTTCCCGTCCCCCTGGCTCAGCCCAGGCGTCTTCGCCTGCCACAGCTGGGCACCAGGGGACGGGCCGCGCCACGACGCTCAGTTTGTAGGGGGCATGCCGAGGTGTTGGACCTGCCCGTGCTGATTCGGATCCATCTGGAAGCGAAACCCTTTCGGAAGCTGTTCTGCAAAAGAGGATGCAGAAGAACTCTGGCGCTGGGGGGGTAACGGGTCAGAAATCACCTGCCGTCGCTGCATTCAGCGGGGGCACATGCGAGGGAGTCTCCACATGGTGCAGGAAGGATGTGGTCTGCAGGGCACACGGGCTCCTGCCCTCGGGACTTGTGGTGTAAGGGCTGCTGCTGGTTCCACGTCCGTAAAAAAGCCAGGGACAGTGCTGGGTTTCATTCCCAGCAGGCGCCCAGGACCCAAACCGAACAGGCCCGGGGGAGAAGAGGGTTCCTGCCTTTCCCCGCTAATGTAATGACTTTCCAACACGCAGATTAGATCTGGGGGGTCCTGGGGAGCTGTCTTCTCCTGTCCCCTCAGCTCTGACACGTGCTGACTGGAGAGAAAAGGAGGCGGGGGGGACACATGAACCCGCAGCGACGGGCGCCGTATGGCCCCTGCAGTCCGACGGGCAGGGCCCAGACCCCGCGGTGACGGGCACAGACCCCGCGGTGCTGAGTTTGGTGCCCCACCGGTCCTACCACCCAGCCCCAAACCCACCAGCCTCAGCACACACCCCCCGGCTGGCCTGCACCTGGGGCCAGTGCCACAGCAGGTAACAGCCCGGCAGCACACGCCAGCCAGGACAGGGGATGCCCTGGATCCTGAGTTGTCTGGGTGCAGGGCGCCCTCTGCTAGGGAACCCTGCGCTCTGCAGGAGGAGGAGCGGGGAGGCAAGGGGCAGAGATAAGGGGTGAGTTCAGAGATTCCCCTGGGGTCACGGGTTGGATCTGCCTCTGCCAGGAGGGAGCTAATCAGTGGGGGGGGGGACTGTGCCCAGCTTTGGAAGCTGCCCAGCTTTGGAAGCTGCACGGTGCCGCTCGGTCCAGCTCTCCGTTTCATTTTGCCGCCGGTTCCCGCCCCGTCCCACCCCGAATTTTCCTTCAGGTTTCCAGATCAAACAAGCCTCCCCCCCACTCCCTCAGAGGGAGATCAGGCTGAAGGCGCCGCGTGCCCAGGGATTTTGAGGTGACATGGGACCCTGCATGATGGGGAGGCACGCAGCAATGTCCGTGCCCTAGGATATAGCCTGTGGAACACCCTGCTGGATCAGGCTGGAGAAAAACAGCATTGCGAGTCTCAAGCAAAGAATGAGACCCTTGTGCAACCAGGACGTCAGCTGAGGCCGGGAAGGACCTTCCTGATGCCCCCGCTCCGGGGCAAAAAGTTCCTAATTATTTCATCCTCCCAACCCCAGCATATGTCAATGATGGAAACCGAGGCACGGAGCAGTGCCGTGACTGGCCTGAGGCTGCCTGGGGACTCTGGTGGGGCCGGGCTCAGAAGGCGGGGGTGTATGTCTCCATGCCTAATCTGCTACTCAGCAGATTGCACAGTGTGCTGTATTCCTCGGGTATGTCTCCCACCAGTTCCCGCAGTCCAGGCCACTAGTGCTGACAGGCCGCTGCCTTTCATAGACCGTGTCAAGCCGAGATGAGCGTGGAGCCAGATCCCAGGCAGCCCGCGCTCTGAGGCCATTTGGATCTCGGGACTTTGGTTCTGCCCATTATAAAAACAAGGCCATTTGGGATCACGTGCCCGGGCGTTGCTGCAGGTCCGGCTCCGTAGCAGCAATGCCCCATGCTGGAAAATTCACGTAGCTGCCCAGCGCCCCCCCAGCAGGACTCTCGCCAGCCACTCATACAGCCCCCAAACGGCCAAAGACGGGGGTTGGCGCTCAGCTGCCCCTCGGCCTGGTTTAGCCCGGCCACGCCCGGTCAGGGGAAGAGAGCAGGGTCCTGGGGCTAGAACCAAGCCTCTTGGGCACAATAAGGGGCACATGGGCCCAGTCGGGGGGAGATTCAAGGGTGAGCCAACCTGGGGGGCAAGTGGTCTTGGGAAGGGAGAGCAGCCTTATTACAGGGCAGGCAGCCAATTGTTTAAGGCAGCAGGGGTCAGAGCCCATAGAAAGTAGGGGGGCTTCCCGCCGAGGTGCCAACATGGGGGGCGGGATGAAGGGGGTGATTGGAGCTGGCAGGTAAGCCCAGGGGGACAGCCTGGAGAGAAGGGGCTGGGCCCTGCAAATCTGGGGAGTGGGGGGTGGAGATCTGAGTTGGGCTGAGTTTGATTGAAATGCTGGCAGGGGAGGATGTGTGTATGTTACCCAGAGGGCTACATCCTCCCAGGGACTGACTGTGCTGGGAGAACAGGGACCCATTGGAGGGGAAACTGAGGCGGCAGACAGGCCTGAAACCAGGCTAGCTATGTCCCTGCTATAGTGGGGAAAGGGGAAAGCAGGAGCCAAGGTTCCAGAAGGATGGGCCGGGGGGTGCGGAGCCAGAGCTAATCCCCTGACCCGA
Source organism: Emydura macquarii macquarii (assembly GCF_026122565.2). Lineage (NCBI taxonomy): Eukaryota > Metazoa > Chordata > Testudines > Chelidae > Emydura > Emydura macquarii. The sequence continues at coordinate 9,998,999 of NW_027133829.1, read as the reverse complement.
GCCCGGTTCGAACACCCCAGGGGGAGCAGCCACGGTGCGCCAGCATCCTGACGGTCACTGCTCTTGTGGGGTGAGATGGGCCCTGAGGCCGCTCGGCCGTGTGAAAAGGGAAGAGCACAGCTGTGATAGGACTGGAGCCAGTGCCACAGTGGGGAAGGAGGAGCAGCTGGTGTTTCTATGGTGCTTTCCGTCCCAGGGCACTTCACGGGCCGTGTCACTCTGCAGCCGCTTCTGGGGTGGAACGCGGGGGCTGTTCCGCTATGGGGACTATGTCCTGGATCCAAGCACCGCTGATCGTTGGGGTGTAGATCCGTATCCAAGTTCCGCAGCTCAGTTCCATGGTGACAAACCCCCGTGCAACACTCGCTCACCAACACACGTGCACAGAAGGACTTGCCCTATAACCCTCCCAGAAGCCCAGCGCTCTCTCACGTGAGCTAAGGGAGCACTCCCTCAGCCAGCAGCAGTAATAGGTCACTTCTCCTCTATACAGGACAGCCACTAGAGGGAAACATCACCAGGGCCCGCACATGGGGGGGAAAGGGTACACTTTACTGGGACCCAGAGGCCCAGCCCAGGCTGCAACCCCCATTACCATGAGGAAGAAACGGAGGCTAAATTGTAGATCATGCCTGAGGATACTTATAGAAACTTATTTCCTTGTATCGATTGTCCAGATCTTGTGAGATTTGCTGGAACCGCTCATCTTCTACCATCTCTGAAAATGAACCCGGGTCTTCATTCAGAAGGAATGTTTTCAATGCAACTTTGGACACTGTCATCTGCGAAGTAGAGCATAGATTCAGAGCCACCAGTAACATTGGTTTGCCATTCCGGGCAGTCCTAAAATATGGGACACTAGAGCCTGGGGAACTGGGAGACGCTTCTGAATGTCTGCTTCACACGTATCCTGCGGAGCTTTCTGAGAATTTGCCTTGTGAAATGTTGCACCTGAAAAAAAATCTTCTTCTGCTTGTGGAAAAGAATCTGACCTACCCCCACTTATCGTATTAAATGAGATTTACAGACAACAACGGCAACTGATTTCCAGTGAAGTGTGCGTAGCCCTGCGGATTTTTTGCACACTGCCAGTGACTGTGGCAGAAGCTGAAAGAAGTTTCAGCAAGCTACCACTCATCAAAAACTGCAGGCGTTCCACAGTGGGACAAGAACCATTAAGCCACCTGGCTATTGTGTCTATTGAGTGTGAACTAGCAAGAGAAATTGACTGGGGGGGTTAATTCATGATTTTGCAATGAAAAGACCAGAAAAATCCAGCTTGAAAGTTCATTGGCCTGATTATAAGATGTTTGCAGTCACATTGGTCCATTAGAATAAAAAAATCAAGACACTGACAGGATAGAATACCTTTATAGTGACCAGAAAGTTACAAAATAGTCAGCAAACGTGTCGGACTCTCAGGCTGGGTGTTACGTTCAACAAAAATAGCCCGGCGGGGGCCATTTTTCAGAAATGTAGAATATGTAACAGTAATTTCAGAATGCAAACTTTTTCATAGCTCATGAGATTGTAGGTAGGGGATGAGGGGTTGTGGTGTGTGTGTGTGGGGGGGCCCATGTTACATGTTTGTACTGGGCCCAGAAAAATGATGCTTGGGCTCTGGACATCAACCTTTACATTGCACCATATCCCGTTGGGACAGGAAGCGGAGAAGAACGCCAGCAACTGATCTGCTTTGGGACTGGGAGAGGACGCCGTGCTCCTACTCCAATAAACCAGCAAAGCCACATGCCAGAGGCAGAAAACATCACCTTTGTTTTGTCCCCACTGCTCTGGCTAACGCGACAACGGAGGTCAGACCTGGGCACAGCACCCCTTTGGGAGCGCAGGCTCCCTGAACCCGCCAAGAGGGATCTGAGTTCAGGGGACAGGTGTTCACCCCGACACCAGCCGAGAGAGCAGCGCACACACCGATGAACCCATGGCAGGAAGGGATGGGCCCCACCCCTACGCTGGGACTCGGCCCCTGCCCCTGGGGAGCAGGGTGACACCGACAGGTATCGAGCACCCCAGGCCATATTGCACAAGGATTATTAAAGCTTTCTGTTCCTAAGCCGGTGTGTTGGATTGGCAGGGGCCCAACGAGAGAGCACCAGAACATCCTGGAGTCGGGGTGAGGCCCCCGTCCTGCAGTGCCCCACCCCAAAATCACAAGATCCCAAGTCCCCTACGTAACACTCCCCCCCGGGGCTCCAGTTTCTCATGTCCACGGTGCTCCGCCAGGCCCTGACGCGCAGCGCGCTACAGATCCTACTGAAACGGTTACAAAGGCAACAGCGTTCATTTCAGCGACGCCGCCCTTCAAAGCCGGCGTCTCTTCATCTACCTCCCCAGCCTCACGCCCCCAGAGCTGCACCCGAGCCCTTTCTGAACAGACCTCGGTTACAGGGACAAAGCCACGGGAAAGGGAGATTGCAAACGGCTCACAACGGGTGGGAATTTGCCAAATCTTAGAAGTTGCCCTTTCTTGTAGCACCGATTCTCATCTCCTGCCAGCACAGCAACCCCTTGTGTCGGCAGAAAGCAACCACACACTTCTTGTAGGACCTACATATACCGGTAAACGCTGCCTTGCATAACATGCCGGCTCGCTGCTTCCATGGATTTTTTTGTTTGTTTGATTTTAAACATCCTGCCCCTCCAAAGATTTCTGATCTGTGAAGGCCCCTGCTGGAAATAAATCCAATGCAAAGGAGAAACAACAGCCAGCTTCTTTTACAGACAGGAGTACGTTGATTTGCCTTGTCTCCTTGTCCCTGTAAAAACCTGGCGTTTCTACTATTTCATTTGATTTACACTAGGTTCTGTTGTTGTCCCCCTGTGCTCAAGGTGAGTGATGGGGGGTGGGATTGACGTTCCCAGGACAGCCATCGCTCTTGGATGGTTCAGACACAACACATCCTGGATCTTGGCTGGGGGTCAGACTAGATCCTGCGGTCCCTTCTCACCCACTGGCTCTATGGAGTCAAACAACTACTTTGCATTTCTACAGCAACCATTATCCAAAGACCTCAGGGCACTGGACAAAGACGGGTGAGTAGCATTACCCCCGTTCCCCTCACACAAGGAAACCAAGGCGCAGCGAGGCGGTGACGTGACTTGCACATAGGCACCCAGCAAGTCGATGGCCGAACCAAGCAGGGGACCCGGGAGTCCTGACTCCCAGTGTCCTGCTCAAACCACTCGACCACGCTGCCTCCAGCTTCCCTCAAAACCATCACTTAAGGGCTTTTAAACCCACTGAAAAGGGGAGGTGGAAAGGGGATTAAAGTCAACCTGTCCCTGCCTAAACCCTTTAGAATCTGATGTGCCATCTAGCCCCGTGGTCTGTCTCCAGCAACACCCGTTGCTGTACCAAGCACTTCAGAGGAAAGTGTAAAACACCTGCAGTGCCCTGTTATGAGTGGGGAGGATGGGGGAATTTCTGCCTGACCCCTGACTTCTGCTGCTCATCCTATGCCCTGGAGCATGAGGATCGATGGTCCTTATCACTGCCACCCGAGCCAGGTCAATCTGGCCGCATTACAGACACGCTCCAGGCCTGGTTCTGTCAGTGCCAGCCCACTGAAATCGACAGGGCATGATGACATGGCACCTGGGAAGAGTTGGAGGAGCAAACAGCCATCTCCTGCAGGGATGGGACTAGATATGAACAGGGAGGATCTTTCACCTCATTCTGTGTCTCTTGGGCTAATCCCCCCTCCAAGAGGCAGTCAAAGAATTGTCCCGCCCAGTCTGACTAGTAATACCGCCTCCAGCTAATCCTAACGGGTGGAATTTGAAAGATCCAGTTCCCTTTCCCCTCTAGTTGCAGGTGGTTTGTTCTGTGCACATTACTTCACTTGGGACAGGCAAACCAGGCAAGTCAGTTTCGCCTCCCAAGTCTAGTCAGTTTCCTGCCCCAGTTCTGCACCACACACACAGCAGGGGAGGGTTTATACACAGCCAGGACTAAACTGGTTTTCACTGAAATTCTTAAATGTCACAGAAACATTTCTGTCTGCTTGAGATGTTGTAAAACATCCCTCATTTTTATACCCACGCCCGTGCACACAGCAGAAAGCAGGGTGACCTTAAAGCAGCGTGACAAGATCCCTTTAAATGTAACATGTTCAAAGGGAGTCTCATATAACAAACAACAGGGTGAGCTTAAAGCAATGAGACAAGAGCCCCTTAAAAGTAAACAGGTTAAAAGGGTGCCTGGCAGCCCCAGGACGGGACCTGAGGCTCTGAACAAAGATGACATTAAAAACAAACCAGGCTGTTTTTCCGAGATTAGAATGTGTAATTTGCTCTGGAGATGAAAGGAGCGGAAAACCGGATTAAATCACTGACCTGGAGTAGCCTTGAGTCACGCTTGCTTAGCTGTGACATTCCCCAGCCCCTTCCATCAGAGGCCAGGCTCCTCCTTTTCCAGCAGCTCCAGCACTTCCAGCCCTCAGATCTCCTTTAGCTGACTTGTCTATGCTATTTTTAAAACGCTGTATTCACAACCCTGATCATCTGCCCACTGAAGCCAATAGCACAACGCCTGCAGATTGTAGCGGGGCAGAATCAGACCCTGAATGAGTCATATTTTAAGCTAGATTGGGCGGGTTGCAACAGAGCTGCGATGATTGGAACAGCCTCTCTACCCCTCTAGCATTTCATCCCTTCAGATAATAGAAGGGGCGCCCATTTCCTTCTCTCTTTGGGCTTTATTTATCAGTGATCTCTTGCGCCTAGTGATTGCCTTTCGCATCTTAAAGCTACCGGGATGCATTTCCCTGCACCATGCGTGTACTGAGTCAAGGTTCGCAACAGAACAGGAGGGTCCTGATTTTTTTATCACACTTCCCCTTGTGCGTTTAAAGAGGGCAAGGCAGCGGGCCGGTTGTAAGATCTGTGCAGACAGGCGGGGGAATTTCCATGTGTAGAGCCCTGGTGGAAAATGTAACTCTCCACCATGTAAATTCCATTGTGCTGTGTGTGCCAGGTATCGGAACTGGCCCCTGTACTTCCAGTGGTTAGGAACGGTCCCTTATGTGCACAGGTGTGGAGTGCGCAAAAATATACACAGATGAGTGAAAGCTGGGCCCAAAAACCCGGGTCCAATAGCAGAGAGGGGCCGAAGTGCAAAGCGGAGATACAGATTTGGGTCCAGGCTTTCCCCAAATTCAGGAATTGCAGCTAATTCTCCTGCAAGTCAAGAAAACCCGTATCGGGACACCCCAAAACGCTCCAGGGTCCAGCTCTGCCTTCTGCGCCTTACTGACATGAGAGGCTGTTATGGGTGGCAGCAGCAAGCTCCCTTAGATAGTCTTCTCTTTCCTCTCTAGACCTTTTTCCGAGCGATTCCGCTGTCTAAATATGTAACCTTCCCCAGCGGCCAGGACACTTCACCGCAATGTCTGCCTAACAAACACTGCACCAGGGTCGCTCAGCTGCGGTCTCGGAGTCTGAAAGGCCAGGCTGGCTGTGTGACTGCCTCCCACCCGGCAGAGAAGCTGCGTCTTTCAGTCTGCGATGGAAGTACCAGGCCAATGCTAAAAGGAGCAAGGGTACGGAGGATGCCCCAACCTGAGAGAGATCCTCCAGCATGGCAAAAGGAAACAGTCTCATCACACTGCATCCAGCCCTCCAAAAACCTTTTGTGCTGCTAATTCTGGTGAACCAGCCCACTGAGAAGACACCTGCTCACGCACCCTAGACTGTCCTACCCTCCAACAAACCGCCCCACTCGGGGCCTGCCTGGCTGGAAGATGGCCAGGTGTCTTCCTCCTTGACTTCTGCCCTCCCTTAGGAAAGTCAGGAATCCGCCCGCAGACAGGTGGAGAACGTTTAGAACGATCTTTCGTCATAAAATTCACCCCGTCTCCCGCCAAGCGACTGCACCAGAGCTGCCCCCACTGGTACTCCGGTCCGTTCTGCTGGGCTTTCTTGCCTCACGTCAGTTGTGAAATCCCACCAGAGAACAACAAAGCAGGAGGGCAACTCAAGGGCATCTGCTCACCCTACGTGCATCACCCACTCCAGCTTCTTCCCAGCAATGAAGCGTCCCCACTGAAACACCTCAAGAATATTAGTCTCCCGAGACTTTCTGGCAGCGAAGATGGACCTCCAAGCCACTTTGGGACCACGCCCAGCATGAGGGTGGGGTGGAGGGAGGGTTGCCTAGGAGCCCTGAGTGCTTTCGACCAGCCACCGGAGAGGATCAGCTCGGACCACTGGAATGTTTCTGTTTTTTTCAGGAAAGACACTACACGCTACAGCAGCCTACGTCACTACCTATCGCTATGGGTCAGCTGAGTCCAAGGAACGGACACCGCGCACATGGGACCTACTGAGACATGACAGCCAAAAACAAAGCGGCACCTCGAAGGCGTTATTCTAGCACAACATTTAACATTCTGCCCCGGACGCCTGGGTTCCGATCCGTTCCCTGATCTCCTCTCCCAGCAGGCTGGAGCTGCGAGCTGGGGAGAAGCCTCGCTTAGAGCCCTTTGTTGAAGTAGACGATCTCCGTGTGGGGATTCTTCTCCCGGATCAGAGCTTGGACTTCAGGCTCCAGGCGAGTGACTCTCATAGAGCTGCAGAGGGGAGACAAATCCATTCAGAGAGGGGGGCAGAGAAGGGAGAGTTGTCTAAGGAAGTCTCCCTTTCCATACAGGTGGGAGAACGCCCCACAGCCGATCAATCACCCCGTGGCTTTAGTCTCTTTTTCTGCTCGCAGATGGTTTGCAAACAGATTCGGATTGGAACATCCCTCTCGGTTATTCAGAATCGCCCGGCAAACCCGCTATTCTGTGGCAACTCTCAGCCTGGGCGGGGGGGCCCTTGCAAGCGATTTGCAGCACACGATTGGCCACCTCCGTGGTGTGAGAGCGTCTCTGCTCTCTGACGGGGGAGCTGAGGCTTTTATAAAGAAGAGGAGGCAGTAGCAGAGCGAAGAGAACGCAAGAGACGGTGGCACAGAAGTTTCCTGTGTCAGACATTGCTAATGACCTGCAGAGATCCACTGCCCGGGATGTCCCTCTGCCTCTCTCAGCAAGAACTAGGTAAAGCGCAGGATGCAGCTGTGCAAACAGAAGCACAGACAGATGGGGCTGGAAGGGACCTCCAGAGGTCATCAAGTCCAGCCCCGGGCACTGAGGCAGGACCAAGTCAACCTAGATTATCCTTGCCAGGTATTTGCCCAACCAGTTCTTAAAAAGCTCCCGGGATGGGGATACCACAATCTCCCTGGGAAGCCTATTCCAGAGCTTAACTAACCTGCGAGCTACAAAGTTTTTCCTAATATCTAACCTAAATCTCCCTCGCCGCGGATTAAACCATCACTTCTTGTCCTACCGTCAGTGTTTTGAGAACAATTGATCACAGCCTGGTGCAAAAGTGGCTCCCGGGACTGGGGGAGCAAAGATGTCTTAAAGCAGCGGCTCCCACCCAGGGGTAGGCAGAGATCTTCCTAGGGTACATCAACTCATCCAGGTATTTGCCTCGTTTTACAACAGGCTGCATAAAAAGCACCAGCGAAGCCAGTACAAACTCTGATTTCATACAGACAATGACTCGTTTGTACTGCTCTACATGCTGCACACTGAAATGGGAGCACAATACTGATATGCCAGTCGATTTATTCTATAGTTAGATGGTCCGAAGAAGAAAGGCAGCGGTAACAGCGGCTGTGACACTTTGGTGTTTTTGTCTGATTTCTGTAAGCAAGTCGTTTTTCAGTGAAGTGAAGCTGGGTGGGCACACAGGACAAATCAGACTCCTGAGAGGGGCACGGCCGTCTGGAAGGGTTGCGAGCCGCTGTCTTAAGCCACCTTTGCCTGTGCGTACACACAAACACACACACACAACTCCAAAGTCGTGCTGTGGGCTGCTCACCCCTAGGGCCGAGCACACAGAGGACACGCCACTGAGCAGCCTTACCTTTTCTGTGGGAAGAGCGCGCAGCACAGCGGGGTCGCAAACACCAAACTGCAAAGGAAAGACACCGAGAGCAGAGCTGATTTCTAATGCTTCAGCCCACAATCGTCCCCGGAGCCGGGGCCGAGAGCGATGCGGCATCCCACGGACCGAGAGGCTAGAAGGGGGCAGTGCTGGCCAGAGGGTCAGAAAGCCCCACCAGCCCCAATGGCCTCTTTGTTCGGGGCCAACCCATTGCAGGGAGGAAGGATGGCCTAGCAGTTAGAGCTCCAGGCTGGGACCCAGGAGACCCAGATCCATCTGTAAGGCGGGGCTGTTACACCTCCTCTCTGGGGTGTCTCGAAGATGAGCTCCCCCAATGACAGTCACAGAAATTAGGGCTGGGCCAGCGCCTAAGTGAAACAGGGAGAGAGACCGCCCCTAAAGAAATTCAGCTCACCCTCGTCTGCCCTCCCAGCCAGGTTCCCTTCCCCTCCCCAGATCACTCCAATGGAGTGGTTTGGCTGCTGATCTGAATTAACCAAGCTCCTTGACTCCACAAAGATGCACTGGAAACCTCACCAGACACACGCTCCTGTGAGTTTTACCCCTTCCTGCTGCCAGTAGGGCGGGAAATACTATCAGAAGATCCATGCTCTGGGTCTCTTGCCACTCCTGCTTCTGGCCTGACTCAGGAAGCACCAGGCCTGGTAACATCCTGCAGCAGTGAGTTCCACAGGGCATGGGTTCACCAGGCAAAGCAGAGGTCCGACCACTGCTTTGGTCTGAATTTACTGGCAGTGCATTTAACTGAGAAATGAACAATGACAGGGAGTGGGTGGGAAATGACGGGGCCTCCGAGAGGGCTGGCGGCCCGTCAAAGGCTCCCGATGGTTCTGGTTTGTCTGAAGCAACAGATACTTCCACCTCTGAGACCAGGCCAGCAAACCCAAGGGAAAGTCGTCCCAAAGTGGCTTCTCCCCCTCAGCTGGGCTGGGCGAGCGTCCCCTATTCGCAGACGTCACTTACCAGAACCCTACCAGCCCGACCTGCAAGGGAGCATTCATCCAGGGGTATCGCTACAGGGAAAGACAAGGGGGCTCTGCGTTAGCAGGAGGGTTATATTGACGGGTGGGGTACTGCTTACACTTTAAGGAAATAGGGGATACCTTCGCGGGGTAGGCACCACACACTGTGTCAGGCCTACAGGACACGAGCTGGTGATACACAGACAGCAGCCCGCTCGCTGCCTGCTCCTACCCCGCGTTCCCAGCTCCAAATAGCTCTGCAAGGCGCTCAGGGTCCTTTCCTAGGGTTCCTTTTCCCTGGCCGCTCTGGCAGGAGCTGCCCGGGGGCTGGTGTGCTGCAGCGAGCAGAGGCGGGGGCAGTGGGACCAGGAGACGATCACCGTCAGAAGGCGGTGCAGGCCGTGACAATCCCCAGATCTCTGGGCGCAGTTGGGGCGCGGCTTGGCAGGCACCTGGCCGGTAGGCCTGGGATCTGCCCTTCAGCCCCATCTCCTGTCTCTGATCAGCCTTGCGCTTAAGGGTCTGTCTACCAAGCCCAGACTCTGCCTCAGCTTTGAGCCCCCCCCTTTCCGTCTACACGCCCATCGGCCTGACTCAGGTCAGCAAGCGCTCAGGGCCCAGGTCCTAGGACCCAGCTCGGGGCAGGGTGAAAGCCCGACTCCCGCTGGGACTACTCGGGTCCCAGCCCCGTCAGTTTGCAGCGGGGACGCAGCTCTAGCCGCCGCCCCGCGTCCGAAGGGCTGCGCGGCGCAGTGTGGACACAAGGGCACGGCCGTGAGACCCAGGCCCGGGTGACAATGCAGTGTGGACGCTTAAGCAGGGGCTTGGAAACACGAGGTGCACGAGCTCGGGTCCCCCGGCCCTGGATTTACAATACAATCCTTGGACGACCTTTATTCCGTCCCCCATCAGCCTGACCAGCATTAATCCTCCCGCCCCCTTTACACCTGACCCTGCTGGGGAGGTGGGCAGATCTTGCTCACATACCAGTGGCTTTAACATGGGCTGCTCCCATGAGACCAGGGCCCATGTCATGATGATGCCCTTGGCCAAGGGTGGAGGTGGGGTCCCAGCCGCGCAGACAGGGTGATATCAAGCCCCCTGGAGAGGCGGCTGGGGTGTAGCTGGGCAGGGAAAGCCACAACGGCCCCACGCTGGGAATGTACCTTCAGGAAGGCTCTCTTCTCCAGGGCGTTCATGATCACGGGCGGGATGGCTAGGAGGGGCGAAGGAGAAGGAAATTAACAGGCGGTGCTAACCGCGGCGGGAAGTGAGGGAGGGCCGGGCAGTCTGGAGATCGGCCCACGTTCGGCACTGATCCGCCAGGGAAGTGACTCACCCATGGCCGGGGCAGCCATACCGATCCGGGACACCACCACCTGGGCAATGGCTTGCTGGGCCGCTGCCCTCGACTCCCCCAGCCGGTTCCCGTCCTCATCCGTGACGGGGATCCCAAACTTCAGCTCCCTGCAAAAAGAGACAGACCAGGCTCCCGTACCACTACCGGCGTGCCAGGGCATAGCTGGGCCACGGGCAGGGAGCCTGGCTGGGGCAGAAGGATAGGTAACGGGGCATGTGTGAAATGAGTGCGGGGGTTCTCAGCCCAGCTCCAAGTGGCCAGATCACTGGCGCCAGCTGGGAAATTTGCTAGCAGCCTCAGCAGAGAGGCCAAGGACCGAATTCCGCTTTAGAGGTGAGTGGCCCTTCCATGGCAGGTGTGAGGGTCAAACTGGCGTGAGACTCACCACGCCCCTGCCTGTGACAGACTGGGTCTGTAGCTGGTGAGAGATTTTCATTCCCTGGCTGTTAAGGTGGCACCTTTCACCAAGCCTAATCTCTGGAAAATGACCATTATTCCAGCTCTATAAACGAAAACGACTCTCATGCTTCAGAGCATGTTCTGACCAGCCGTGGGGGGTCAGGAAGGAATTCCACCTGTCACGGCATGGCACCGCTGACCAAGTGCAGTACGCAGGAGGTTCTCGCCTCCCCTGACAGCATCAGGTTGTGCTTACTGCCAGAAGCAAGGTGCCCGGCTAGACGGATCCGTGTCCTTCAGCAGCATCTATTTCCCCCCGTGTACAAAGCTGCTCTGCCGTGGCGAAGTCCCCTTACCTCTGCCGCATTAAAGGAATGTTGATGCAGTTAGCAGCTGCCACGGCAGCAAAAGGCACGTAGCGGCCAATAATCGACGGCAAGTGCTGGAGAGGGAGAGAAGAGACCATCAAACGCCAGGGAATGAGAACAGGGCAGGGTAGAAGGCAGAATAGTCTAGTGGTTAGAGCACTGGGCTGGGGCTCAAGAGAGCTCGGCCTCAGTCCTGGCTCTGCCTGGACCGGTCACTTCATCTCTCACGGCCTCACTTCCCCATCTATAAAGCAGAATAACAACTTGTCTGTCTTGTCTATTTAGACTCCCAGCGTGTCAGGGCAGGGGTTATCTGTCACCGTGTGTCTGTCTGTGCAGCACCTAGCACAACAGGGCCCTGGTCTCGGCTGGGGGGCTGGATGCGGCTGCTCCATTCTCCAGTGGATAAAATGCTTGGGGCTTCCCCCAAGAGAGACCCTGGGCCCCCAGGGCTCCTCCCAAGGAGAGCAGAGCCTCTGGCTCGCTCGTGGGGGGCCGAGCGTGGATGCAGAGCATCGGTCCTGCAGTGTAGCACCCGGGCAGCCCCTCTCTCTGGACCCCGTGCCGGGCGTGCTCCGACCCAGCCGAAACAGGGCCGGGGTCCCATACCTGGGTGAGAGACTTGAGTCCCAGCGCCGTCACGACCGCCCCGGTGGTGGCGCTGACGTAGGCCGTCCCCAGCTGGCTGTAAAGGAAGCGGGCAAGTGATAGTGAAGCGTGGCAAGGCAGCACGGCGGGGCCTCGTCCAGCCAGCCAGCCTGCCCTCCCGGCGAGCCCTTCCTCCAGGCATGGCAGCCACCAGCTGATCCGTCCCCCGGCGACTGCCCCGGTTCTGGGCACCACAGCATCAGAGGAATCAGCCCATCACCCCTGGCGGGAGCCCTGGGCACCGGCTCTGAGCCAGGGTGAAGGCAGCTCACGCCAACACGTTGCACGTGTCAGGCCAAGCCTGGGCGCCACGGAAGGCTCACGGCAATGCCACGGCTCCGGCGCTGGCCCTGCCCAGCGGCACCCGTGCCCTGGGTCGCGTGGCTCCGGCGCTGCCCCGGATTTCCCAGACGGCGCCCGGGCCGGCCGTCCCTTACCCGACCGTGATGGGGGCGTCTCCGCTCCGGTTGGTGTAGTTCACAATCGCGTTGAACGACTGGTTCACCCACTGCCAGAATAACACCGCGGGGGTCGTCCTGGGGAACGGGGGGGGAGAGGGCACGTCATGGGCTGGGCAGGGACCCACGCCGGCGGAGGGAGGGGAGGCGTGGGCTGGTGGAGTTTTGCGCCGATCAGCCCTCCCCAGCCGCACACCCAGGGACGCACGGACTCGCCCCCCTGGGGTTCTCCCCGCCTGGCCCCTTGGTCTTCGCTCACTCCAGTGCAGAGCAGGGAAGGAGACCCCAGAGCCAGCTCAGGGCTGGAAGATCACAGCACGAGGCCTGGCTGGGGCACTGAGCCCCGAGGAACCGACCCAGGAGGGCAAGCCTTCGGGCACGTTACCTGGGGGTGCCCCCCGCCCTCCTTCAGGGCTCGAGGGGTCCACAGTGCGACAAGCGTGCCGGTGCGCTGCCACGGGTCATGCTGCGCTGCGGCCTCAGGCCCAGGGCCAGCAGGGGGTACGGGAGAGGTCGGGGGGTCCCTGCCTCAGGGGGTACGGGACAGGTCGAGGGGGTCCCCACCCCACACCCCGGGGCCAACAGGGGGCACAGGAGAGGTCAGGCGGGGGGGTCCCCACCCCAGGTCCCAGGCCCTGCAGGGGGTATGGGGGAGGTCGGGGGGGGGTCCCGTCCCCGAGGGCTAACGTGCCTGTAGAAGGTGAGCATGCAGCCGGTGATGGTCATGTTCATGGGCACCTGGGCCGACATGCGCCCGATCAGGATCATCTTCTCCCCGGTGTCGGGGTGGAAGGCCGAGTCGTAGACATATTTCGCCCGCCAGAGCTGGTCCTCCGTCAGGCCCGGCGGCACCGTCCCCGACCTGCGGCGGTGGCAGGGGGAGGGAGCGGTGACTACCCCCGTTCGCACCGGCGGAGCCACGGCTGGGTCTCCACGCCGTCTGCCCCCCCCCCCACTTCCTGGCAGATCGCGCCAGGCCCGCTGCTCCCTCGCGAGGCGCCTCGGCAGCCAGGAGAGAGCTGGCGGCTTTAGCGAGGGCCCCCGGCCCAACTGGACGTCTCCAGGGTGCATCAGCACCCGTCCCGCCGGGCTGAGCCCCGCCGTGGTCGCCTAGGTGGGCGTCTCTGCTCTGAATGTCCAGCTGGGGAGAAGGCTGGTGCCCCCCGGCCCCTGCCCCCGGTGCCAGCTACTGCCCGACTCTGTAGAGGGGCCGTCTGCCTCATCGCTGCTATTCCCGGCCAGCGCCGGGGCAGTTTACCCTAGACAAGAGCACGGACCAGTTCCCCACCCCCCGCATTCAGGGCATTGCCCCCCAGCTCCAGCCCTCGGGGTCACCACGGCACAGTGGCCGGATCGCAGAGCACCCCTCAGACAATGCACCTTCCCCGCCCCTCCGCCCCCGGAGGGGAAACGCAACCCCAAGACTTCACAGAGAACCTGTAATTCTCAATCACCCTCCGGGCGTCCTCCAGCGTCTCTCCGGACAGCAGGAGGTTCCGGGGGTCGGTCACCATGAAGAAGTGCTTGGCTCGCCCCAGGAAGGTGCTCTGGTCCCATCGCGGCTCCTTGAGGTTGATGTGCAAGGGCAGTCCCACCGACATCCTCTGGGGGGAGACAACGAGCAGGGAAGTTATGGCCGCGGGTGCTAACCATGCTGCGCACACGGCCCTGGGGGCGGTCTTCTCGCAATCAGAGATGCCCACATCCCCCCCTCGTGGACGGCTGGAGGAGCAATGGGTTCCCAGCTCTCTGTTCACCCAGCCCGCCCAGAAGGGTCCCTCCTGTTGCGTCCTGAGGCGCTGAGGGCGCCGTGGGATCCCTACCTTGCCCGGAGAAGCTCTGGGGCTTTGTAACCTCCGGGATCTGCCCCATCACTGCACGCACTGACCCTTACCCTGCCCTTGGCACTGACGCCCAGAACTGGGGACTCAGGACTCCTGGGTTCCAATCCCAGCACGGCCCCCGAGTCATCGTGGGACCACGGGCAAGTCCCTTCACCTCCCAGTGCCTCGGTTCCTCCCGCTGGGAAATGGGGCTAATACGCCCCTCGCTCACGGACACTACATTCAGGGATGCCTGTAAAGCCTCCGGAGATGCTAGACGGTGCAACAGACAAGCAAAGGGCAGGCTCTTTGCACAGGCCCCTAGAGGCCCGGAGCCCAGGGCAGGATGTTTGGTCCCCCCCCTGAAGAAGGGAGCAGCCAATAGGCCCACACCCGTTCTGGGTGGCACTTGGTCCCTCTCTAGTGGGGCCGGGGCTCTGGAGAGAGGGTGTCTGAACCTGACGCTGGCAGTGAAAGGGTTAAGGGGAGCCAGCAAGCCCTATTAGCCCGTTCTGTGGTGCCAGGAGGGGGCGGGAGGGAGGCAGGCGATTAAGGATTAGACCCAGCTGGGGAGAACCGGGCCGGGTGCTTCCTATAAAAGGACAAGCAGGGTCACCAGGGGATGATGGAGAGAGGAAAGCTGCTGGAAGGAGCTTATCCCCCTAGGGCAGGGCTGTGGGGATGGGGTTCCAGGCAGGCCGACAGAGGCTAAGGAACCGCTGAGAACAGGACCTCCAGCTGCCCAGGAAGGCAGGTCCCCAGGGGCAGACTCCACAGTGAGCCGGCCGTGAAAGGAGGGAAACCGAGGCTGCGTCAGCCAACTGCACCTCGCGGTGGACGGGCCTGCTCCAGCCTCGGATAACCCAGCGCGCTTGGCCTCGCTCTGGCCTGAAGAGTCAGGGGGCTGAGGTTCAAACCCGGCTGACGCGGACCCACCCCCAGGGGTGCGGGGTCGCACCAGGATGTGCTGGCCGGGAGGGCTCCCCGCCCAGTGCTGTAAGAGACCCTCCAAGGTTCTGACAGCTCCCACGAGCGTCTCTGACGCGGCCGGGGTCCTTCTCCTCCTGGCCGAGCCCGACATCGGGGCCTCCTGCACTACGCACCGCTGCAAAGACAACCGCTGTGCCTGAAGCAGGCAACGGTGACCCCAGGGTGTGCAATAACGGTGGGGCAGAGCAGAGGGACCTGAGGAACAGGAATCTTGCTTCCTCGTGGCTTGGGCCGACCCCCCCCCCGGCTGCCAAGTTTCCCCAGAAGATCCAGGTGTTGGCTGAGGCCCTGTCAGACCCCAGCAGAGCTGCGTCTAAATGGAACTGGGCCTGCTTCTGACCTCGCATGCCCCGGTGTCAATCCAGAGTGACTCCATTGCAGTCGACGGAGTCCCAGGGGTGTAATTCTGGTCTGAGCGAGAATGACCCGCCCTTTCTGTTCCTCTTTTTCCACAGGGCCTCCCTGCTACAGTCCGCGCATTTCCCCAGCAACCAGCAAAACCACCAGCCTCCCGCATCTCTGAAATGCCAGGCTTTCCTGGCAGCGAGACCCGTGTTTATTTCCAATATTCATAATTCTCTCCAGCCGGAATAATCCTCGTGACCTCTGCTCAGGAGGAGGGGCGGGCCAGTGGTAACAGAGCGAATGGGACACCGGGGGGGGGGCCAGCCCAGCCCTGCAGCTGAGTGGCTCAGGCTTTGATCCCGGGGTTGCTTTGTTTTGATCTGCTGTTTTTAAGGCTTGTGTTTCCCCAAAGCCGGTGAGGGCCGTGCGCGGAGATGGCTTCACCCCATCCAGCAGCAGGCGGGCGGGAGGCTGTCCCCAGCAGCGAGCGCTGAGGAGCAGGGGACAGCAAGGTGTGAAATCCCAAGCCATGATCCATTCAGAGGTGCTGCGTCTGCTATTTCCATCCCAAATGGCATCCCTGCCCCCCCCCCCCCCCATTTGCGAGGATACCCAGGAGTCCAGGGACTTCAGGCTAATCCTGATCCCGCTGGCATCAGTGTAATCTCGGAGCAGCTCTCGCAAAGTGACTTTGCCATATGCGTAAGCAAGGTCAGACGCTGGCCCCTTGTCCATACCTCCTGCGGGCTCAGGAGGGCGCCGGGACGGCCAGCCTCCCCCCTGGCAAACGCTGGCTTTCTGACCCAGCCGCTCGGGCTCCAGCCAGGAGGAGGGTTGGGACCCCGGGGTCACACTCTGCAGGTAGCCCTTATCTCTACGCTGGGCCAAGCCACGGCCCTGGATCCCCCTGCCAGGGAGCTGTGGGGTGTTCAGAGCCCGCCCAGACACAGCCACGCACCAAGCGAGCTTCTCCGCTCTCTGGAAGTCAGTGACATTCGCCCGGACCTAAGACCATCGTGTCCTGAGTCCCAGACAGCGAGTCGTAGAAACTAGGAGCCGAAAGGAAGGGTTGGAGCATCCAGTCCTTCCCCCCACCCCAGAGCCAGGACAGGTTTTGTTCCCTACACTTCATATCCCCAGGGCCTTTTCCCAGCTGGGTTTTAAATGACCCAAGCAGGTCCCACCACTTCCCAGAGCAGACTATTTCCATGGGCAGGGCGGGGCGGGGCGGGGGGGAGAGATCCGCAGGCTGCTGCAGATGGCAGGCGATGCAACGGAGAAGGCTCTTGCGCCCAGGGCAGTGAGACTGCATGGGAGGGAGGGCGAGGGGGGCAGGAGGGGAGCGGAGTGATACGAGGACCAGGGGGTGGTCTCCCACGATCTCCTCTCTGCCTGAGCCCAGGGGCCCCCATGGGGAGTGACCGGTCTTAGCATCACCTGCCACTCAGCTGCAGCGGGAGCCTCTGGCTAAGCCCAGGGGAGGGGGCTGCAGGGGTGGGGGAGTCGGGGGCGGGGAGCTCCGGGGGGAGGCAGCAGAGGGGGGGATGAGTAGGTTAGCAGGCTATAACCCACCAAGCTCTCAGTGCCCCGGACTGCACTTACCCAGGGCGGGTTTAGCCAACCTGGAACGACGCCAGCTGGGTGACTTTGTGGCCACTCGCCCCTGGCCTGAGCTGAGCCGCAGGCCGGCTGCGAAACCCCCCTGGGTGCCCGCTCCCTGGGATGCTGCAGCCGGGCGACCCGGGGAGATCCCGCCCAGCAAAGCTCGGCCCAGCCGGGCTCTGCCCTCAACCTCCTTGTGCGCTGCGGGATCAGGGCGAAGCCGGGCAAGGGGGGAGTCTGGATGGGCCCCGGGCAAGCAGCGGAGGATGGCTGCCCCGAGGAGGGGCGCTGCCCCTGCCCGCCTCCTGGACCTGAGCCTGCCCCCCCCGGCCACCCCACACCTCACTCATGCAAATCCAGCCCTAGAGCAGGAAGCGAATACTGCGGGGGGGGGAGGCCTCCACTCAAAGGGGGGGACGACAAACCCAGGCATCCGGACTCAAGGCACTGGAAGCCCGATCCGCTTTCTCCCCCCGCCCCGCCGGCAGCCGGCTCCCCCAGTGCAGGCCGCCCCGCGTGGGGCAGGCGGTGCGGGCTGCCCGGCTGCTGTCACGGGGCGGGGGGGGGAGAAGCGACCTTCCGCCAGCAGCGGCCGGGGGGGGCTCCGGACACGCGTGGGGACCAGAGGATCCCGGCCACCCCCGCCCGCATGGCTGGAGCGCGCCGGGGACCCGGCCCGGCCCCCCAGTTCCGACTCACCGGCCCGGAAAGGCGGCGCCGCCGCCCCCGCACAGCGCCCGCTGCGGTGTCCCCGCCCGCTCCGCCGCGCTCCCCACCCGAGCCCAGTGCGCAGCGGCGCCGCGCCCAGGGACGACACCGGCCGGGCCGGGCGCGCAGCTCAGCGCAGGCCGGAGGCGGGGAGCGCAGCTGGAAGGGGCCGGGGCCGGGGCCGGGCAGGGCCGGCGGGGCGGAGCGGGGCGGAGCAGAGCGGAGCGAGCCGCCTCCCCGCGCCCGCCCCAGGCTGCTCCCGCCGGCTCCGGCTGGCGCCGAGAGCGCAGAGCTGCCCGGGGCGCAGTGCCAGGCGCGCGGGCCGTGCCCAGAGGCCGGGGGCTGGATGCCCAGGGGGGGGGCCCCACGTGCCCAGCCGGGGCAGGATCAGGGCCGCCGCGATCCGCCCAGCCCGTCTGTCCTGGCACTGGCTCTCTCTCCCCCGCGCGGGGGCAGTTTGGCCCCACGGGGGGGCATTTGCGCCCAGGAGAGGGCGGGCTCGGGCAGGGCACCCACCAGGGCCGCCCCAGGGCGCTGTCCCTGCAGCCCCACTGACAGGCTGAAGGGGGGAAGGGGGAGCCAATTGTACCCAACTAGCCACGCCTGGGCTAGTGCCAGCCGCCTCTGGGCACCCTGCAGCAGCGGGAATGTGCAGGGCCTGGCACTGCGCCCTGGCTGGATGGGCTGCGATGATCGGTCTGGGAGAACGCCTGACCCGGCCACAGGCCCGTCCGATGCCCCTCCGCCCCCGCCCGGTGCCAAGAGGACAGCACTGGAAACAAGAAGGAACTCAAGTCAAGTCTCCCAGAGAGAGAGCACCAGGTGTGCCTCTCCTCTGCACACCGGGGCACGGGACGGCAGCTGCCTCCCGCACAATGTACAGCACCTAGCGCAATGGGGCCCTGGTCCATGACTGCAGGCTTCTAGGTGCTACCGCACTTCAGGATACTAGAACAAGAATAGTCCCAGAGGGGTAGCCGTGTTAGTCTGTTTTTAGCAAAGCAGCGGGAGTCCTGTGGCATCTTAAAGACTGACGACTTCATAAGAATGATCAGTTAACGAGCTAGCGTTAATGTAATGTGTGTCTCCACACCGCTGTGAGCTGGCCGGTGCGTGTGGCTGTGCGCTGCCGTGCGCTGCCGTGCGCTGCCGTGTTTATGCAGGCACGGGCATGTGCCATTGCCCCCTGCTGGATGGAATCTGAATTGTTCGCTGGTGTGTCCTACCCCCTGTACTGCTAACAGGGGATGAGGATTCTCCTCTAGCTGGAAGGATGGGACTCTGTGGTTTCAGAGCAGTAGAGTCCAAGTACTAGCCTTGCAGTCATCCCCGATTGTGCCCCACTGGGGTTACAGGAGCTGTGCTGGCTGGAATTCCCTAATGACCAGAGAAACAGTCTGATCTCTATTTATATACCTGGAGAGATTTAAAGGGACATTTCCCTCCTCCCCAAACCAAGCGATTTCTGATTTCTCCTTCCTTTGTCCTTGGATATTCAGCAGCAGGTCGTCCCCCCCCCCCAGTGGCCTTTGACAACAGGGAGCTGCTGCAACCGCTCCAGAAACGTTCTGGTTATTAAAATCCAATCTGCCGTGAAAGGGCGATTCCCCCCTCCCCAGCCCCGATGGCTCTAGTGGGAGGTGCCGGGTTGTCAAAGGAACGACCCACCCCCCGGGAATATTAAGGCGACCCTGTGCAAAGTGCCCCAGCCTGTGCCCCTGCCCGTGGGCCGGCAAGGACGAAAGACGGCGTGAGAGACGCTCCTGGGTTAGCACTATGTAAGTGTGGGGCAGAGGCAGGCCCCAGCAGGGGGGACAGGCTGGGGGGATCGAAGAATCACACCCTGAGGTTCTAGGACCGCCAGGGGGGCTGGTAATGGGGGGCAACTGTTGCCACATCAGTGGGACAGATGCTCCTTCCTCCACCCCCCAAGAAGAGGCGGGCGCCCCATCGCCGGGACATCTAACCTAGACGTGAGACACGCCCCGGGTGGCTGGCGCTGAGGACTTTGACTTTGGATTGCAGCGGGGGGGAACCAAGCCAGGAAACCAGGGCTCTCGACGGCTGGTTCTGCCCAAGGCTGGACGTCTCGGGCGAGACGCTGGGATGGTCCGTTCTGCGCTGGTTTGTATGGATGGAGGGGGAGGAGGCGTCTGTCTGTCTGTCTGTGGCGCCTGAGATACTAGTGAACAGGGGAAGGGAGCCCCCTGAGTGGAATAGGACCCTGCAGCCGTGGCTCCGGGAGCCTGGCCCAGCACGTTAACAATCTTAACCCACTGACACCCAACCGTCACCCCACAGCCTCCCACCCGTCCGGACAGACAGACGGGGTGGGCAAGGCCCCTGGAGCCAGGCACAGCCCCCCGGGCTGAGAAGCCCCAGCCCAAGCGATTCTGGCCACGTGGAGAGCGTAGAGCCCAGCATGTGCCTCCAGTGGTTCCCACGCCCTGCAGTGGCTCCGAGTTACACCGGGGAGCGTCCGTGAGTCTGTTTCAGGGTCCGGGTGCACGTGTGGAAGGCGCAGGTCGGGCGGTGTTCACAGGCCCACGCCAGGTTGGAGGGGAAGGGCGGTGGGCTGGAGACCTCCTTCTCCATGTGTGGGGCAGAGGCTGCCATGGGGGGCACCTGAGAGACCCTGGCCCTGGGTTGCTCCCAGTTCAGCTTGACCCAGCAAATGCAGCCTGCGGAATGGGCGTTCCCGGCCACCCAGAGACCGCCAGGAGCGGGCGGCCTTCGATCCCTGTCTTCTGCTGGTTCCTGGGGGCCGGATCCTGCCCTGCCCACTGTGCACCAGCTTTTATGCCTGGGGAAGGAGCCCACAGCATGAGGATGGGGCTGAACGCGGGGAGGGGGTGAGGGGAAAGTGAGATAGGCTGGCTGGATGGGGATGCGAGCGCAGGTGTATGCGTGTGAGTAGGTGTAAGGGGAGCAGTGTAACCCCCCCCTTAGGTCTTCTTTCTGGGGTATATCCCCCCGACCCCGCTCCTCTCCCCTGTCCCATCTCCGCCCTGGGCCCATCCCACCCCATCTCTGATGGTTCCCTGTCCCCTCCCCTCACAGCCATGATCCCTGGGGCGATGAGCAACGTGCTGCAGCGGTGCCCCCCCTTGGGCTCCCCTCACCCCCCTGAGGAGCAGGGCAAGGAAGGCCCGGACTCCCCCGCTGACCCGGAGGGTGCGGGCTGGCAGGACCTGGCTAATGCCCGGGCAGGTTCGCTGCTCTCCCTGCTCTACCTCGTGCTGCTCACCTCCCTGGGCAGCGCCGTCCTGCTGGCCGAGATGCACCAGCGCAGCCCCCAGAGCCGCAACGTCCACGGCTTCCTGGCCACCCTCATGCTCACGTCCTGTGCCTGGATGCTGTGGTTCGGCTGGCGCTCCTCCGAAAACAAGGGCCGGAAGATGCACCAGGACCACCACGCCGGGGCCAGCTGGCTCAAAGGTACCGTCTGCTCCTCGGGCACCCCGCGGCCACGCACCTGGGGCAGCCTCCACCTGGCGCCGGGGTTTGGTGACTCACCCACGGGCGGTGGGCGGGTGCTGCAGGGGTGAAAACCATAAGGGGGATTGACACACACGCAGCGAACAGACAAGAAGGAGCCAGGAGAGAGCACGGTGGTGGCGTCTCTGCTGTCACGTGCTGCATTTGCACGACCATCACGCTCCTTAGGTATGGATAGGTGCTGCAGACAGAAAGCAAAGCCAGGGCAGCCCCACACTTTCCCTTCCGCTGGCCCCACGGTGCCCAGACTGACCCGTTGCCGTGGGGCTGGGGGGAGGGCTGCCCCATGGCTGGCAGGGCGCTGTCTGTCGGGGTGGCGGTGATGGCATTATCTTGCCCCAACAGGCGGGCTCTCGCTCTTTGCCCTGGCCACGCTGGTGCTGGACTGCCTCTCCCTGGGGTATTACTACGAGCTGCAGAACTGCACGTCCTTGCTCATCACTGCCTTCCCCGTCGTGCAAGCCGTGTTCACCATCATCCAGGTGAGGGGGCCTCGCACACTCGGAGCACTAGCAGCCAGGGGGGAGGAGTCAGACTGTCTGGAACGACCCACCCCGGCGACACTAGCCCCACGCAGCACAGGGGATGACTCCATTAGTGGGAGCTGTAGTAGGCTGTTACCCGAGTGGGGGCTGCTAACACTAGAGGGCACTGGGGCGTGCGCTGTGTGTGCCCTCATCCAGCCTCGTTGTCCCTAGGACCCCTGTGGGACAGGCCGGGTGGAGAAGGAGGGAAAGCACGAAACAAGAAAGAACCAACGTCAGGTCCCCAGGAGGGAGCCTGCCTCCCAAGACGGCTGCTGCTGCTAAAGGAAAGGGGCTTGCAACCCTTCCTAGGCGGTGGCCAGTCCTTTCTCTGTGCTCGTCACAGCTCTCTGACCCTGTCTCTGCCCTTGGCACAGGTGTCCCTGCTGTCCTTCCACGCCAAGGTCTGCATCCAGGAGCAGCAGCATCTCAATAGGTATCCGTGCTCCCGGCCTGTGTGCTGGGACAGGGGAGAGATTTACCGGCCGGGACCAGGCCGGGCCGTGAGCTCCCCCCCTACCCTCTCCCCTCCCTCCGCCAGGTTTGGCCTGATGCACACGCTGGCCACCAATGTGCTGATGTGGATGAGCGTGGTGCTGGACGAGTCCATGAAGCAGCTGCAGGAGATCTACGATGCTCACGAGACGGAGAGCCCGTGGCCCACACATGGTAAGAGCCCCTGGGTGGGGGGGGCAGGGGCGGTAGATCCGTGGCAGGGAGGGTTAGCACCCCCTTCCCGCAGTGCATGCCACGCGATCCAGGACAGATGGACATTCACTGGGGCCAGCCCAGCCACGGAGTCCAGTGATGGGGTTTATACACCCCCCACCTGGACCAGCGGTGAGGTGGGGCTGGAGGCAGCCGGAGGGGATGGGAGGCTTCCCTCAGCTCCCTTCTACGGATCCAAGTTCATGGCCCCCTCCCAGCCCTGGGCCTGGACCCTGCCCTTCTCCGCCCCTTGGCCTTCTCCACCCCGGGGATGTGGTTTCCCAGACAGATCCCAGTCCAGGGAATTATCCCCACCCGCTGGCCTGCTTCGCCCTTCCCGCAGCCCATTGCTCCCTCTCCCATGCACAGCCCCCACACCCCAGGCAAAGCCCCCCCCTCACACACAGCCCCACACGACAGCCTTGCCCTCTGCCCCCCTATGTACAGCCCCACCCTCACCCCTAGGCACAGCCCCCCACAGACAGCCTTGCTCTCCCCCCTATGCACAGCCCTCTCCCCCATCCAGTCTCTCTCCCCCCATGGTGCCCCGTTCCCGGGCTGGCACTGAGTGACCCCCCCCCATCCCTCCCTGCAGGGAGCTCGCCCACCAACAGCTGCTCGTGCGCCACCAGCCTGTGCCACATCTTCTCAGAGGGCGCCGACTACCTGCACCCCTTCAACATCGAGTTCAGCCTCTTCTCCTCCACCATGCTCTACGTCATCTGGAAGAACACGGGGCAGGCGGCCTGCCCCCGCCAGCCCCGCCCGCGCCCCCGGGGCCGCTTCCACCTCAGTGGGGCCTTCGTGGGGCTGGTGCTGGGGGCGCTGGCCATCTCGGCCACCTTTGGGGTGATGATCTCCTTCGGCGTGCTGGCCAAGGCTCCCGAGACGGTCCCCGAGGCCCTGCGGACCTACTACATCTTCAACTCGGTGCTGCTCTCCGCCATGTTCCTGGCCTCGCTCATCGGCATCGCCACCTACCGGCTCCAGAGAGATCCGTCCTCCACCGACTACTCCAAGAGCGTGGTCCGAAGCCTGGACGTCACTCTCCTGCTAGGCAGCTCCTGCGGGCCCCTCATGGTCTCCGTCTTCTCCCTGGTGGCCATCTTCTTCCTGCACATCAACGGGAGCCTCCACCTCTTGGATCTCTGCTTCTCCCTCTGCAAGACCATCCAGGTGCTGGGCCAGAACCTCTTCATCACCGAAGCCCTTTACTCCCGGCCCGCCCGCCAGCCTGATGTCCCCGGCAGCCCCCCGGGCAACGAATGGGTCTTCTCCATCTCCGGAGGCCCTGCCGGAGAGCCAGCGCTGCAGGATGCGGCTGCCCAGCGCGAGAGCAAGTGCGTCATCTGCCCAGCCAGCTGCCACGCGCCAGCCAATATCATGGCCCACCTGGAGGAGCAGGTGCCGGGGTGCTGGCTGACCTGCGGCAGAAACAACTCCCTGGCCAGGATCCCCCCAGGAGGCCAGCAATCTAAGCCCAGAGGGGAGCCGAAACGGCTCAGCATCCGGCGGAAGATCCTGCAGAACATCTCCATCCTCCTCATCTTCTACAACATCTCGGTGAGCAGGTTCAGGGCTGCCCGATTGTCTGGCCCCGGGGCTCTAGCTTTCCATGGCCAGAGATGAGATGGAGACTCAGTCTCCATAACCCCATTCAGCCACTGAGGCTGCCAGCAAGGAGGCAGGAGGTGATAGGAGGGGGTTTTGTTGGTGTGACATCCATCCACTAGACACAAGACCGAGAGCTGCCAATTTGTTGGGCCAAAGAGAGGAATGCTGCCCCTTGGCCAAAGGGTGGGGGGTGTCAGGGCCGTCCAGGTCAGAAATCAGCGCCACAGAATCTAGTTATTGTCTGGTACGATTTGCAGAATGTACCCAGGAGGGCCTGCCTCCCTGGACAGGTTGATCACAAAGACAGTTGGGCAGATAGTGGGTTTTTTGGTTCTTGACAATCCTGAAAAAATCGAGGGGGGGGTATGGTTTTCAGCTGACCCAGAACCGACCTTTTCCCAACTTGGCGGCGAATCGAGAAGTCAAAACACATTTCTCGGTCAAGCCGAAACAAAAAAGGCCTGTTTCCATTCTGAGCGTTTCTCAAACCGGTTCCATCGTCTGTCTGGCGAAATCCCAGGAAGTGTCGCCACAAAAAGTCATTCCTTGGCATGGAAAAATCGAAAATGTTTCCGTACAGAAACGTCAACGTGGAGCATTTTGACTCTTGTAAAGGTTTCTTCCCAACTGAAACCATTCGCCTACGTCGACACGCGTTTGCAAAAGCTTTCGGTCCGCCCAAATCTGCATTTTTTTGGCTGAAAAAGAGTTTCAGTTGAAAAATGTTGCCCAGCTCTCGTCCCAAGCTGCCCAATCTGCAAATAGATCTGGGCCAAACAGCTCCTCCCGCAGACACCCAAGCCAGAGCAGCGCCAGCCCGGCCCCGGGGAGCAGGGCTTCAGGCACTGCGCTCTCCAGTTTCACGCTCATCCCCTAAGGCAGCCCCTGGGCTTTTCACTAGACACAGTTGGAATTTGTTTGTCTAACTCTGGGGGAAAGGGACAAAAAAAACAGCTCTTTGACCCACCCCAAACTTTCCACTGGGGTCGCGATTTTCTGAAGTTGGAGCGAAAATTTTCCAGTTTCTGGTTTTCATTTAAAAAAAAAAAAAAAACCAACCAACAAACAAAAAGAATTGATTTGGGGGGCGGGGAATCTTCAAAATTTCCAGTGAAAAATAAGTGATTTGTTTGCCCGGCTCTGCTTCCTCCCCGCCTTCCCCACGCCCAGTGCATGCTGCTTTCCTGGGCCCATGCGGGGACCTGGTCACGAGCCTTCCTTTGACACAAAGGGCTGATTGCCCATCCAGAGAGTTTCACCCTGAAGGGATGCCTCCGTGGATGCTTCTAGGGCTACACCTGAACAGGGAGGGTTTGAATCAACCAGCTCCAGGGAAAAAGCTCTGAGGAATAAGCTTCTGGGCCAAATCCTCAGCGGGTGTAAACTGAAGCCGCTCCGTTGACTTCCAAGATCCCCACAATCTGGTACCCAGGTGGGGGCTGGTGTGTTTTGCCAAAGGACCCAGCCGATCTCCCTGTTGTGGTGGTTAAAGGAAGAACTGAGGGCCAGTCAAGGGAGCAGTAGATAAAAAACAGGCTGGGTGATGATCTGGAAACATCAGGCAATCCGTGGAAAGTCAGTCCGTGGAATGAGTCCTCTTGATCGCACTGGGCTTGATGCCTCCCATCCATCAATGTGCTAGGCCGTGGGACGCTGGAGAAAGGAACGGAGCCTAACCTGCTCCATGCTGCTGAGAGGGCTCCTGGGTGAGCTGGAGATCCAGGTAGCTAAAGCCTTCAAGGGCCGGTGCGAAGGAGGCTTCACGATTTGTTGCCTAAACTCGTTGCCACTGGAGATTTGACGCTGTGACGCAGTATAGTCGCTGATCAGCTCCAGGACTGTCAGGGTAGATACAGAGTGACTTGAGGATTGGGCCAAAAGAAATCTGATGAGGTTCAAGAAGGACAAGTGCAGAGTCCTGCACTTAGGATGGAAGAATCGCATGCACAGCTACAGACTGGGGACCGACGGGCTAGGCAGCAGTTCTGCAGAAAAGGACCTGCAGGTTACAGTGCATGAGAAGCTGGATATGAGTCAGCAGTGTGCCCTGGTTGTCAAGAAGGCGAATAGCATATTGGGCTGCATTAGTAGCAGCATTGCCAGCAGATCGAGGGAAGTGATTATTCCCCTCTATTTGGCACTGGTGAGGCTACATTTGGAGTATTGTGTCCAGTTTTGGGCCCCCCCACTACAGGAAGGATGTGGACAAATTGGAGAGAGTCCAGTGGAGGGCAACAAAAATGATGAGGGGGCTGGAGCATATCACTTATGAGGAGAGGCTGAGGGAACTAGGCTTATTTAGTCTGCAGCAGAGAAGAATGAGGGGGGATTTGATAGCAGCCTTTAACTACCTGAAGGGGGTTCCAGGGAGGATGGAGCTAGGCTGTTCTCAGTGGTGGCAGGTGACAGAACAAGGAGCAATGGTCTCAAGTTGCAGTGGGGTAGGTCTAGGTTGGACATTAGGAAAAGTTTTTCCCT
The DNA here is from genome assembly GCF_026122565.2 of Emydura macquarii macquarii. NCBI lineage: Eukaryota > Metazoa > Chordata > Testudines > Chelidae > Emydura > Emydura macquarii. Next base: position 9,972,537 of record NW_027133829.1, on the reverse strand, counting down.
AGGCGGGTGGTGAAGCACTGGAATGGGTTACCTAGGGAGGTGGTGGAATCTCCATCCTTAGAGGTTTTTAAGGCCCGGCTTGACAAAGCCCTGCCTGGGATGAGTTAATTGGGGTTGGTCCTGCTGTGAGCAGGGGGTTGGACTAGATACCCCCTGAGGTTCCTTCCAGCCCTCATCTTCTGTGATTCTATGTTCCATGGTCACTGATCAGCGACCAGGTGGGAGAGTGGAGCTTTGTTAGATCTGCTTTTCATCCTGGCAATCTTTTGAGCCAGCCCACCCTCTTTTGCAATGCAGAGAGATGCCAGGATTAAACTGCAGCCAGCCTTCCTGATGTCACTTATGCTTTGGCGGAGCCCTTTAAACCTGCTCCCTTCACCTCCCTCTTTACTGGGCTGTCCCAGTGAAAGTGAAAGATCTCAGGATGCTTTCTGGTCTTCTCGGTGTTCTGCAGAACATCCCACTACAGCAGAGTGCGATATCCCAGACAGCCAGGCTCAGGACAGACTGCTAGACACATTTACTCACACAGATGCCAGCAGACTTGCTTTGTGACAGCCAGTGAGTCAGAGCGCTGCAGAAAGCCCTGAACTGCGCACTGCATATTCAATAGCAATTCAGGCGCCCACTGGGGTGAGTCAGCTGTCAGCTGACGGAAGGGGGGCACCTCTGCTCTTAACTATGATTGTTGCCTCTTTTATTCCGAGCGGGCAGCCAATATTTGGGCAGGGCTGTTTCTGTGAGGAGGAGAAATCAGTGCTCCGGGTAAATCTAGCCGTGGTGTAAACTTGTTTCGTTACTGAGAATGAACCCGCCGTCCTGTTCCCCTCAACACTGCAGAAACAAACACTGCAGCAGGCCCTTCTCAGAAATCCCCATGTCTGCCCTCCAGCAAGCTCTGTGCCCAAGAAGCTCTGTCCCCTGCTTCCTCTTAGGTCATGATCACACCCCTCCTGGCTTGGTTCTGACCTGTTGCCTTGGCTGGCACCCTCACTGCCTGTCTCCGTTATATAGAGAGGCTTGATTGCCCCTTCTATTGAGAATACTTGGCAACCCCTGGTGTCCACCATTAGCACCTTCCAGCAGCAGACGATTTAATTATTAGCAACCAAATTCATAGATTCCGAGGGTTAAAAGGCCAAAAATGTTTTCTAAACTGCAGATGCCTTCAAAGGGAGGCAAATGTCAAGGACCCTCAGCTTCCGCCCTTCTCCTGACGATAGGCCTACAGGTTTATTTATTGCAGGCTGGGTGGTGAACCATGGGATAAAGTGTGGGGCTAACAGTCGGATAATAATGCCTTACCTCACTAATAGCACTTTGTGGAGGGGGGGCAGAGTGTCGGCTGGTGCGAATCCGCGGATGTCCGCAGCCCTGAGCTGATTTGCGCCGTCTGAGGATCTGGGCCTGGGATGCTAAAAGTGAATGAGCTGTCAGCATCCAAACCGCTTTCCACCACTTCCGCGGGTTCACGTGCCGTGGGGTCTCCTTGTCAGTTTCACTCCCAGCCTCTCTCAGGGGAAGCGGTTGTGTTTGGATTGTCGCTGCCCGCTTTCCTCTCCTGATGCTGCCCACGCCCTTTAAGGGGCCCCAGGCCTGTGCGGAGGTCAGATATTCAGAGGATCTTCCCCCGACATGCTGTCCAGTGAATGACGCTCCGTGCGGGCACACGACTGACTGATAACATAGATTCGAAGGCCAGACGGGACCATTTAGTCTGATCTCCTGTGTAACGCAAGCTGGCGAACGGCCCCCAGATAATTCCTAGTGCAGAGCTCTTATTAAAAACATCCCACCTGGATTTAACAATGGTCAGCGATGGAGAATCTACCAGGACCCTTGGGAAATTGCTCCAGTGGTTAATTCCTCTCACTTAGTTGGTAATTTACGCCTGATTTCCCATCTGAATTTGTCTAGCTTCACCTTCCAGCCACAGGATCGGGTTAGACCTGTCTCGGTGAGCCCGTTATCAAATATTTATTCTCCGTGTCAGTACTTATAGACTGGGGTCAAGCCGTCCCTTCGCCTTCTCTTTGTTAAGCTAAACGCACCGAGCTCCTTGTGACTTTCACCCTAAGGATGGATGGGCTCGGCCCATGCGGATGAAGCACGAAGCTCGCCATGTTCAGAGCGCCGTCTGCACCGTCTCCTGCCTCTGATGCTAGGCAGAGCTGGGCTCAGCCCAGACAGTCCGCAGCATCTGATGGTAACCGGCCTTTCCCAGCCTTTCAGCGAGATACGGGGGAGAGGAGACGGTGGGGCAGGATCCCCTGATCTGCAGAAAAGTCAGCCTGCGGGGAGTCACGTGGCCTGCCCGTGTGCCCAGACATACCCTTGGGCGCTGCTCACAATTCAATTACATCATTATAATCCCTGGGCAAAGCCGGAGGGTCCCCCGTTGTCTAATGCAGCCCAGGGGCCCTGGAGGTGGCATAGTTCATCCTCAATGCAGGGTCCCCCCCACCCACCTCTGCCGTCAGGGGATGATTCCAGACACCCCAAAGGGAAGGATTCCTAGGATTGGATGAAGTCCCCGTTGCTCCGTCCCAGCCTTTTACTCCTTCCTGTCCCGCCTTGGCATGGCTAAGCTACGAGCGTCACCCCCAGGTCCTGCCCCACCAGCAGACGCCAGCTGGTGATGAGCCAGCTGATCAGGAAGCCGGGTGGACGCCGGCAGCCCCCAGTCTAGCCGCGTCCCCACGTTGCTGGCCGTGCACGGCGTGGCCATAGGCACTCAGCACCACCTGCTCTGGTCCTGCCAGCGGGGGGTGAAATTCACGCAGGGCTCCAGCTAGGAAAGACGATGCTGGGGGTGGGTGGGGGGGTGTTGATGCCCCAGCCAGGGGCAGAATGGAACCTGGCCCAGCAGGGATCGAAAGTCGTTCCTGCAGCGCTGGTGCTCGGTGACTGCTGTGCAATTGGTCCCGTTCCCAGTGGATGGGTACAGTCAGGAGGAATAATGCCCTAGGCCGGTCTCTGCCTTGGTGACGGGTTCAACGGGCTGAGGGGGGGGACCAGGAGCGAAGGGGCTCCCTAGGCATCGGTCCCTGCAGGTCTGCGTCCATCCAGTCGGAGGAACGCAGCAAGCAGCACGGCCGATGCCCCTTTGCTGCTGACGCCCGGCCCCCTTGCCTTGCTAGGTGTGGATCCTCTACGCCTATGGGACGCGCCCGCACCTGGTGAGCCAGATTGAGCAGGCCTTCTATGGCTTCACCCTCTGGGTCATCATCGTCAAGATCTCCCTGCCGCTGGGCATCTTCTACCGCATGCACTCCGTGGCCAGCCTCTTCGAGGTGTACTGCAAAACTTGCTGAGCGCCAGCCCGGCAACAGAGCCAGCTCTGCCGGGCACAGGCGGCGCCAACAGGGACTGCCCGGGGCGGGCGGGGGCGATTGCTTCCCAGAGAGTTGGTGTGGTGCCCACACACACCCACTAACACACACACTGACGCCCTCCGCTTCGCCCAGGTTCATTCCCATACAGACACACACAACGCTGTCTCCGCAGACTGGCACCTTCTCTTTCGCACGTCTACTAACACACACAGACTGCGTGCACACGCATACCCTGTCCTTCAGATATTGCACCCCTATGTACAAACGGACCCCAAAATGATACACTCCACACACAAGCCTGACCATTCACACCCACGCACCCTCTTGCAAACACACAAACTCACACAGGTTGCCAGCTGCACGCACACCCTCTGGCATCCCTCACACACATCCTGATACCTGCAAACCTACCCTGACCCACCTGTGTATTCACACGCCCAGTTCTGCGTGTGCATCCATCATATTCCCAGGTACACACACCCCCCGGATGCCCACCCATACACGTGTACACACTGTAGTGTGCACACATCCCTCACACACACATGTCACAATATCAATATTGATCAATTACACTGCTCACCTAGAGAACTTTCCATCTGCAGATTTCAACACACAGCTAGGAATTTAACCGCACAACTTCCATGCAGGGTAGCCCATTGTTATCCCCCTCCTTAGATAGGGAAACCGAGTCACATCATATGACTTGTGGCAAAAAGGGGAGTAGCATCAGCCTCAATAAATCACCCCCTTTCTATTGACAATGGCTGAAGCTCATCTCTCCTGTGACAGACATTGGTGTTATATTATGCACCTGCTATATTTGTATCCTGGCTCTACACAATGTTTTGGATTATTTTAAGGGGTGCACAATAATGACTTTATGGCTCTCCAGCTCTTTTCATCCTGGGCTTTAGGAGTTGCACTAGACTGGAACCTGGAGGAGCTGGCATGATTGATCGCACACTGGAAATGCAGCTGCCTCTGGGGTGGAGCACATCAGTCACTTCAGTACTGCCAGCTCCAAGCAACAGGCTGTAGGAGATGAAGAACAGGCTAGATTAATCCCTGATATAACTCCCCGGAGGTTAATGATTTAGACAGGTGCTCCTAATTGTTTTTTAATCAATATTTGTAGTGAACATCACTTAGAGAAAAATGTCAAAAAATCTCCCCTTGGGGGAGACTTAAGAGAACCGTCATGATTTCACTTTGATTGACTTTGTTATAGTGTGATTGTTAAGAACTCTGGGGGGAAATATGTCTTTTTGTAGTAACAAATTCAACTGATTATTACATTAAAGTCTATTTTAAAAGAATCATTCGCTTGTCATTGATATAGAAATACAACAATTACAGGCACATTCAGGCCGTCTCGATATCTGATAGCTCAATAACAGTCTCTTTGGCCAGGCCGCATAATTTTGGAAGTAACTGTTTTATTATAAAAGTTCAGAGGAAAGTTGTGACTGAAATGTAACTGAGTACCAAAATTATTCATCTCCATTGCATTCCAAGGCTGCTTTGTTATCGTGGTGTCGCTCAGATAACACTGTAAGCCGTGTACGCAGATTTGTAATCGTCGGACTCACAAATGTCAGGCTAAGGAGGCTGCTTTGTTATTGTAGGGTTGCTGACTGCTGTCTAGTTGGTAAAAAACCTCATCCTAACTCTGTGACCTTTGCAAACAGTTGGACAGAACCAAGTGACAAATATTGCAAATGTTGGCCCTTGAGTCCTTCCTTGCCCCCTTTATTGCCATTGACATCGAGAGCAGAATTAGGAGAAGCAAGGCCGATCGATTCAGACACAGCAGCGTGATTATAAAATCAGATCTTTTCCATTCAAGACTGTCTTACTACAGTGTGAGAAAGAACCAGCCCAGGGCTTACAGTGCCATTCTCCACATGAAATTGCTGCCCCAGCTCTATTACACTGTACGACGTCTGTGCGATTTTTCGGTTGTCACCAGCGTATGTTCTGGAGAAATGATGATAGGATATTATACTGATGTGTATTTGATGAAAGGAAAGATATTCTTACAGTTGAAGCATGGGCCTGGCGATCTGGATTTAATTCTTGCTTCTGACCTGATCTGTCACTTTAGGCAGGTCGCGTAACCTCTTGGTGCCTCAGTTTCTCCATCTATACAAAGGGGGTAATGCTGCTTCCTTATCTCACAGGGGAGTTGTGAAGATAAAATCCATTCATGACTGTGAGGTTCTCAGTCACTGGGGTGAGTGGGGCCATATACATGGGTAGGTAGGATACATTTTTGATGGAAAGTAAAATTTCAGGTTCAAGTTTTATGGGGATCATTATAAATAAGAGGGAGGAAAAAACTTATGAGGAACACTGAGATTAGTAAAGTGGGTTCTCAGTCCTCATGCTTCATGGTGGGGAAGGGAAGCTGTGGTCAGGAAGAAATTGCCCGGTGGGATGATATTACTCAGACAGGTGCATTGGTTTTATGCTTTTTCTCCAAAGCACCCGTCAGAAAGGGTAGCAGACCCTGTCACCTGTTTGAGTACTGCAAACCCTGTGACAATGTCCTTGAGGCTATAATAACGCCAGTAGTTTATAGACAGCCCTGACTTCGGCTCAGCCCCGCTTCATGAGAGGCATTTGCTTTGCCTGTACGTGAATTAAGTTTCCACCTGGCTCCTTTGCTTCTTGGCCGAGTTTGGTGCAACAGGGGCCGATTCTGCCAGCCGGGGTAGGGAGCGAGGCGCCTCTCCGTGGTAGCCGGTGGGGCAGCTTGCCAATGGAATTGCAAAGAGCCGGCTCTGCTCCAGGCAAACCTTTCGCCCTTCAGCCCCCACCTGGCAGCTCCTCTCCCCAGGGTATCTAATACCTGGCAGGTGCGTATCACCTGAAACCGGCCCGGTATCAAATTCGCCTCCTGGTGACATTCACGGTGAGCCCAGCAGCAAGGGAGCTATACCGACGATAGGCGGACACCGCTTCCCCAGGCGAGAGGAGCGGCAAGGCCTCGGGGTGGGGGCTCAGGACATCGGGGGCGGCCCTCGCTATTTTGAGGGGAGAGAATGGAATCTGCCCATTTCTCTGCCTGGGAGGCAGCCAGGGCCGGCTGGCTCCCTCCTCAGCACGCACTGTTTCTTTAAGAGATGGGGGGCAGAGCCAAGCCACTGAGTTCTCAACTTCACTGGATCATGGCCTAGGGCTGGGGGAGGGCTCGCTGGGACAGAGTCCTTGGTCCAGTTCTGTGCTTCCCGCCCCCAGGAGGTCAGGACCCCAGAATTTAGCCCAATCAGAATAATTAAGAGCAATAGGGCATTGGAATGGGAGCCAGGACTCCTGGGTTCTCTTCCTGGCTCAGGGCGTGGAGTGGGAGCTGGTGGATTAGAACAAAGGCAGCTGGGAGTCAGGACTCCTGTGCTCTTTTCCCCAGCTCTGGAAGGGGAGTGGTTCCAGTAGCTGGAACATGGGGGGACTGGGAGCTAGGACTCCTGGGTTCATTGTACCCCCAACTCTGCCACTGAGGTGCTGGGTGACTTTGGGCGAGTCACTTCGGCGCATTCGTCCCTTCACCCAGGCGAGCAAAGTCAGCGGGATGGGCGTAGAGCGACACCCGGGCCACGCTCGCCTCAGTTTCCCCGCTCGCCCCGTGGGGGATGGCAACCCCCCACGCTCCAGCTGGAGAGCGCTTTGCGGTCCCTGCCGAGCACGCGGCCCTGTCACGCAGGACAATCGGATCCGACGGACAGGGCCGAGCTGGCCCCAGCCTGCGGGACGCCGCGCGGCAGGGTCAAGCCAAATTCAGCCGCCCCGGAGACGCCAGAGGGAGGCGCTTGCAGGGGTTTCCCAAAGGGTGGCTGGGGGGGGGGGTTAAGAGATGGGGGGGCAGCTCTGTGCCATGGGGGCACCCCAGCAACTCGCCCTCACCTGCCTTCAGACCCCACCCTGGGGCGGCCGGGGGAGCGTCCCTGCGAGTTGGGGGTCAGACCCACCCCTGGGCAGAGACACCCTCGCTCTGCTGCCCTCCCCCTTTGCCCCCCCCAGGGAGAGGGGCACCCAGCTCACCTGCCCAGCCTCCGCGCAAAGACACCAGGCAAGAGCTGGCACTGACGGACGGCGGCGCCGGCCTATGGGGGCCTGGGGGCCGGCCGGGCCAGCCTATCGGTGGGGCAGGGGGCGGGGCGGCCTCAGCCGGGAGAGGTGACAGCCGCAGGTGCAGCGCAACATGGAGACAGGTGAGGGGGGGGCCGGGGCTGGCTGGTGCCCAGCTCTCGGGGGGCGGGGGCTCGGCCCCCCCCCCTCCCCGGCGCTTTACCTGGGACCCAGCTGCTACCGCCCCCCCCGTGGCGCTGGGGGGCACCTGCAGATACCTGCGGGGGGGGGGGAGCCCAAGCCTGCCCGGGATCGGGGTGGGGGGGCTCGGTCTGTCCAGGTGCAGAGCCCCCCCCACACACACATACCCACGTGGGCCCAGTGGGGCGCCGGGGGGGGTTGGAGGAAAGCTGCGCACCTGGAGGGCGGGGTCGCGTCCTGCCCCGTCCCACGCGTGTTTGCCCGGCTCTGTCCCCCCCCCCGGGCCCAGGCTGGTGCAGCAGCGGGGGCACCTCGCTTATCCATCGGGCGAGCGCGCAGCGGGGCGAGCGCAACCGGGCCGGGGTGCGCAGGGCGTCCGGAGCAGCCCCCCGGCGCCTGGCCCGCCCTCGATCCGCTCCCCCACGGGGCCCGGCGCGGTCCTGGCTCTGGGTCAGGACAACCAAAGCCTCCCGCTGTGGCTGACGATGGGAGCTTTGGCCTGGGCAGGGAACCGAATTCAAATCTGTTTAGGAGCCCCCCAGGCACTGACAGGGCACCAGGTGGTGTAAACACCGGGAGCCAGATCTCAGGGCGAATCTAGAGCAGCTCCAGCCAAGAGGATGGGTTCGTGGCTGGGCTGTGATCTCCCTTTTTACCCCAGTGTAAACCCAGAGGCGTTCCCTTTAAATCAGCCGGGTGGGGGCCATATGCGGGTCTCACGCGATCCAGCGTAAATCCGGAGTTAACTCCAGTGCAGTCCCTGGGGTGAGGGCTAGATTCTGATCTCCGTTGTGCTAGTGTACATCTGGAGTAACGCCACCGATGTAAACAGAGGGGTTCCCCAGTGGACGCCGGTGTGATTGGAGGCCACATCTGGCCGATGGCCCCTTCGGGTCTGACCCTCCCTCGCTGGCCGGCCTGGCGGTGTTGTTCCAGGTGGGAAAGTGTCTAGAACGTGGGGCATGACTCAGCCCCGTGCGGGGGCTTGATGCAGGAATCAGCGGGTGAATTTTGGTGTCGATCAGACCAGGTGGTCGACCCTAACCCTTATGACCCGAACATCTGTGAATCTCTGGCTGCAGAATAGAGAGAGTTTGGGGGAGTTGTTCCTACGCTGTGCCATGCCTCGGTGCCCCTCGCTCTGAATATCCCCTCTCCCGGGGATCTGGTTTCGTACGAGGAACTGATTGACAGAGGCCGATGCGCCAACACTGATCCCGATTTCCTCCTGCGCCGGTGGAAATCAGGACAACTCCACCCGAGGCCAGGGTTTCTCCGGGGCAAGCTTTCGGGCGCGCGGAGGCGTCAGGGCCTGGCCGGCTGCTCTTAACGATGGCGGTTCTTTGCCGCCCTGCCTGTAGGTGGAGAAAGCGGTGGGGCTGCCTGATGAGGTTTCCTTTGGATTTATGACCCTGCAGGCCCAGGAGCGCCCCCGTCGTGTGGACCCCCCGGACAGAGCTGAGACCTGGCGGGAAACACGGGCCCGGCCCCCCTAGCACCTACCTGGAGGAACATGTCACTGGGCTGCATCAAACGCCCACCTGCACTGGCGGGAGGCCAGCCAAGCAGCCAAAATGTAACCCTCCGCCCCGGCCGCTCGACGGAATCAGGCTTCAGGGGCCTGGTCCCTCCCTGTTCCCCCACTGAAGACGTCCCCCGGACGCCGGGGTCCCTCCAGGACTAGCGGCCGCCCCGCCCCGCCATGGCACACGGTTCAGACTCGGTGCTGAGGGGCGCCACGCACCCCACCCACGCCCGCGGCTCGGGCAGCGACGCCAGCGCGGCCACGCGCTACCTGCTGAGGAAACAGAACCGGCTGGTGAATGGGCACCATGGAGGCACCCGCCCTTCGTCGCCCATGGGCCGGGTCATTCTCATCAACTCACCCAACGAAGGTACGGCGGCAGGGGCCTCTCCTGCCTGCGCCTCTGCTTCTGTTGGGGAGGGGGCTTCTTCTGGGGTCACCCTTCGTCACCCAGATACATATTCCCAGCCCCCTTCTCAGCCCCCCCAAGGGACAGCGCTCACCTTGACTCTAAGGAGAGCAGGAGAGAGCCCCTGAAGTTGGCTCTTACGTCTCCCCATCCAGGGGACCCAGGCCCCCTTTTTATTTGACCTCCCGCAGCTTCCTCTGCACCTCAGCTCAGCCACAGAGCAGCTTACAGAAGGTGCTCAGAGCCAGGTCGCTGGACATGGGGAACATGGGGTCCTTGGCCTACCCCTAGTACTAAATGAGGAGGACCTTGGCTAGACCCTGGCTTGATGCGAGGGAGATTGGAGGTTGGGGGGCACCGATCGCCTGTGCTCCGTTGGTCCGAGGCGTAAAAAACTTCACGCAAAATTCATCACAGGGTAACTCCCTTCCCTGCCGAGGGGCCTACGCACGTCGCCCTGAGCGCTTGGCCCCAGGCAGTTTACACCAGGGCCTTTGAGTCCAAATCGAAGCAGGGCAGGCAGCGTGTTAGAGCTGGAGATGGGGAGCCAGGACCCTTGGGTTCCTTACCTAATAAGGAAGGGTGGTTTTGTGGTCAGAGCACTGGCCTGGGTGCCAGGACACCTGGGTTCTATTGCTGGGCGAGCTGGGGCAAGCCACTTCCCTCCCCTCTGTGCCTCAGTTTCCCAGTTGCAAACCGGGCGTGAGACTCCCGCCTGCCGCCGAGGAGGGGCAGGAGGGAGCAGGGTGTGGTTCAGGTAGCTGATCTTTGGAAAGCACGTTGAGATCCTTGGCTGCTTCCAAAGGGCTTTGTGAGAATTTTATTCCCTGGGCATGTGTCACGGTCGGGAACAGCACGGTACCCCAGTAAATACTGTGTGAGCCCTCGAGCTGTGCTCTGGAGACCACCCGAAAGCAGCCAGCGCAGCCGTGTGCCCGTCCCTCAGCCCAGCCCCTTCACGTCCGTCCCTGGGCCTGGCACCGAACTTGAGTAAACGGCACGGGAGGGGGACGCACGGGGCCTGGTGGAGGAAATGCCCCCCGCCCTTCCCCCCGGCGTTCTCTCCCACGTGCTTGTCCCGTGTCCCCCACAGCCACCAGCGAGGAGAGCGACGTGATCCACACCGTCACGGTGGAGAAGAGCGCGGACGGCAAGCTGGGCTTCAGCGTGCGCGGCGGCTCAGAGCACGGGCTGGGCATCTTCGTCAGCAAGGTGGAGGAGGGCAGCAGCGCGGGTAAGCGGAGCACGTGGAGTAGCACTTCCCCCAAGGGCAGGGTTCGCTTCCCCAAGGGGGCTCGCCTCCTCCATTAACTCTTTACAAGAGGGAAGGGATTTATTTGGCCGTCCGGTACGACTACGCAAACTCTGAAAGCAGTTTGATGGGGCTGTGCAAAGCACAGAAATAATGACCTCAGTGTTTTGCTCCAGTTCACGACAGGGTCGGATTTCCTGCTCGTTAATCACTATTGCAATTAGTCTGAGAAAAGGCAATGAAAATCTTCGCCACCTCTTGGGGCAGGATAACAACGGTGCGCTCCAGTCGCCCGGAAGAGATCATGTGTCCAGTCTCAGCCAAGGCCCAGTTCCCTGCCAGCCTTTGACTGTGACCCTGTAGGAATCCTGGGCCCATGGTGAGGGCACTAGCCTGGGAGATAGAAGATGAGGGTTCAGGCATTTTCTGCCTCACAGGCCTGTTGTGAGGATAAATGCGGCAGAGATTGTGCTACTACAGTGACGAGGCCAGCCCCTCAGACACGTAGTCGTGTCATTACTCGTGGAAATCGGGTGTGCAGTCACACATGGTCTCCTGCACATCTGGCTGTATGCGGGAGCATGACATCCAGGTATGCAAGACGGGGGAAACTGCTTTCCCCCGTGATGCAGGGCCAGGCCCTTCAACTCCGAGTTGTTCCAGCTGATGGTGTTTGCTGCACCACACACAGCGAGCCCCAGAGATCAGGCTGTGGCAGACCTGAGCATTTGCCGTCTCCGGTGATGTCTGGCTGGACCAGCCGCCCCCATGCTTTTAGCTCCCCCGTCCCGCGCAGCCCAGCCGCCTCCTCTCAGCCTGATCTTGGCCCTCTCCGATTAACCTTGCAGACTTGGCGGGCCTATGTGTCGGGGATAAAATCACGGAGGTGAACAGCGTCAGCTTGGAGAGCATCACCATGAGCAGCGCCGTCAAGGTCCTGACGGGGAACAACCGGCTGCGGATGGTGGTGAGACGCATGGGGAAGGTGCCAGGGATTAAATTCTCCCGGGAAAAGACCACCTGGTAAGAAGAGCCACGCTCACCCCCTACAGCTCGCCGCTGTTAACCAGCAATCGCAATGTATTACCTGTGTGGGGCCAGCACGAGTGTCTCAGCCGCCTCGGTGCAGAGAGGGAGCGCTCCTGGTTCCTGGAGCGAACGCTGACCCAGGGGACGACTCGGGGCTCGGTGTCACAAGGGGACAGTGTGCTCCGGGGATGGGTTCGAATCCTGGATTGGGCCTTCAGGGAACTGATCATCCTAGGGTCGCCTCCTTGGCCCTCGTTTGCCCACTTCACACAAACCGGCACGATGGGCGGCCGGTGGTCAAGGAAGGGCAGGGAATGGAGTAGCCGGGGGGCTGCGGGGAAGGAGTGAGGGCCAGTGGCAGGGCTGGGTGAGACGCAAGAGCTGAATGCTTGAGAAGTTTGTCCGTGATCAGGGTTTCCCAGGTCTCGCCCCCAACTAACCCCCAGTTCCAGGATACGTGACTAGGGTGGAAGCAGTGGGCAGAGCCTGACTTCCTTAGGACAAGAAGTAAAGGTGTGTTTTTCTTTATCCTGAGGTCGTGGGTTTGATCCCCGCAGGGGTGTTGTGAGACAAGGAGTGCTGTATTCTCACCAGGTTCCTCTACTGTGCCCCTCACCATGGCCTCTGGATCTGCGGATCCCTCTGACCCAGATGTCCTGGTAGCTATGGGGAAGCAAGGCAAGGCTTCGGAGCTGTACTGAGGGCAGAATCTTACTGGGTTTGGGTGAGCTCCTGTGACAGTTCGGGTGCTGATCCTCAGCTTCCCTGATCTAGCAGAGTTCCCTGAGGCAGCAGAACTGGTCTGGAAATTCATGGCACAGGGTCCCTGGGGAGAGGCATCTGGTCAAACCTCCAGGACAGCCTCTTTCATTGTGTCCCAGCTCGACGTGGAGACGGGCTCCCACAATGGGAATGAAAACTGCCACAGCCTTTTTTCAAAGGTCCAGATATGTGTAGTTCAGGCCTCCCGGGCGGGTGAGGTTTTTAATACTTCGCATCAAAACCAGAGGTGGGTCGAAACTGGACCCAGACCCAGGCCCCCCTGCAAATTTCATGCAGGACTGGAGTCTGATTTGAACCACCAACTCCCAGCCTGCCTGTGTGGGTCTGGAGGGCAGATTTTCCAAGCCAGCGCCCAGCCCTGACTGACATTCATTTGGACTCGGGCACTTTTGTCCGTGCCAGCTTTGCTCCTGTTTCCAAATGCCTGTTTCCAGTTTGGATGCTGCCAGAACCACAGGGGGGGCCCAAAGTGGCTGGAGTCTCATGGGAAAGAGCCAATCCCTTGAGATTCCTGCTCTCCCCGACGGCAGGAAACTCCAGGAGATTGTCTGACTGCATGGGATTGCCACCGTGGGAGAGCGCAGAGCAGCTCCGTCGGGCTGGGGGGGTTGGTGCGTCCTAGAAAATCAGATCGGCCCAGCCACGTGCAGAAAAACCCGCACCCCTCCTGGCCCCGGAGCGTCTCCGCTGATGCCCTGCCGCTGTGCCGGAAGCAGCCGTGGGATTTCAGCGCCATCCAACGCTGCTCCCCGGCCCAGCTCCCAGTGCCCCTCGGGCCCCCGGCCTTGACTCCCGCGGTGGCTGCTCTCCTTCCAGGGTGGACGTGGTGAACCGGCGCCTGATCGTGGAGAAGGGCGGGTCGACCCCGTCAGACAGCAGCTCCGAGGACGGCGTGCGGCGCATCGTCCACCTCTACACCACCTCCGACGACTACTGCCTGGGCTTCAACATCCGCGGGGGGAAGGAATTTGGCCTCGGCATCTACGTCTCCAAGTACGTTGGCTTGGGCGCCAGCCGGCGACGGCCCTTCTCGGGTGCCCGCTCGCCGCACCTGGGCACCCGGCTCCTCGGGAACCACTTATTACTTGTGGGGCCCGGGCCCTGCGGGTGAGGAGCAGCGTCCCGGAGAGCCCTTGGGCTAGTTACTGCCCTGGGGCAGCTACAGAGCCACTCAACCCCATTGCCAAGCAGCTGAGACTGTGGGCGTGGCCAGCATGGGGGGGAGGAGCCTTTAAGACCAGGGCTTGCTGGGAGTTGTAGTCTCCTGACTACCCGATTGCCAGCAGCCTGCTGACCGAGCATCATATGATTGGCTCCTGCGGGCGGGGAGGATGCTCTGTAGCCGAGGAGGGAAAGGGATGGCCTGACCCAAGAGCGGCTCCCCCCACAGGGCATTGGGACCCCCATCACCCCAGCAGGGGGGCTGGGAAGGGGTTAGAGTTAGCCCGTCCTGGAGTTCTCCGTTCCAGTGGGATTCACGCTGCTACCCCACTGCACCATCTGGCCTGCTGCTCCGTAAGGGGCCGGGCGTTGCCTTGGCCTTGTGCTGGCCCCCGCTGCATAGGGTGAACGTCACGCACTAAAGCGTACCCGGAGAGGTAGCTAGGAACGCCTGCTGTGAGCCCCCAGCTCCATGTAAACGCGGTGTGGGAGGGTGGGTATAGAAATCAGGGCTTCCTAGGTGGGGCTAGAGGGATGTGAAGGTAGGAGCTGGGAGTCGCTTTAAAAGATACCAAGCAATGCCCGCCCTAAGCCGTGGCGTTGGGACGGTGTGCGGGCTCTCCCATTGCATGGGCCACTCCCCCTTCCATCTAGGGCGGAGTTGGAACAGCCTCTGCATGTGAGTAGCTAGAGAAGCTGCCCCCTGATCTACCTGTTAAAAAAAAAATCTGGGGAAATAAATGCCCTAAAACTCTATTAACATAGCACAAAGTCACGGCGAGCGAGCGGAAATGGAGGCCTCAATGCAACTGATTGGTGAGCCCCGACCCTTAACTCTGCTCCTTTTGTGTGCTCGCACCGCTGGATCCAACCCTAGGAACGCTCAGCCAGTCAGATCGCTGGCTGGTGCATAATCCATACCAAGGGGTGGAGTTGAGGCTAGGAATGGACCTATCTGTTCGCTGGCTCTGTCCCTGAAAGCTGAGCCACACCCTCTGCAGAGTGCAGCCATGTGAGATGTGACTAGCCCCGATGCCATGTGTTTTCAGGGTCAAGCCCTTAACTAGGAGGCTGGAAGGTTCTCTGGGCCCCACGAACAGGCCATTTCAGTCCCTAGAGAGGATCCCCCTGGGGATTTGTTTTCACCTGCAGTTCTCAGCCGGGTTTGCCCCGTCCCTGAGAATAATTCAGCAGATTCCTCACTCCAAGTTCTCCACCTCTCCAAAGCGCCGAAGCAAAGAACGTCTGTGCAAAGGGAGCTGTGGGGTCTCCGGCGTTCCTTCTTTCCGCTTGCCGTTTAGCAATCTCTTCGTCCCTTCCCCGGCAAAGTGCCAGCTGGGGCCGGATTTCCCGCAGCAACTTCTGAAATGCCGGCGCTGGTTCTCACGCTGGGATGCCGGCAGCCCAGCTTCTCTCTGTGTGTGGCAAAAAGCGCCCAGGCCCAAATGATGGTGGGCAAAGCTCTAGGGAGCAAAGGGAGGCAGAGCCAGGGCCAGAGCACCCCCTCTCCCCATTGAAGGACAGACACAGCCCCATCCGAGCAAGGGACAAGGAACAGCCGGAGCCAGGCAGGTGAGGCAGGATCTAGCAGGCTGGGCAGCCCGTCTGGTTGATCGCCCCAGTCCGGTTTCCCGTGGCCCCAGCGATGGGTCGTCCGCCCACCGTGGAGATGAACCGGCCCCATAGCCTGACGGCGGGCTGTCCTTCCCAGGGTCGACCCCGGAGGGCTGGCGGAGCAGAACGGGATCCGAGTGGGAGATCAAGTCCTTGCAGCCAACGGAGTCAAGTTCGACGCCATCAGCCATAGCAAGGCCGTGGAAGTGCTAAAGGGGCAGACGCACGTCATGCTGACCATCAGGGTAGGCCCTGGCCCGGCTCCCTACCGCGGGGGATGCTGGGCTGGGTGGTTCTCACACCCCCGGCCAGGCCACCCTAGGAGAGGGTGGAGAAGCCCACCGTGGCCTTGGCACTGGGTGTGTCGCTGTGGGAGGGACACGGGTAACCCCCAACCTCTGCATCGGGCCACGGTCTTTCCCGCCCCCTCCCCTCCGGCTGCAGAGCGCGGCGCCGTCACTCTCTGCCTCTCCCCCGCCCTGGCGCTGCCGGCTGAAGTGTTCCCCTGACGTAGGCAGCTCCGGGGAGCTCCTGGCAGGTGCCCTGGCTCGTGGGGCAGGGCGGCTCCAGTTTCAGCCCAGCTGGGAGCGGGCGGGCAGCTGCATTATTCATGGTGCGCGGATCGGGTTCATGGCGGAGACGCTGCCCGGGGCAGCCGGTTACACGCTAACCCTCGTCTTCTCCTTGGCGTCTAGGAGACCGGCCGCTTCCCCGCCTACAAGGAGATGGTGGCTGAGTACTGTTGGCTCAGTCATTGTAAGTGATCCCCCCTCGGCGCCCGCCCCGGGACGGCCCTGGGTCTGCTGGGGGGGGGAGGGGGGGGCAGCAAATTCTCCAAGCGATGAGCTGCAGCTGGGAACCTAAGGGGAGGACCACACTGTGCTCTCCCTCTGAGCGTGCGTAGGGCCGGGAGCCAGGACGCCGGGGTCCTGTGCCGGTGCGGGCCACCGCCTCACCATACAGCCTTGGGACCTGCCGGCTCAGTTACCCGGCTGCCTTCAGGCGACGGTACCACCCGGGCACTCGTGGAACGAGCCTCGAGATCCACAGGGACAGCTGCAGCGTGGGGGGAGGGGGGGTGCTACCGACCTGGGGCCAGCCGGCCCTTCCCAGGGTTCGCTGTGCCGCACTCCATGGCCGAGAACACGAGTTCCTTGTCACAAGAGCTCAAGGGGAATCTCCCTTACCTACCAGCAGTACAGGGCCTATGACACAGAGCTGGGTTGTATGCAGCTAGCATCTCCAGCAGTTCTGCAGCTCCCAGAGCCGGGCCTGGCTTCCACGCCCACCGTGCCATGAAGTTCCACGTGCCGGGGCCCGGAGAGGGACGCTGGGAGCTCCCAGGGGCTGTGGCCGTTGGTGGCTTCTTCCGTCCCCGGGATTCTCAGCCCTTCATCTCTTTCTAGTGACCAATGGCCAAGCGCAGCAGCTCTCCCAGGCCTCGGAGACCAGCTCCTCCGTCTCCTCCTACTCCTCGAGCACCCCCTTCAGCTCCCTGAACGGGCGGCACCAGGCCCTGCTCTGCAGCCCGGTCCCAGCCCACATGGTGGACGTCTGCATCTCCACGGAGGACCCTCCGGCGGGCCGCCGCTCCCTGGAGCGAGTGGAGACGGCCATCCAGACGGACCTGCCCCCTTCCCCAGACGGGAGCGCGGGGACCGAGACCCGGCGCACCGTGCACCCCCCGGAGATCCTGAAGGACACGGCCATCCGGGCCGAGAGCCTCACGGAGCCCTTCCCCGCCAAGAAACGCGGGCCCTTCTCCGGCAAGGAGCTGTCGGACTCGCCCAAGACGGCCCTGCTCCTGGCGCTGGGCCGGCCCCGGCAGCCCATCAGGAGATCCCAGAGCTACCTCGCCGTGGACGGTGGGTGCCGGCGCCGGGACGGGCCGAACCACCCCCGCTTCCTGGGCTTGTGCCCCTCAATCCCGACCCGCGGCCCCCGGCTATCCCAGCCCTGAGATCCGCCCGCCTGCCCCCCAGAGCGCTACTGCTGCCTCATAGCTGATGCCCCAGATGTCCCCCAGTCCCCGGGGAGCACATTCAATCCCCACACACTGAGCTGTCCTCGCCTGCCCCCCATTGTCCCTCTGGAGCCTCGACGCTGCCCAGGGGGGCAGCTGGCCCCCTGCACTTCACCTCAGAGGGGGACTCCGGCTCAGCCAGCCACGCCAGGAAAGCAGCTGCCCTCTGCCCGCCCGGGGCCGAGAGCTGCACCCTCCGAGCCGTGTGTCCCAGGCTCCAAGGGGAGCGGCGCAGGAGGCGTCCTGCCCTGGGGTGCAGAGAATTAGGCGGTGGGAGAAGAAAGCTCCCAGCCCGACATTGGAGCAGAGGGGGCAGGAGGAGGGACGCACGGTTAGAGGCGGGGGGGGAGGAGATGGGGGGCCGGTGCTGTCCAAGAGAGGACTAGGAGGGTGGGCACTGGAGGGGAGCAAGGGGTGGCCCTACGTTGGCGATGGGCACAGCGCTCTGTGTGGTGGCCTGGGACTGGGGCTGGGTGCATCCCACTGCTGGGGTGCGATGCGTCCATTGCTGGGGTGCGACGCATCTCCGTCTCGGCCGGACCCACGGAGCTGCAGCTCCTGGCAGGGGCTCAGCCCTTCTGCTCACGCCGCTGAGGGGCCTGCTGTGCCCGAGGGGGCCGGGGCGTGAGGTGCCTGACCCCAAACCGCTGTTCCCACCTGGCCCATCTGTGACTCTCTTCCCGGCCCCAGAGGAGAAGAGGCGGGAGCAGCCAGCGCCCCCGGGGGACAAGGCCAGCCTGCAGCGCTCCAAGACCCTCATCAACCTCTTCTTCAAAGGCAGCCGGGCGAGGCAGAGCTGGGCGCCGGGCAGCAATGAGGCAGGGACGCCAGGGCGGAGGAGACGGGCCGGGTCCCCGGCCAGCCCAGAGGGGGAGAAAGGTAACGGGGGCTGGGACGCCTGGGTGGGTGGGCCAGGCTGGGTCTGTGGTGGGGGCTGGAATGGTCCCAGAGGTCACATGAGGGAGGGGGTGTCCAGCTCTGGGGGATTCTGTGTCCCTGAGGGGGGGGTGCCCCGTGGCCCCATGGCGATTCTCTCCCCCACAGGGATTTATTTTTTTAAATCACATGAATTTTGATCACTTGGGGGTCCTCTGCCCCCGGAGCTGCCAGCCTGCCCAGCCCCCCACTTGCTGCTGGGATTGTTGAGGCCCAGGAAGATTAAGTGATTTGCCCAAGGTCATTGGGGGGTCTGTGGCGGAGCCGGGCATCGGCCCCGGGTCTCCTGATTCCCAGCCCCTTAACTGCAAGCCACCGTCCTGCCCTGTGCGCTGCTCGTCCACACCTGGCGCTGTGGGACCCAGTCACAGCCTTGAGGCCCCCCTGGCACCAGCTCACATGCTGATCACCCCGGGAGACACCCCAGACCCCGTGGGGCATTGACCCCAGCTCCCCGGGGCCGCTGGCGAATCACCATGTGCGCGGGCTTTGCCCTCCTCTGCTTTCTGCCTGCAGCCAGCGCCCTGCAGAAACTTGTCAGCCGGAGCCTGAAGTGGGGTAACTGGGGTGTGCGTGTGCACGAGTGTGCGTGCCAGTGCGCGTGCTGGTGCACGAGTGCGTGTGCCAATGCACGTGTCTGCCCATGCACGTGTGTACTGCATGCGTGTGCTGGTGTGTGCATGCGTGTGCCCTTTGCCTTCCCACTGCTCGCACGGGAAAGCACAGCTCCCTTTCTTTCCCTGGCTCCTTTCGCAGAACGCGAGACTTGAGCCCCAAGGGGGATTTTAGGGGGGCCGTTCTGCACCCCCATTTGAAAGCCGGGTGTCTCAGCCGTACTGGGGCCGGTCCTGGGACGCTGCGCTGGGCTGCTCCCCGTAGATCCATAGGCCCCCCACCCAGACCCTGGGTGATGGGGCGCAGAGACCAATTATCCCTTGGGGCTGTCGGCTGGACGCTGCGTTAAGCCGCTACTCTTTGGCTCTGGCTTTAGCTGATCTCAGGCAGCCCGGTCGCCCTGTAGGTCGGACTCTGCACTCTATAGGCCTGGCTCGGAGCCCAGCCCCCTCTGACGCTAATGGGAGTTTGGGGGACGCCTGGAGCCCCCTGGGTCTCCGTCATCCCTCCAGCCCCAACGCTGCACGACGTGGCTCTGAGTTGATGAGCGCCAGCGATGGCCAGGACCCTGGGGGGTGAAGAGGGGGAGAATTGGGGGTGGGTGGGGAGGGATTGGCTGATGAGTCAGGTTCGGGGGCAACCGGGGCGCATCGGTGGAAAGCTCTGACTTTGCACGGGCAAAAGTGAGCGTGCACAGCTGTGCGTGTGCAAATGGGGCCCGGCATCTGGCCGCTGAGCTGTGCACGTAGCTGCCTCGGTGCCCCACTCGCTGAGCGCGTTGCTGCCCCCTCTGGCGGCCGGCCGCTGGAGGAGAACAACCTACTGCTGCTCCCAGCTGGCGGAGTCGCTCCTGGCTGTGCGGCGGGAGGGGCCGGTGAGCTCCCTGCCCTCTGATCTCCGTGGCCGAGGGATGCCACACGCACCCGCCCTGACCCCGCTTTGCTGCTCCCCAGACAAACGACGCCCCGTCAGCGTCTTGGGCTCCCCGCAGCCCACCAGCCGCGAGCCCAGCCCAGCCGCCGAGAGCTGCCTCCCGCTGCTCCGGGACATGGCCGGGAAGCTGCTGACGGAGGACGAGGTGGCGGCCATGCTCCGCCACTGCACCCGGGTAAGGAGCTCGGGCATGTGCCCGGGCCGCTGTGACGGGGCCGGGTTCTCCCCCACCCCCCAAGCCCCGAGGGACTTGCACCGCAGTCCGGCTAGCAGCAGGAGTACGTGGGCCGGCCTCAGTGGGTGACTGGTGCCCAGGGTGGCCAGAGCAGAGAGCAATGGGGTGGCAGGCAGGGCAGGGGCTGCCAGTCCGTCCTGTCCTATGGGAGCTCAGTAAGGGCATCCCGGCCTGGCAGGGGCTCTGGACTCAGGCCCTTGGCTCCAGTCCCTGGGCCCAGCGAGACATGGCTCTCCCAGCGGGGGAGGCAGGTCACCTCTTCACCCTGGCACCGAGGAGAGCCCAGGGCTGGCACCCAGTGCAGGCCCCTCGCATCCTGCGGCAGGAGAGCTGAGTTCTTCACCCAGCTCTGTCCCTGCCTCTGAGGTCTCGGGCCGCCCCCTCCATGCCTCGGTTTCCCCACCCGGATTTCTCTTCAGGGACGGCGCCAGGCTTTGCTCATGGCTGCGGGCAGGGGCCGAAAGCACCAGAAATGGGCATGGCCAGGCCGCGCTGCCGACCCCCCCTGCCACTCTCTCCCAGGCCCATCCCTGGGGGGGCCGAGGAAGCTGTGGGCGCACACAGCCCCTGGGGCCCGCTAGGTGCAGGTGTCTACAGTGAACACTAGATGGCGCTGGGAAGTCGCCCGTTGGATGCGCCTGTCGCTGCCCTGTGTGTGTCCCTGAGCGCTCTGCCCCCCGCCCCCCGCCGTACTGCCCCTCCCCCCACTTCATAGTCAGGCGAAGGGCTGGACCTAGACAGAATCCAGATGAATCCCCCAACCCCCCCCACTCCTGGGACCCCAGCAGAGCCAGCAGGGACCATTAGCCTCATGTGACAGCTGTGGAAACTGAGGCACGGGGGGAGGGCGGGGGGAAGAACTGGCACCAGGTCACAAGCAGAGCCCTGGGTTCCTGGCTCCCATGCCCCAGTTCTAGCCACTAGACCCCACTGCCCCATATCTCGGTGGTAACAAGGGTTTAGTCCAGATTCAAACCAGGGTCAAAAGACAAACCATCTCTGCCACTTCACTTCACTTCACCCCCCTCCTCCCACTGGGGGCCCCCTGCCCCTCCTTGTCATCTCCGGTGCCCCCCTTTGGAGCAGGATCCTGGCCAGGTAAGCCTTTCCCAGGGGCACCGCGTTGCAGAGCCCCCTGGATCTCGTTTGGCAAACCCGTGCCCTTCCCCCCCACCAAGTGCCCCCTCTGCCAGTGCGTCACACCCAGACCCGTGCCGCTCGCCCACCCCTGGCATGGGTCATACCCAGAAACAGCTGCCAGTGACCCAGCCAGCAGTGCTGACCCTCCGCGTCAGTACTGACCCACCGCCCTAGACATGAGGCAGCCTCATTCCCTCTTCAAAGCTGTTCCGGCTTGTTGCTGGGTGTTGTTAAACCCTGCCCGCATCCCGCCCCAGAGGTGGCTGCATTTTGGCGCTGGCTAAGCACTGCTCTGAGCTCTGCCCCGGCGGAGGGGCTTGTCTGACGCTGCCTGTCCTTTGCCCGCAGTATGTCCACGAGGGTGGGGTGGAGGATTTGGTGAGGCCACTCCTGGCCATCCTGGACCGGCCCGAGAAACTCCTGCTCCTGAGGGATGTCAGGTGGGTGGAAGATGCTGGGACGGAGGATGCGCTGCTTTCCAGGGGGCACTTCCCAGGGGAGGAGAGGGCAGAGAAACAGGCCTCTGTGCCTGGCGAGATGAGGCTGGTTATGGCGCCCGCGGCACCATGTGGGGCCTGTCTCAGCCGGGGTGTGTATGCTGCAATCCGATAACACCACGCGTGCTGCCGGGGAGAAGTCTTTTGCGGCAGGTTACGCGACAGGACAGGGAGACTGCGCGGCCCAGATCCTGAACTCGCCCCTGAGCGGCCGGCATCTCCTTGAACTCACCGTGGTCCCTCCAGATTTCCCCCAGCCCCTCTGGGAGCAGGATTCGGCTGTGCCCCAAGACAGTGAATGGGGTGCTGGGCGCTGTGCTGCTCTGGCCCTGTCCCCTTGCGTCCATAGCAGTTTTCTTGGTGAGCGTAGAGGTGCCGCCCAGGGCCCGGGCCCGATCCTGGCTGGGTAAGTACCTTGGGCTCCCTAGCATCACTCCCGATGTCGCAGCTGAGTCTGGGATGCCTCTGCCCCGCAGCTGTCACCCGGCGTTGCGGGGCGCTGTTAGGCGGCTGCCGCGTTCCACCCCAGAGGTGGCCGCAGTTCCGGAGGGCCGCACAAACAGCTGCCGTCTCTGCTTGCCCCTTGCAGGAGCGTGATCGCCTCCACCGACCTGGGCCGCTTCGACAGCTTGGTCGTGCCGCTGGAGCTGGAGGCGTACGACACCCTGAAGAGCAGAGCAGGTAGGGGAGCCTCTGCCAGGGCCGAGCCCGGCCCAGCTGGCATCCCAACGTCAGGCTTCTGGATTCCCGGCCAGCCAGCCGCCCATTGCCACTGGTGACGAAGAAGGCCCCGTCCCTTCCTAGAGCCGCTGGGCCCTGGCACAAACGCCCTTGACCCTGGGCACCACAGAGCCACAGGCCCAGCGGGTGAGACTCCAAACCCCCCAGCCTCCCCGCAGGGGGCTGGGCGGGAAACTCACCCGCGATGCTGTGGCCCAGGGGTCAGCGCCGCGGCAGGCTCAGCCCATCACCCCTGCAGCAGGCCTGGGCTGGGCTGGGCTGGGCCGCTCAGTGCGTGCGCAGTGGAGGGGGCGACACCGTCCCAGTGGCCTCGCCAGCCTCTGACACCTTCTCCCCCCGTCTGCAGGGAAATCGCCTGCACTGCGCCCGGTGCAGCAGGAAATGCCTCCCAGGAGACACCTCATCACACCCGTGCCTGGTCAGTCCTGCCCCCCACCTGCCCCCTGCCCACCCCACCTGGCTGCACGTCTCTGCTGGAGGGCAACACAATCACTGAACCCAGCTGTGCCGGGTGACCGGCCCCCCCAAGGGCCCCGGGGGGGGGGGGGTTGTGGGTCACATCTGGGCAGGGGTGGCTGGGGCCCAGGGTCTGATTCACAGCAGATGAGCCTGGAAGGGGGGGCAGGATTGGGAGCAGGGGGGTCTCGGAGGCAGGGAAATCTCAGGGGGCAGAGCAGGCCTGGGGCTAGGGGTGGAGGGGGATCTCGGAGACCGGGGGGGGTACCCCCAGCCGGTTGCTAACAGCTCCATCTCTCCATTGCAGACCGGCGGGGGGTTTCCTGCTGAAGCCGCTCTGGGCCCCGGAGCTGGGGGCTGCCGAGGAAGAGGCGGGGGGGCCGGCGCGAGCAGAGCTGGAACTGCTAAGGGGCGCCCCCAGCCGGACTCACCCGCGCGGCTACACGCCCCTGCCTGATGTGCCTGTCGACGCCTGCGCTGCCCCCGGCCCCCCTGCAGCTCCCCGAGGCGGGGGGCCCAGCTGGCTGCTGGCGGCTCCTGCCCAGAGCCTGGGCCCCGGGTCACATCCCGGCCCCTGGGCAGAGGCGTTGGCAGGGCCCAGCGAGGCCCAGCCGGAGAGGGACGCGCTCCACGCGGGGCTCAGCAAGTCCCGGCGGGCCCGGCCCCGGCTCTGCCAGCTCCTCACGGGCACCCCGGCGCCCAGCCCAGAGACCCAGGGGGCGGAGGGGCTGGCCCCCAACGGCCCCGGCGCGGCCCGGGAGGAGGAGTACGAGCTGCTGACCGTCCGCCTCTCCAAACTCAGGCAGTCCCTGGGTGAGTCGCAGCCGGCCGTGCCCCTGTGTGCCCCCTTGAGTCCCCCCCAACCTCTGGGCCCCCTGCACCCTCCCACCCCTCCTGCTGCCCAGCTGGCAGCTGCTCGCTGCACCCAGGCAGACGCAGCGCATTCCTGTCTGTACCGAGCGGGCGCCCCACAGCTGGGGGGGATCCCCCAGCCTCACACCCCTCCGGGGCCCATGGGGAGCGGCCGCCCGCCAGGCAGGGGAGGGCTGGCGAGTCAGGGCCTGCGGGGCCCAGCCAGCAGGCGAGGCTGGCGCCGCCCCGCTCCAAATGGGCGTGAAGGGGGTGGGGGCACGGTGCCAGGCTGAAACCCCGGAGGGCAGGCTGCAGGGGGGCCCCCAGCGATGGCTAAAGCAGGCTGGCATTGTAGGGGTGGGGGGGTGGGGGGAGACCCCCCCAGCCGTGGGACCAGCTTCGCTCCCTTCCAGGGATCAGCATCTCGGGCGGGATTGAGTCCAAGATGCAGCCCATGGTGAGGATTGAGAAGATCTTTCCTGGCGGAGCGGCGTTCCTCAGCGGGGTCCTGCAGGTAACAGGGGGTGCTAGGGTTGGGGGCGGGAGCCTCGCTGGGGCTCACCCCCATGGCGTTTCGCTGGGCTGTCTGCAGGATGCAGCGGGCAGGTGATCAGACAGCGCCACCCCTGCCCTGGTCCCAGAGTGGGGGCAGCGACGGGGGGGGTCTGGAGATGGGAGGGCAGAAGCGTGGCGCCGGCTCGGGCTGAGCAGAGTTGGACACACCTGTGCTCTGGGCTGAGCCGCCAGCACCTGTCACTGGTGCCCCAGCCTTGCCCACGCTCCGCCTGCCCACCGCACACGCCGGCCGCTGGCGCGGGGTGGCAGAGCGCTGCATGACGGGCGTGGGGCTCGCCGTGGGGTGCTTTGCTCGGCAGCCCGAGAGGCAGCGCAGTTGCCGTCTGCCATCAGTAGGGTTCATCGTTAATGATCGGGCCGAACGGGCTGGGGCAGTTCAGGCCGCCCAGGGCTGGTGTTTCAGGCTGGCAGCCAGCGCCGTGCACATTTGGAGGGTTCTTTGCATGCCCCAGGGCTGCAGGGTGTGTTTTG
This sequence comes from Emydura macquarii macquarii, assembly GCF_026122565.2. Taxonomy (NCBI): domain Eukaryota; kingdom Metazoa; phylum Chordata; order Testudines; family Chelidae; genus Emydura; species Emydura macquarii. The sequence goes on along the minus strand of NW_027133829.1, from coordinate 9,947,685 downwards.
AACTGAAAGCTGAGTCCAGCTTGAAGACTGGTGGGTTCTGGCCCATGGAAACAGGAAGGGCCGCTCCAGCCCCCACATTTTAAAGTATTAACAGCCATGCCTCCTGCCCATCCCCGCCCCACATGGCAAGGCCCCTGCCCTTTCGCCCCCGGACAGGTGGGGAAACTGAGGCACAGAGCAAGTGGAAGTGACTCGCCCAGGGTCCCGCAGGGAGGCAGTGGCAGAGTCTTAGCGCCCAGCTCTCCCGTGTCCCAGCCCAGCACTCGGCTCACTCGCCCTCTCTCTTGTCTGCCCAGCTCTGCCACTGCCCTCCCTGGAGCAGGGCGTGGGGGCGGGTACGGCGCCTCACACACATCCTGGAGCCCAGAGATGTGGGGCGGGCTGGGACTTCCTGCAGGGAAGAAGCCAGAGTTGGCCCCATTGGCCCTGCAGGTCCAGTCCAGCTGCTGGGGGGGGGGGGGGGGTCTAGCCCCATTTGGGCATGGACATCCCCGGGGGGGGGGGTTACACCCTGAGGCCAGCAGGAAGCCTGAAGCCCAGGGCCCTTCCTGCAGTACCAGCGCAGCCAGACCCCGCCCCAGCCCCGGCAAAGCCTGGCCAGACTCGGGGAGGGGGGTGCAGGGAGGCCCCCCTGACCCCATTGTCCCAGCCTGACATTGACAAAGAGCCAATGTTGGGGCCCTGCTAGCACAGCAGCTGCCCCCCCCCCCCCCCCAACGCCCTGCCCCCGGCTGCCCCATTGACGGCAGAGTGGCCCTCTGCTGTGGGGGGGCTGGCAGGCGGCACCTGCCCCTTCCCCCCCATTGGGCCTTATGCCCCCCCCCGCTAGCCTTGCCCAGCCCTGAGGCATGGATGTGGGGGGGGATGCTGGAGGCCTCTTCCCCCACCACTGCTGCCCCCCAGCCTCCGGTTTCCCCTCCAGGTCCCAGCTATGGGGGTGGGGGCTGGTTAACAGCATCCTGGATCAAGGGAGGGGCAGGGGCACCAGCGCGGCGCTCCCCGCAGGAGCTGCAGCGCCGGGGGCTTGGCGCAGCCCCCAGACTCCTGGGTTCCAGGCACAGGGCAGGGGTGGCAATGGGGGCTCCCTGTTAGCAGAAGAGAGGCCTGGCCCCTCACCCCATGCCTCCCCAAGAACCGAGGAATCCTGACTCTCAGCCTCCCCTCCCACAGTGGCGCCAAGATCCCGGCCCGGGCCCCATCGCCCCTCACCCAAAGCCGCCCCCCCCACTCCCCAGTGGCCCGGGTGCGGGAGAGACGCTGATGCTCCAGCCCAGAGCCAGGCGCAGCAAGCTCCACCCCAGCGCCCTGCAGCCTCCCTGCCATGTCTCCTTTCACCCAAGCCCAGCGAGCAGCCCTGCCCTTCAACACCCCCAGGGAGCAGGGTGCACCCCCCCGCCCCCGTAAGCCCCACCCCTGCTTGGTCAGTGCCTGGCCCCCAGCATTGTGCGGGGCGTGGCCACAGCTGCCATCTCCCACCCCAGAGGTGGCTGCCGTTCAGTGGTGGGCGAACGATTCCTCCTAACGGTCCCTCTCCGGCGTGGGCAGGCTGGGCACGAGCTGGTCTCGGTGGACGGGACAAGCCTGCAGAACGTCACCCACCAGCGGGCAGTGGACGTCATCCGCCAGGCCTACCGGACCAACCGCCAGGCGCCCATGGAGCTGGTGGTGAAGGTGCCCAAGGCATGACGCTGTCGCCCCCGCAGAGCCGGCCGGGGATGGCGCCAGGCTGGCAGCAGTGGGCGAGGGGGCAGACAGAGACGGGCCAGGCCTACGAGAGGACAGACGGGCCCAGCGAGCAGGACCAGAGCTGCGGAGGGTCAAAAGCCGGGTCCAAGGCTATGGGCCCGTGGGGATTTGACACTGGGGCACAACGTCTCCTGCCACGCAGACACCCCCACTGGCCTTGGGGTTAAACCCCGCACTGGTGGGTCCATGGGGGGAGCCAGGCTAGGGTCCCAGCACCTGCCCCAGCGGAGCCAGGCCCCGGCGCGTCGCCTCCTGCAGGGGAGGGGGCACAGGCAGCCCGGGCGTACTGGCCCCCTCTACCCGCCCCGCTGGCAGCTCACATGCAGGAGCATTTGCCACAGCCCAGCACCGGCTGGCACGGCTCGGAGCCACGGTGCCACGCCCCCTATCTGATACTCTGGCCCTACAGCGGCCACAGGGCCGGAGAGAGGATAAAAGCCCTACTACTGCTGCCTCAAGCCGCTGGGGATTTTCCGCTTCTACAGCCTGGGCCAGGGCAGGGAGGGAATCGCTTCGATCGGGGTGCTTGTGTAATGACCCCCCCACACACACACACCCCTTGCCCTGGGCCCCCCGTGGGGAGAACTCCATTAGTCGGTTCCCAGCAGAGGTTGTTAACTTGGGTGGGGCCCAGCCCCTCGAGGGCCCCCCCTGCATTTTACAAGGTACCCGGGTTCAGCCAGTGAAAGGGGCAGCAGGACAAAGGCCCAGGGGTGGTGTTCACACTTAGCCCCCCTCCCCCGTTGGCACAGTCCCCCCAACACCCACACACGTCTCTTAAAAACAGAGGGTGGGTTTTATTAGCGCTTTCCTCTCGGTTTGTACAAGAAATTTACACAGCCCGAAACCCACACAAGTTCGGAAATAAAGTTAATAAAAAAAACAAAAACAAGAGCAAACGGCGAAGGCTGGTGCTGCCCGGGGAGTGGGGGGGAACGGCTTGGGAACAAACCGACGGACGCAGCAGCCATTTTCCTTTGGTCTTGGGCCGGCCCTGCCCTTCGTGCCAGGGCGGCCGGGCATTCTTTTTGGGGGGGGGGGCCCTGTTTTTAAATAATCTGATCTACACTGCACCCCCCCTTTAGGGGCTTTGGTGGTGGCTGGCGGGACGGGCAGCTCCCGGGGGGGGGCACAGGCTGGGCACAACAGCTACCCCAGCCCCCCCCGGCCGCCCTCCAGGGAGGCAGGCCCCCCCACCCCAGCCCTGGTTCTCCAGCTTCCCCAGTCTCCTGGCGAGGGCTGTGCCCGCGGATTGGCGCCCCCCTGCGGAGAGCAGGCTGGGACCGCAGGCAGGACTGGGGCCCAGCCCGTTGGGGGGAAAGGGGCAAAGTAGGGATTTGCTGCAGAGCCAAGGGCCACTGGGAGCCCGGCCCAGCGCTGACCCCCCTCGTCAGCCCCAGGGGACACCCCGCACGCCCCTCGCTGTGAACCCCCCTCAGGAAGGGCTGGGGGGCAAACACACACACAACCCCCCCAGGGAGGGAGCTGTGTGCAGGACCTTGCCCAGTGCCGGGGGCAGACGGGGCAGCTGGCCGCCCAGGGCCCCGTCCCACGAAGTCCCTGCCTCGCTCCCCGGGGCCATTCCTGGATCCGCTGGGACGGGGCAGGGAGAAAGGGGCAGCCGAGCCGTGGACCGGGGCGATAACTCAGCCTCTGCCAGCCGGGCACCCCGCAGCCCTGCCCCCTCCGACGGCACGGCTGCCCTCGCGTGGGCCTGGGAGGGGTGATCCCCGTGGGCCAGCGGGGGGCATGGGCCAGGCGGAGGCAGACCCGGGGCCGGGAACCAAAGGCAAAGTCAGGCTAATTAACAGCTGTTGCTGCACCCTGGGGAGGGATGGGGGGGGCGCCGACACCTTTCTGTAGGTCCTACAAAAATAGAATACATTTGAATGGCCCAGAAACAGAAACCCGCAAAGCCGGGGGTTGGGGGCCGAGAGGGGCAGCCAGCCGGGGCAGCATCCCAGGAGCAGAGGGCTGGGCACAGGGAACGCCCAACCCCATGGGCCGCGGGCAGAGGGAACCAGGAGAGGACGGCACGCACAGAGGACAGGCCTGGCATTCAGAGACGGGGGCGCAGGGCAGAGCAGCCCAGCTCCTGGCCCGCTAGCTCCTCACCGGGCAGCCAGAGGGCACAGCCCAGCCGCCAGGCGTCTCCCCCTCCACCCTGTGCCCCTGCGGGGAGCAGGTCCGCCCACGGAGGAAACAGCTGATTTCCAGCAGGAGGGTGCAGACCCCACACCCGGGGCCGGCACCTGCACCGCAGAGGCAAGCACCCAGGCTGTGAGCCCCCCGGCCAGGCAGCGCTTGGGCACAGCCGAGGCAGGGGGGCCGCCTCCGAGCCAGCATCACACCCCCATTCCCAGGGGAGCCTCCCCAGCCAGCGAGCCAGGTAGCCGCTCTCCCCAGCAGAGGGGTTCTCCCTCCCACAGCCCAGCCCCGGCGGCCGGGTGCTGCCCTTCCCACCGCCGCACCGGAGCAATCGGGGCTGCGTGGCCAGCACCGGGGCGGGGGGGGACACCAACGCCTCTGCCAGCTGCCCTGCCCCCTTCCCCACAGCTTGATGGAGGCTCTCTGGGGTGGGGTGACAGGCCCCATGTGGCGGAGGGGATGATCCGGCACCCCACCGGCTAGGAGCAGGTGCCGCTTATCCCCCAGCAAGCGCTAAGGGGGGATCAGCTGCTAATCAGCTGTTCCCGGTCCCAGGCTCGCCTTCCCCCATGAACCAACCCCGGGCACAGCCCCCCCCACCCGTCAGCAAGGGGCCCCTACGCCAGCTGCCCCCCAAGCAGCCGGCTAATGCTCGGCAGGGGGCAAGGGGGGGTTCGGTTCTAGCTCACAGAGCAGGAGAGGGGGCCCCCCCACTCCGCTCCCGCGTCCCCGGACGCAGCCGGCAGGTCCGTGCCCCCCGGCTGGCCGCCCCCCCCGGCTCAGATCTCGGTGGCGGCGATCTCCTCGAAGCAGATCTCGGCCCCGCGCAGGCCGCACTGGTCCAGCCGGCAGGCCTGCAGCTCCAGGCTGAGCCGGCCCAGCTGCTGCTCCAGCTCCCGGTTGCGGCGGTACATGCGGATGTAGTTGTGCTGCAGCTGCTTCTGGTAGCCGATGACCTGCTCCTTCTCGCCCTGCCAGGTGAGCCGCTCGGCCTGGAAGGCGGCCCGCCGCTCCTGGCCGCGCCGGCGCTCCTGCAGCAGCTCGGCCCGCAGGCCCTGCAGCGTCTCGGCCGCCTGCCGCTGGGCCTTGGCCTCGTCGCTGGCCCACAGCAGGCTGGGCTCGGGCGGGTCCGGGCCGCCGGGCTGGCGCCGGGCTCCCCGCAGGCCGGCCGCCTCCTGCTCCAGCCGGGCCAGCTTCTCCCGCAGCAGCTCGCCCTCGCTCCTGCGCCGCTGCAGCTCGCCCTCGCACACCTCCAGCTCCAGCGCCCGGGCCCGGGCCGCCTCCTGCAGCCCCAGCGCCTGCTCCTCGCCCGCCTGCCGCTCGGCCCGCGCCTCCCGCAGCTGGGCCCGCAGCAGCAGCATCTCCGTGCCCCGCTGGGCCAGCTCCGCCTGCGTCTCCTTCAGCTGCTGCTTCAGCAGGGAGATCTCGCCCGACTTCTGGCACACCGGGGGGGGGCGCGCGGGGGGGTTAGACCGGGGGGGGCCGGGCCCCACCCCTGCCCCAGCCGCCCCAAAAGGGCCAGGGTCCCCCTGACCCACTGGGCAGAACCTCCACCCATCCACCCACCAATGGGCTTGCCCGAGCCAGGCCCCGCCCCCTTCTCCCCTGGGGTGTCCGAGCCAGGCCCCGCCCCCTTCTCCCCTGGGGTGTCCCCCAGAACCAGGATCCTGCCCCCTAAGCTACACATATTAAAACAGGGCAGCCTCCAGAACCGGAGCCCCCGCCCACCGGGGCGGCCTGGCTTTTGGAACCGGAACCAGCACCTTCCGCGCTGCAGAACCAGGTCCCCCCTTCCAGGAGCGCAGCCGCCGGGGCGGCCTTCCGAACCGAGCCCCATCGGACCAGCCCCGACCCTCCCCCAGGGGGCAGATGGATGCCCAGCAGCATGGCCCAGGCACCCTCAGCCGCTGCCCTGGCTGGAGACCACCCCCCACCCCATGGGGAATTACCCTCCCCATCCAGCCCGTGGAGGGCGTCCGACCCATCCCTGCCAGGCCCAGGATCCCATTATTACGCGTTTGCTGCCCACGCGGATGCTTCTCGCCTGAGATGCAGTCCCCCCTTGACCCCCTCTGGGAGCGGGGCAGACCCGGGAGTCTCACCATCGGGCGAGTTCTCCCGAGCGAGATGCCCGCTGGGGCAGTGCGGTGGCTCCGAGGGCCCCCGGCCAACCGGGATCTGACCCCCGGGCCCCCGTCCCGGCTCACCTCCCACTTGGTCTCCTCCAGCCGCGGCCCCAGCTCGGTCTGCTCGCGCTCGAAGGAGGCGCACCTCTTCTCCAGCAGCTCCCGCTCCTGCAGCAGCTGGGCAAAGTCCTCCTGCAGCTTCTTCTTCTCCTGCTGCAGCTGGAAGATCTGCAGCTGCAGCACCTGCTGGGTGCGCTGGGCCTTCTGCGCTGCCTGCTTGACCTGGGAGGCGTAGCCCTGCCGCAGCTCCTCCATCTCCTGCTCGCAGCGCTTCTGCTTCTCCTCGTACACCTGGGGCGGGGGGAGAACGTCACCCGGGGGACCCCCAACTCTGCCCTGCGGTCCAACGGGGCCCAGGGGCTGTGCCTCATCTCCCCTAACACTGGGGGTTCTGCACCCACTACAGCCCCCAGCATGCATTGCGTTGCTGAGGCCTGCATGCATGCGGAGGTGCAGCTCCCTGAGACTACAGCTCCCAGCATGCACTGCGTCACCCAGGCCTGCGCGCATGCAAAGGTGCAGCTCCCCGAGACTACAGCTCCCAGCATGCATTGCTCAGGCCTGAATGCATGCAGCCATCCAGCTCACCAAGACTACAGCTCCCAGCATGCATTGTCACCCAGGCCCGAACACATGCAGCGGTGCCACTCACCAAGACTACTGCTCCCAGCATGCATTGCTAAGGCCTGAATGCATGCAGCCATCCAGCTCACCAGGACTACAGCTCCCAGCATGCATTGTGTCACCCAGGGCTGCAGCGGTGCAGCTCAGTGAGACTACAGCTCCCAGCATGCATTGTGTCACCCAGGCTGCTCAGCAGGAAGTTGCCCATGGCATGCTGGGCGTCGTAGTTTTCACCGGCCACCCGCCAACACTGAGGACGTGGGGGCCCACGGACAAGCTAGCAGAGCCCCGAGGCCTGCCCCCTACCCACCCTCTCCCATGGGAAGCCCACACCCAGTGTTGGCATTTCCAGGCCAGGTCTGTGGTGCCCCTCAGCCCCCGTCCACCTGCACCCTAGCGCAGCTCTGCTGGGCTCACCACAGCTCCAGCAGGGGCAGCCCCACAGCGCGGAGCGCATTGACTGCCTGTACCCCTAGGGGGCGCTCAGAGCGATGGGGGTCCAAATGCACCGGCATGCCATCTGCCCCCACCCCTCACGCAGTCCATGCAACTCTGCTGCCCCCCACCCAGGATCCCAGGCCCCACTGCCCAGAGCCAGGGGTAGACGCCAGGAGTCCTGGCTCCCGCCCACTATACGCGCCAGCCCCCCCACAGCAGACACCCGCAGGGCCCAGCCCCCCAGCAGACACACCCCAGCGCCCCCGGCTGCAGGGGTCGGGGTCGCCGGGCTCTCCTGCGGGCCAGCCGTGCCGGGTACCTGGCAGATGGCCACCTCGTTCTCGTCCAGGCTCTGGCGCAGGTGCTGCAGCTCCGCTTCCCGCTCCCGCAGCTTCTCCTCCAGCTCGCGGACGAGCGAGGCCTCGTCGCCCTCCACGGGCGAGCGGGCGCCAGAGCCGCTGTCGGAGGAAGGGGGGCCCCGCCCGCTGAGGGAGCCCGTGCTCTTGCTGGAGGAGGAGCGCCCGCTGTCCGAGTTGGAGGGGCCGGCCAAGCCCCGGGAGCCCCGTTCCGGGTACCCACTGTGACTGTCCAGGCTGAGGTGGCCCATGGAGACGCTGCCCGGCTCCGGCGCCTGGCTGCAGCCCGTGCTGTAGGTGGGCAGGCTGGACAGGGAGTTGCGCCCCGAGTCCGACAGGGTGCCCGAGTGAACGCTGTGACGGCAGCTCAGGGAGCTGGGCTTCTCGGCGCCGCCACCGCCCAAGAGGTGGGCCAGGCTGGCCTGGCTCTCGGAGAGCGCCGGTGCCCCGGGCCGCGGCGCCACGTAGCCCGGCAGCGCCGAGTTCCTGGCCTTGGGCACCACGGGCTTGAAAGCCGTCGGGCGGATCAGGGTCTTCTCGACGTTCTGAAATGCAGAGAGCAGGGACCATGGGGTGGCAGGACGGGGGCTGGAGATGTCCCATCCGCCCCGCCCCCCCGGCCAGCCGGTCCAAGCGCTGGGCACCCAGTAGGGCAGGGATCCCTCCCACCCCCCATAGCCAGCCAGCCAGCCCAGGTGCTACACGCACAACCCGGTGCCACCAACACCAGATGTTCAGACACAGCCCAGCGAGCCGGGCTGTGCAGAGACCGAGCCAGGAGATGTGATCAACACCGTGGGAGGGAGGCAGCGTGGCTTAGTGGACTTGGACTCAGGACACATGGGCTCTGTTCCCGGTTTGGCCCCCGGCCCGCAGGATGACCCTGGGCAAAGTCACTGCCTCGCTCTGTGCCTCAGTTTCCCCCTCTGTAAAAATGACGGCGAGGCCCGCCTCCTAATGCGCTTTGGGATTTCCGGCTGTAATGTGCCCTTCGAGAGCATGGGATCGGGACCACGTCAGGACTGTCACCCCACTTCCCAGCCAGGAAATGGAGCCATGGGGTGGGCATGTGATTTGAGCTAGGTCACCTGACCAATCAGAAGCAGGACCAGCACCCACAAATCCAGACTGTTAAACTACACTTCCTCCCAGAGCCAGGAACACAACCCAGGGGTTGTGCCGCCCAGCCCCCCTGCTCTAACCACTAGACCCCGCTGCCCAGACCTGGGAACAGAACCCAGGGGTCGTGCTGTCCAGCCTTCCTGCTCTAATCACTAGACCCCGCTGCCCAGACCTGGGAACAGAACCCAGAAGTCGTGCCGCCCAGCCCCCCTGCTCTAACCACTAGACCCCGCTGCCCAGAGCCGAGAACAGAACCCAGGAGTCGTGCCGCCCAGCCCCCCTGCTCTAACCACTAGACACCGCTGCCCAGAGCTGGGAACAGAACCCAGGGGTCGTGCCACCTAGCCCCCCTGCTCTAACCACTAGACCCCATCACCCAGAGCCAGGGATAGAACCTAGGCGTCCTGGCTCCCTCCCCCATGCCTTTCTTTGTTCACATACAGATCGTGAAAAGAACGTAATGTTAAAGTAGCAGCTAAACAAGGCGACCGGCAGGTGGACCGAGACCTGGGCAGGCGAGTGAGAGCACCCTCGTCAGACCGCTCTGCGACAAGCACCTACCGGAGCACAAGCAGGGTGTGACACCAATGAGAGAAAAATCTGTCAGCGGCTATTCATTTTCCTTCGTGATTCACCCCACGGCGCCGCCCGGGTGAGCGCAGCTACAGGGGGCTTTGCCCTTCAGGCCAAACAACGGCCTTCTGTTTTCATTGAGGAAAAACAATTCTACATTTTCCATTTCCTCAAGAAGCTGACACGGATCCTTTGTGTGGTTCCCTCTTCCCCGCGGAAACGGAGGAGAGGGAAGAACCCACCGGGAAAACAGCCCATTTTCTAAACTAACCTCCTCAGACAAAGGGGGGCCAGGATCCGTTTGGAAGAACGGGGCCATCATCTCACTTTGAACCAGATTTCCCCCCCACAAAGCCGTCACTGTCCTGCAGCCAAGCCCAAAGGCCCCCCAGTGCACGAGGACCCTGGGTGAAAGGGGGAGCAGAGCCCTCTCCCCGCAGGACCCCTGACCCAGAACCTCTGGCCGGCTCTCGGGGGCTAAAGGGACAGGTCGGCTGGGCTCGCCGGGCGGGTCAGAGTGGCCCTGGTCAGATTAAAAGCCACTCAGCGAGCAGCAGATTGGTGTGACCTCAGGGGTGCCCATAGCTCCCAATAGCCAAAGGGGGCTGGGAGCAGCTCGCCTGCTTTCCTCAGACACCACCACTCAGCTGGTGGCTCTGGCATCCCTCTGCCCCGCCCCCCAGGGACGCTCACCCCAAAGGGCAAGGGTCCACCCAGCTGTCTGGACCCCTGATCCCTTCCCCAGCTCTGTCCCCGACTCTCCAGGGATGCCACTCGCTCCGCACCGGCCCTGCCAGGGGATCTCACCAGGTTAAAGGATTACCGGGGCAGGGCCTGTGGAACTCCCTGCTACAGGAAGGTAGGAGCCACATTCTGGGCATCTTCTGCGCACCGGGAGCAGGCAAGTTGCTGGCCTCAATCATGGCATGAATACCAGACAAGGAGAGGAAAGCACCGTCATGCTTCAGGGTGGGAGCCCACGGCCTGGAGGGGGCGGTCAGGAAGTAACTAGACCTCCCACCCCACAGACGACTGAACAATGGGCCAGGTGTATCACTGGCTGAGACGGGGCAACTATCTCTACAGCCATAGGTCTTAGCTAACGCTGGAGGTGGGATGCCCAAGCCAGACGCTCCAACAGCCTGGCCTGGCTGGGGGAGGGCCTGGACCCAGCAGCGAGCGCCCCGCCTTCCCCCGCCATCCTCACCTTCTCCAGCTTCCCGGAGACAGGGACGAGCCTGGGGGGCGGCCCCCGGATGTTGCCGCTCCGGGCCCGACCGTCGCGCGGCTCCTCGGCGTCGCTGCAGGGACTGATGGGGGACACGGCCTCGGCCCAGACGCAGCGGAAGTCCTCGCCGGGGTAGGCACCGCCGCCAGCCGCCGGGACGGAGCAGGGCTTGGCGGGGGGCAGCCCCTGGAGGGGGGATTCGCGGAGCAGCCCCTCCCGCTGGCGGAAGGGGCCGGGCGCGGCCCTGCACGGCCTCTCGTGGCAGGGGCGGCCGGAGATGAGGCTGCTGACGCTCCCCATGGCGCCGTGAGCAGAGGCAGGGGAGCAGGCGCCGGCGCGGAGCTGGGTGGCCGCCTCAGACGCGGGCTCGATGGAGACGGGCAGGGTCTGCACTATGGCCATGGTGGGGGGGGCTCAGACAGGCAGCCTGCGAGACAGAGAGGGAAACGAGCACTGAGTCCCGCTGGGCAGAGACGGTGGGCGCTGCTGCCCCCATCCACCCTCCTGCCCCCTTGCCCGCCTGGGGGAGCAGCTCTCCCCACCGCAGGCAATGCTCCCCGCCCCCCCCCCGGTATCACCTGCCCGCTGGGGGGCACCACCCCCCACCTTCCCCATTGCCCACCTGGCCAGGGAAACCGCCCGCCCGCTGCCCCATCGCTGGAAGAGCTGAGGGCGTGGGGGTGGGGGGAGAAACCCAGGGCTGGGCTAGCAGGGGGGCTATGGGTCAGGCCCCAAGTCCTGGCCTAGGCCAAGCCCCTGATCTCCCGTCCCCTCCCCCCAGCCATGCAAGCACCAGAGCCCCTCGCTGGCAAAGCCGGGGCATGGGCACCCCCTGAGCACCCCGTTACCAGAGAGAGAGTGACAAAGCGGGGAGGGTGCAGAGGTGGGCAGGATCCGGCCTGGCACAGCTCAGTGCATCCCACCCAGGAGGACCGGGGTGGGGTGGAGAAAGGGGAAATGCAACAGACTCTCCCGGAGAAGCTCTCTAGCGGGGGGGGGAGGGGGGGTGGTAGCCCCCCCAGGGAAGGGGGCTCCCCCTTTGCTTGGACGTTCAGCCCTGGATGGGACGGCGCCCTGGCCCACGTGAGGTCGGGCTAGATGGGGCCGGGGAGCTGCACCCCGCGGTCAGGGTGGCACCAGCCCCGCCGGGCACAGGAGGCGGCTATTCACGGCGGGACTCCTCCTCCTCGCCCGCCCGGAAGCCGGGCATGGAGCAGTTCTTTAAACCAGCCCAGCCGGGACAGCCCCCTCCCCCCACGCCCACCACTCTTGTAGACCCGCATCTGCATGGAAGCCGGATCTTTGTTCCTGGTCCCCCCCCCCCTCCCCCCCAATTCCCCTTCTGATGTCAGGGTCTTTTCGTTCCCAGCATAATCAGCATCGCTCGGCAACCGGCCTGGGCCCGGTGAGGATTAGGGGGGACGTAATCCGGCAGCAGCCACTCAACTGGAGGAGACAAAAGATCCGGTTTCCATGTAAATGCCCCTGAACTAACAGCCCAGAAATTGGGGGAAGCCCCGATCCAAACTTCACGGCTGGACTGTTCTCAAACAAGAGCCGAGCGGCGCGCCCCAGAACCTCAGCCCACAGCCCCAGCCGCAGACAGGACCAGACAACGGGTCAGCCCTGGGGGAGAAAAATCAGGAAGGCTTTTTCTCAGGGGCGACGTGAAAGGGACACGGCCTGGTTTCATAAAGACGTTCCAGGGAACTAACTTCTGTAAACCAGAAAAGGCGGCCAGGCCGGCGGGGTTCTGGGCTCTACAGCGGAGCTGCAAGAGCTGGGAGCGTCGGAGAGAGCACGGCTTTCCTCATTCCAGTAGATCTCCTTGTTCAGGGTCGGAGGAAAGCGACTCTAAGGTTAGTCACCTACAGAACCTCACTAGCGAACAGCAGCGAAACCCCGCAGTGCTCTGTGACTCAGCCAGCAAGCTACAAACCCGGTCCAATACAGAACCAAGCGCCTGCTCGTTTCGACACGGCCCATGAATCGCAGGTGCTAGAACCCTGCAAAGCAGTAGGGGGACGTTTGGGAACATGGCTGAGGTCTCCACATCGAGACACCAAGCGCTGCCTCGGCTGCTGCGACCTGGCCCGGAGGAGGGCGAGCCGGTGGGCAGTGTGTGGACACACCCCGCTCTGGGATTCACAAGGCCGTGCCCTATCAGAGAGATGGCGGCTCGTCCGGGCCTGTTGACCGAGGAGAGCACAAGTCCCACACCCTTCACCCAGGCACAGTCAATTTGCTTGGGCTGAGATATGGGACCGGTCAATTTCCCTCACCCCTAGTCAGCGTCAGGTCCTGGTTCTGGGGCCCCAGCCCAAGGCAGACAGGTTTCCAGACCGATTCCACTTTTCCCTGCAACCGATCATTTTCATTTCCATCCCAATTCAAGTGCTGCAGAACCTGGGCGTGGGGGCCCTGAGACTCTTGAATCTCTCCCCCCACGGGCAGTGGGTTGACAGCCAGCGCCACGCGGGGACAACGCGGTACAGGACCCGCTCTGGATTCCAGCAGGCCATTTACAAATCATCGAGCCTGATGGAGCAACCAGACAGACCCCTCCGCCCCTGCAAACCCGCCGCTCCTGGCTACGCCCCACCCAGCACCCTGCAGACGTCAACCAGGCCATGGGGCAGATGGGGGAAGGACCCAAAAGAGATGCTAGGTTGGGTGGGAGATGGATAAAGTCCCTGGGCTGGGACTCAGGAGCCCTGGGCTCAAGTCCTGTCCAGACCTGGGTGAATGAATCACTGACCCATTCTGTGCCTCAGTTTCCCCACCTATAACATGGAGATTACCATGCCCTCCCTCGCGAGGGGGGGGTGGGGAAACAGTAAATCCAGGCCCTGGGACAGGGCTCCGTGACGAGCTAGACAGACAAAAAGGCCAAATGGGAGAGAAACCAGAGAAACACAAACTAAATGAGTGTGAGGCCCCTCCCCCTCAGCGGCCCAGCTGGGGACGGACAGACAGACAGACGGACGGACGCACACACAGAGTTAACGAGTGATGATCACACACCCCCGGCCCCAGAGTGAAGGGGCACCCAGAGCCCAGCCCCTCCCCCACTGCCCCCCTTGCTTCGACAGCGGGCCCAGTGCTCTGGGGGAAAGGGGGGGACTGAGACAGATGCCATCTGTGGGGCAAGATCCCCTCCCCTCCAGCTCTGCCAATGCCCCTCAAACCCAACCTGCAGCCGCCCTCCCCCCCGGGCCAGGGGTCCAGATGCTGCCTGCCACACAGAGCCCGGGGTCACAGGGGCCAGAGACGCTCGCTCCACAGCTTCAGGACCGGGGTGCTGCATCCAGGCTAAATCCCAGAGCCAACGCCGTGAGGCCCTGCCCACAGGCACCACGCAGCAATCCTAGACGGGGTGGGGCTGGTGGTCCGGGCACAGGGACTGGGACCCGCCTGCGCCCCGTGCCTCAGTTTCCCCATCTGCAAGAGGGGCTGCAAGACCCAGCGCCGGGAGACCGAACGCTGGCTCCCAACTCGGCCAGGGCCGGTCGGTCCCTGTGCTGGGCTCTGTGCCCTCCCCCCCAGCTCACAAACCCCACAACCCGGCCTGCGTCTTCCTTATCTTGGTCCCACGGCTCTCCTCCGCCCCAAAGCCCATCCGTCTCACCCCGGCCCAGCATGCTTTGCTCCCGGCTGCCTCTGTCTGACTGGCCAGGTTCCCATCCATCGAGCGAGGGGGGATGGGTGAGACCTCCCCTCCCCCACCCACCTCATCTCCCCCCCTCAGGGCAAGCGGGGAGGCATCTGCTGAAGACATCAAGGGCCCATCGGCCTGGAACAGACTCAGAGACGCATCTGGGCCCCTTCCCGGGCCTGGGCCCCACAGCCAGAGACGCCTGCCCCAAGAGACGACCCCCACATGCCCCTGCAGGGGTGGGAGCCTGCGTCCCCGCTCACCCCCAGCTCTGCCGGTGTCCCTCAATCCCGATCCGCAGCCCCCCCCAGCCCAGCTCGAGGCCTCTCGTGCCCGGAGGTGCTCGTGGTGGCTGCGAAGGGCCCAGCTGGCGGGTGAGCGACCGGCAGGAGACCCACCAGGCTCGTTACATTTGTGAGCTGGACGGGGATGCGGGGCTGGGTCGCGCAGGGGCCGAGCGCCCAGCCCAGCTGGATTCCCTGCCCCAGCGGGCCAGGCCGGCCCAGACACGGGCGCAAAGGCGGGGAGCAGGCCCAGCGCTCCCCACGCCAAGCTCCCAGCCCTGCTGCAGACACCCCAGCACCCCCAGGTCCCAGGGGGGAAAAAAAAAACCCTCCCCCAGGAGCACGTGGGCCGGTGGGAGGCTGCAGCCAACAGAGCCCACATGCCCCTCCCCTCCGCGGCCTATTTCCCCGGGCTGGGAGGACAAAGCCGGAGAGTTCAAGGCGCCCGCTCGCTCCGCCGGGGCTGCTGCTTCTCTGCACCGGGCGTCACCCTGGGTCCACGGTGGGGGGGCCTCCCCCTTTCCCCCCCCCATGCCAAGGAGACAGGGGTTAGCCAGGCCCTGCTCTTCCCACCCAGCACCATATCCTGCCGGGAGAACAGGCCTGGAAAGAAAGTCACCGGGGGGCAATGGGCAAGGGAGGGGCTCCCCAGTTCTCTGGGACCCCACCACACCCCTCCCCCCGGTGACCCAGACACCACTGGCAAAGCCCCCTAACTCAGCCTCTCATGCACTAACCCCTGCGTAAAGCCCAGGGCTCTACGGCCCAAGAGACTGGGCTCCCCCATCCTCTGGGGGGGCCAGTCCACCGCCCCCAGCGAAGGCCCCCCCCCCAATGTTACACTCCCCTGTGCTGGGGCCCAGCCCGTCGCTGGGGTCAGCCCCTGGCCCAGCCTGACCCCCACCCCTAGAGCCCCATTTGATTCTGCCCCAGCTCCCTGTAACCTCCCGCGAGTGAACCCAGGCTGCCCAGGTCCGGAGCCATGGGGTAACCCCATCCAATCCACCCCAGCCGGCTGGGTGCCAGCACCACCGACCATCCCCTGCGGGCGGGAGGGGCTACGTGGCCGGCTGGCGTTCCCAGCGGGCCCCGGGGAGGGGGGGCTCAGCGAAGCCTTTGGCACACAGCCCCCACTTGCCGCTCGGTGCCAGCAGCTTTCCCAGGCCCGGCACATGGCACGAAGCCAGGCTGCGTCGGGAGAACAAGGCGGGCGGCTCCATGGGGCTGCCCCGCACCAGGGCAGCAAACTTGCCCCGCAGCGACGCCGAGAGCGGGGGAGATGCCCCAGCCCCCACGGGAGCCAGGCAGAGCATGGCACGGCCAGCCCCAGCCCCAGCCCACAGGGGTGAGAGAGGCACACGGGCCTGCCCCCTGTGCCAGGCGCCCCACAGCGACTGGGCACCAGCCCTAGGGATAAACAGCATCCAATGGCAGCGCGCTGCGCCCGCCAGGTGAACCTGGGCAACACCTGGGGCCAGGACTCCCACCGTGCATGGAGTCCCACCGGCCCCATCGCCCCTCACTGCACACCCCCGGCCCTATCGCCCCCCCAGCATGCATGGACCGAACCGGACCGGCCCCATCGCCCCCCACTGCACACCCCCAGCCAAACACCCCCCCCAGCATGCACGGACCGGACCGGCCCCATCGCCCCCCACCGCGCACGAAATGGACCGATACCCCTGGCCCTATCGCCCCCCCCCCCAGCGTGCACAAACCGGACCGGACCGGCCCCATCGCTCCCCCCAGCGTGCACGGACCGGACCGGCCCCCCCGCCCGGGACCGGCCCCCGGGCTGCCAGCAGGGCAGGGGCCGGACACTGGCTGCTCGGCCGGGAAGCGGGGGCAGGCGATGCCCAGCCCAGCCCGCGGTACCGGGGGCCCCGAGCGGCGGGGGCCCCTCCCCCCCACTTGCCGGGCCCGGCCCTCCGGGGCAGCCCCCGGGGCGGGGGTGGGGGGGGCGGGAGACTTGCAAGGGGAGGGGGCGGGGCGGGCCTGGCTCCCAACCCCCCCTCGGCCCCGGCCCGCCCCGCACCCACCTTCGCCGGCCGCCTCCATGTCGCCGCCATCCCGGGCGGCCCCGGCCGGGCTGGAATCGGCTCGGCCCCGCCCCCTGCCCGCCAGGCCCCGCCCCCTTCGCCCGCCCCTCCCCCTTGCATCCCCCAGCCCCGCTCGGCCCCGCCCCCGTCGCCCGCCCCGCCCCCTTGCATCCCCCAGCCCCGCTCGGCCCCGCCCGCTGCAGCGCCTCCGCCCGCTTGGCCCCGCCCCCTGCAGCCCCCAGCCCACCCCCACCGCCCACACCCCCCCGGCCCCCTCCCTGCAGCCCCCACGCTCTGCCCTACCCCCCCCGCCCCCACGGTCGTCCCCCCCCCCCCCCGATGGATTTCTCTTCACCACCCCCCCGCTGGGAGGCAGGGCAGGGATACTGTCCCCATGGTACCGATGGGGAAACTGAGGCACAGAGAGGCTAAAGCCCCTAGCCCAAGGACACGCCCGAAGCAGCCTGACCGCTTGGACCTCCACTGGGAGCCTCCCCCCCCCCCGCCCACCCCACAGCCATCGCCTGCAGCTGAGAACGAGCACGCTCGTGTCACCCCGCCGGGCAGCACAAAGGGCCGCCCTGCATCAGAGGGGACACATGGGACGTAGCACCCCCCGCGGAGCAGCACGGGGTCTGGGGGAGTCACTGCAACCCCAGGAACACTCAGCGCCGGGCAGGAAGGGGGCTATCAGACATGCTGGAGAGGCAGCATGAAATGCATGGGTCGAGACGGCACTCCTTGGCGAGGAGAGGCAGCGTCGCCTCGTGGTTAGAGCGATGGGCTGGGAAGTCAGGACTCCTGGGTTCTATTTGTGCCTTTCACGAGAGGGATTATCTGGGGGTGCTGAGCACTTCCCAGGCCAGCTGGAACCAGTGGGAGGTGCAAGTCCCCAGTACCTCCCCAGAGCAGGCGCCGGGAGGCTCCAGCCGGGCACCCAGAATCAGAGCATTATTGAAAGCTCAGACTCTTTGTGCTTCTGTTCCCTGTCTGTGCGCTCGAGGCTAAGGGCCCAGCACACCCCAGGGAGCACAGTCCGAGCCAGGGGGCCTCATGGGCAAGGTCATGTCGGACAGGGCGGGGAGTCAAAATCCATGCACGGGTTTGTGAGTTGCTAGAGATTGTGGACGACGTGGATTGTAAGGTGGGGCACGGACTGTCTTTTTGTTTGGTGTCTATACAGCCCCTAGCACAATGGAGCCTGGTACGTAACTCGTAACTCGAGCTCTTCTGGGCTAGGATAATACACACAATAAATTATAATGACAATGGAGAGAGCTGATTAGACAATCGCTGAGCAATCTGCGACTGACTTTTTTTTCCCCAGGAACTGGAAAACAGCTGGGAAACCCCTGAGGCCGGGCATGTGAACAGTCATAAGGAGGAACACAGCTACAACAACACTAAAAACAACCAGGGAAGATATCAAATGTTGCCCTCTAAAATGGAAAGCACACAAGATGAAGAAGAAGGAAGCCAGACTAAACAGTGACATCGACTTCCTCAGCACATGCAAGAAACAAAACATCATCCCCAGAGGACTGGCCCCTCCAGTCGCTAGGTTCAACTCCAAACACAGCCAACAGTTCGGCAGGCGGGCTTCAGAGAAACTGAGGAACCATCTCCTGCACCCCACCTCCTCCAGAAAGGACCGCCTCCAACCAGAAATCATCCCACGCTCCTGCACATTGGAAGAAAAAAGAAATCAGGAAACCTACCAGAAGACCGTGCAGGAAAGGAAACCCAAAACAAAGATCCAAAAAACCCGATGATGGACGGCCACCCAACACAAAGACAAAGCGTGGAAAGTAACTACCACTCCACTACCAACCTCCGGGAGAAACCATGGTACCCGGACCCGCCACATGGACACTTGTCACCACCCCAACGTCGGCAACCTATCAAAACGATCCCTCAGCGGAACTATCCGTGCTCTCCCAGGCGCTGAACTTCTGCCCCCACACCCAACCCGCTGCCATTAACGTGTGGAGAACCAGAAGATTTCTTCCGCTGACTCCCCCTCCAAGAGTTCTCCCACAACCAAGGCGATCCCACCCACAACCCCTGCCCACAGCCCTAAGGAAAAAGGATCAGCTGACTGGACGCCCCTAGCAGGCGAAACCACTCACCAGATCGTTACATCGATTGCTTCAGGAAAGGGAAAAAAAAAAAGGACTGTGAAATCCATAACGAGCATCACATTCCCCGCTACAGCCCAGTCAACGCTACAAAGTTAGCTCGACATCGGCTGCCTGGCATCAATCTAACTGTGCATCTGTCCAGCCTTCTGCCATAAGCACCCCAACACTGTGACGCAGTGACGCCGCCTCCTTGAGCGGCACTGAGTCAGGGTCACTGTACCGGGGTCAATGCAGCACAAGTTCAGATACGGCCCTACCTAGGTCACCCCTAAAAGTCCTCCAGGATCTGTCCACAGTGCCGGACACTGACCGCTTGGCTCACAACTGCGAACTCCACTGCACGGGGTCCTGGAGACTGGAAGGCCCCCTGCTTCCCTTTAAAACCCCTCCGATTTTTGAAATGCCTTCTCCTGCCCGGCATTGTGTGCAACTGACCCCACTCCAGTCCCGTTCCAGCCTGGAGCACACAGGAGATATTGTGGGGAGAAGAGGCTGTGCGGGCACAGCTGGAGACCTGATGTGGAAATCGATGAGCAGATTGCATGGGGGGTGCAGGAGAAGGGGTATGACCGGGACCAGCAGCAGCAACACATGAAAGCCATAGAACTGCAGCAGGCATACCAGAAGGCCAGGGAGGCCAATGCTCGATCCAGTGCAGAGCCGCAGACCTGCCACTTTAGCAAAGAGCTGCATGCCAGACCTGGCGGAGACCCCACCACACCCGACAGACCACTGGAAATACCTCCCAGGAGCATGAGAGACAGATCCCTGGCATTGAACAGTGATGACAAAGAAGAGGAGGAGAATGGGGGAGATGAGCCCAGGGAGGGTCCAGCTATGCCAAGAGCCAGGACCTGTTTGACACTCTGCTGCAGTCCAGTCAGTCCTGGTCGTCGAGTAGGGGCAAACCCAATGCAGAGGAAGGTAAGTGTGTAAGCGTATTTCCCATCACACTGATGGACTGATCATGGCCCCAGCTTTACAGGACACAGCTACTGACTTGTCATTAATTGGCTCATACTAGAAGCGGCAGCGGTATTACAAAGAGAAGTAGAGCTATTGGCTTTTCATTCCCCTATATAGTTATGGGGGGGAGGGGCATGCGGAGCAGTTTGTTTACGTATGAATCCTAAGAGATCTCAACAAAACTTTCCTGGAGATATTCTGCAGTCCTCTCCCAAAGGTTTCTAGGGACGGCAGCCTTATTTCTTCCTCCATGGCAGGACTCTTCCCCTCGCCAGTCGCTGATAACTTCAACAGGCACCATTGCAGGAAACAGGTTGACTGCATACGGGCCTGGGCAGCTTCAGGTCACCAGCCGCAGCTGTGATCTCTGTGCCTGTGTTACCCTGCAGTGAAATAGCAGCTGAAATCACCATCGCTGGGGAAAACGGTGCCCGTATTCAGTGCCATTGCCCTACATTCAGTTTCTTGCAACTGAGCAATTCTCTCCTCATTTCTCTGGCCTCGGGTGGACCATACTCACCGCGGCTGGTACCGTGATTGTGCCGTGCACAAACCCTCTGAAGCAGAAGTATCAATAAACAAGTCTGGTTTAAAACTTTAGGGGAGCAAGGGAAAACCGTTCTAAATCCTAACTTTCGCTTTCCATTGTGACTATGGTGACAATGGTACCTCTGTGTGTTTTAGCTGTAGCTGCTGCCATTGAGGCCTTGAAGGGTTCCCTCTCCACACCCGTGAAACACCTGAGCCTGACAGGAGCAGAAAGAAGAGGACTCGAGATGACACGTTCAGTGAAATCCTACAAGCAAGTGCTGTCTCAGACCATGAGCAAAGGGCCCAGAGGGTAAATGTTGCAGACAGCCTGGAGAAGAATGAGCAGACAGAAGAAAAGGGCCAGGAGTCCCTGCAGGACAAGGAGAGGGAAATGCACCAGGACATAATGAGGCTTCTCCGCCAGCAAACGCAGATGTTGCAAACTCTTGGGACCTCCAGGTTCAAAAATCAGAGGCTCACCTCCCTTTGCGGTCCATGGAGAACTCAATATCGGGACCTCCCTACATCCCCCAACTTTTCACATGGCCCCAGGGCCTGCACGCCTACCCCTACCCCGACCACTCCACCCTGGGAAAAATCAGGACAACCACCGTCCTGGGAGAGCCATGGTTGCTGTATGTGTAGCTAAAATGGACATGAATGTTCCTTCCCCTTGTTCAGCTCTGATCCATACATTTATTAAGGTTTTGTGTATTTACTTTTAACCTGCACAGAATCTTTTTTTTCTGTGTTTTTGTTAGTAAAATTCTATTGTTTGGGAAATAATTCATCTTTATTCATTCCCCATATATGCTGCATGGTGGCTAGCGGCTATGAAAGCACCCACTTACTTGTTCCTGTACAGAGTGACAACTCATGGGATCAGTGACAGGCAGTGTAACCATCATAAATGTGCAGCAAAATTAATCAGTGCATTGACAGTGTTATATTCATCCATGTACACTAAGCACCACACAATTTCTAACGGGCCCCAAAACAGCAGGGCCAGGTAGAGCAGAGAGCACCACAACGCCTTACCATGCTCACTGTTAAAGTGCTCTTTCAAAGCCTACCTGAGCCGTATCACTCTGGGTCGAGCTTTTCTAATAGCCCCGTGTCTGGCTGTTCAAACTCAGCCGACAGCCACTCCATCTCTGTCCTACACCCCAGTGGCAAGTTTTCCCTCTTTGCTTCACAGATACTATACAGGACGCCTCAGGCAGCTACAACCATTGGGATTTTTTTTCACTGAGATCCAATCTTGTGAGTAAACAACGTCAGCGTCCCTTTACTCTACCAAAAGCACATTTAATTGTCATTCTGCACCTGCTGAGCCAGTAGCTGAATCTTCCCTTGGTGCTGTTGAGGTGGCCAGTGTACGGCTTCATGAGCCGGGGACAAAGGGGTAGGTTAGGTCCCCAAGGATCACTATTGGCATTTCAGCATTGCCAATGGTAATCCGCCGGTCGGAAGAGAAGGTCCCTGCTTGTAGATTTCTGAACAGTCCTGTGTTCTTAAAGATGCAAGCGTCACGCACCTTCCCTGACTAGCCAATGTTCATCTCAGGGAACCGTCCTCAGTGATCCACCAGCACCTGCTTACCCATGGAAAAGCAGCCCTGCTGATGTACTCTGTGGCAAGGTGGGCTGGTGCCAAAATAGGGATGTGCGTACTGTCTGTCGCCCCAGCGCAGTTCAGGAACCCCACTGCTACAAAGCCATCCATGATGTCCTGCACACTTGCTGACAACAGTGGATTTTCCAACTCCAAAATATTTTCCCACTGGCCAGTAGCAACCCGGCCTGGCACATTTCCACAGTGCGATTGCCCCTCGCTCACCCGCTGTCAGTACAGCTCTCATCCTGGTGTCTCTGGGCTGGAGGGCCGAAGTGAGCTTGGGACACTGATCCAGAAACGTGGCCTTCCACATTGGGAAATTCTGCAGCCACTGCTAGTCATCCCAAGCCTACATTGCAATGCAATCCCAGCAGCCAGTGCTCATTTCTCAGGCCCAGAAGTGGGGCTCCACCATATGCAGCTTATCTGTGAACACCATCAACAGCCTTGAATTGGTTCTCACTCTGTCCCACAGCAATCTGTCCTCCACGAAATCATCGTGTTCCCCACTGATTCGGTTCTTCTGGCGGCTCTGCAAATACCAGAAGACCCTGTGCCCTGTGTTTGCAACCCTTACGACAACAATGCAGACTGTGCAGGCTCTGCCAGCGATGGCAGAGAGCGAGGCAGGCCGAGCGGGCTCATGGGATTTTTTTAGAAAGGCGCAAAAATTATGGGATGGAGAAAATTGCATGCAGGGAAGTTGTCCTCTTGCTCCCATTCACCTCTGCGCAATTCCTTTCTTCCCTATCGTGCATTGCCAAAACTTCCCAAGATACAGTGGGCTGGATGATGGTACGTTGCACTACCTACCCATGGTGCACCACACCGTGCAATGGCACAAGCACTCCCGGTAAGTACCTGCAGCGCCGACGCAGGGAGCACAAATGATAGACTAACCGCAGCAGCTTCGTGCCGACCTAACTTGCATCGGCAAAAGCGTGCAGTGTAGACACAGCCTCTCTCTCTACTGCCGAGAGGACAGCTATCTCCTCCCTGAAATCTGAGCGCCAGGTAGTGATCAAACCAGCGGACAAAGGGGGCGCCTTTGTTGTCCTTCTTCATGATGACTACGTCAGCGGGGCCAACTGACACCTCTTGGACACCACCCACAATGAAGAACTCAAAGACCCCACACCGCAGTTCACCCAGGAGTTTAAAGACACTGTCAAACCTTCCCCAAAACAATTCCAAGAAACACTTCTACAACCTCATCCCCCACGAGCCCCGTCCTCCCCCAGGGACCTTCTACGTGCTTCCCAAGATACACAAACAAGGGAACCCCGGCAGACTGATCATAGCTGCCCACGGCCCTCTTACTGAAGAACTATCAGGACTCACGGAAATCGTCCTCAAAGCACCCATCGCACAAAGGACAGCTTCCTCCAGGACACGACCGACTTCCTCCAGAAACTCCACCTTAACAACCTTGCCCAGAACCACCCTCCTTGCCACCACGGGTGTCATCTTCCTACACACCAACCCCCCTCACCAGGACTGCATCGCTGGCTGTCTCCAGCACCTACAAGATCTTGCACGACACTCAGAAATCCACGCCAAACACGCCGCCAAACGCAGCCCCTTCATCCTCAGCCACGACAGCTTCACATGTAAGAGCAAAACACTTTGTCCACACCACGGGAGCAGCCATGGGTACAAGGCGGGCTCCCCAAGTGCCAACCTCCTCAGGGGCCACCTGGCGGAAGAATTTCTGGACAAATGCCCCATGAAATCAATGATACCCTGGAGATACATTGATGATATTTTCATCCTCTGGACAGATGACGTAAACTCTCTCCTAGATTTCCACCACAACTTCAACCACCAGCCCCCACCCATCAAACCCCAGACACACTATGCACAACAAAGTGAAACTCAGCAAAGACAGATGGAAGGGGCTTCACCTAGGGAAGAAAAACCTAAGGCACGAATAGAGAACGGGGGATAACTGGCTTGGCAGCAGCCCTGCTGAGAAGGATCTGGGGGTTGTGGTGGATCACAACCGCAACACAAGTCAGCAGTGCGATGCTGTTGCAAAAAAAAAGCAAATGCAATTTTGGGTTGCATTAACAGAGGCGTAGCATGCGAGTCACGGGAGGTGACGGTACCGCTGTACTCGGTGCTGGTGAGCCCTCAGCTGGGGCATTGCGTCCAGTTTTGGTCACCAAAGTATAGAAAGTATGTAGAAAAGCTGGGAAGGATCCAGAGGCAAGCGACAAAGATGAACGCAAGGCGTTGGACAGAAGGCAAGGCGTATGAGCAAAGGTTGAAGGAACTGGGGATGTTTATTAGGGAAAAGAGGAGATTAAGGAGGGACATAATAGCGGTCTTCAAAGAACTGAAAGGCTGCCATAAAAAGGATGGAGAAAAGTTGTTTTCTCTTGCCGCAGAGGGCAGGACAAGAGGCAGTGGGTTCAGCCTACAGCAGAGCAGGTTTAGATTAAATCTCAGGGAAAACTTCCTAACTGTAAGAACACAGGACAGTGGAACAGACGGCCTAGGGAGGTCATGGAAACTCCTTCGCTGAAGGTTTTCAAAGGAGGCTGGATAGCCGTCTGCCTTGGATGGTTTAGACACAACACATCCTGCATCTTGGCAGGGGGTTAGACTAGACGACCCTTGCGGCCCCTTCTAACCCAATGGTTCTATGGCTCTAAGAAATCTGTTACCTACAGCCGGGCACTCAGATACCACAGAATATGCTCCAAGGAGGAAGGTGGGATATACACCTTAACACGCTGAAAACTGCCTTCATTGAACAAGGACGCTCCACCAGAGAAGTAGATCATGTCATGGAACAGGCACCAAATACCCTGGGAGAACCTCCTTCAATGGGGGGGAATCACTGACCACACACCCATAGTTGTCACCTACTGCCCACACTGGAACCCACACGGGTACCATTAAACAATTCCAGCCCATATTTGATGGGGATCCCATCCTGAAATAAATCTTTCCTGAACCCCCTTTTCTGGCCTTCAAACAACACCCCCCCCCTAGCCTCGTCATCAGAAGCAAGTTCCCCACAGACCAGGCCCCACCAACTCAAAGCAGCACCAGACCAACAGATGCAAAACCTGCAGAGGTATTTCCACTGCTGCAATGATCAACACCCCACCACACACCTTTCCAGCTCCATGGGTCCCACACACGCCTCTCACAACATGTAGTGTACCTCCTCCAGTGCATCAGATTCCCAATCAACAACTACGTGTGTGAAACCAGACAACCGCCACACTCTCGAACAAATTCACACAGGAAAACGATAAACCACAAAACCAGCACATCACCTGCGAGCGAACGGTTTTCACCAAGCGATCGCTCCAAATCTGATCTCTTGGGCCTCGTCTTCAGAGGAAACCTGCACAGCACCTTCAAAAGACAAGTCTGGGAACTTAAATCCGCAAACTCTGCTAGACACCAAAATGCCCCGGACTCCCCAGGGACGCTGGATTCACGGCTCATGACAACCATTTGCAACACACCAGGTTGCCTGCTACTTGCCCGCTTCATTTCCAGTGCCCACCCCCAACACACTGTTACTTCTCCTGCTGAGCCATCCCTCCCAGCTCATATTTAGCTCAGACACGCTGCTTCCTTCCCCAGACCCAAAGAAATTCTCCACGCTCGGAAGCGTCTTCCTTCCACCAACAGCAGTTGGTCCAATAGCAGATACTACCTCAGCCGTCTTGCCTGTCTCACGTCCAGAGACCAGCACAGAGCACAGAGCAGGGGGTCAATGTCACACCAAACTTATTCCAGGATCTGGGCCTGACTGCTCAGAAAGCCCCTTAGAGACATCATGGCCAGGGGGCTCGGGCCCTGAGCAGGGGACGGCCTCAGACAAGGGCTCCGGCTAGAACAATCTGCAGGGGGCGGGAGGCCATTTCTCTTTGAAACGCCAACAGCAAAATCCTCCAAAAGATGCGAGTCCCACGGTGAGGATTCCACCCCCTCCCGCCTACCTGCTGCCGGTGTCCTCGTGATCCCAGCTTTGCCGTAAAAGAAAGTCCCCAACCAAACAGCAGCAGCGCCCTGACATACGCCCAACCGCTGGCAGCCTGCCCTCCCTCGCGGGTGGGCGGGAGTGCTGCAGGGCTCCCGGACGCAGGCCTGCCCCCTCCACGGTGCTTTCTGTCTAGCCACCAAGGCAATTCGCCACAGAAAGCCTGGGTAACGCAAGGGCAGCGTTGCCCGCAGAACCGGGAAAGCAAAGGGAGGGTGAAGGGCCCAGCTCTTAGAGTCACACAGAGAGGGGCGGTTAACGACAGCAGCGAGACCTCACCTTCTTGATGCAGGTGAGGAGGTCCCCCACTGGCTCCAAAGGGGCTAGCTTTCTTTGGGTCAGGGGCTGTCCTTTGCTCTGTGTTTGTACAGCACCTAGCGCGACAGGGCCAAGGCGGCTGTGACCTTGGGCCCCACCACAATACAAAAGGGTAAATCATCACCACGTGCTTAAAATTAGGCTGTGGCTTAAGCACTTTGCTAAATCAGGGCCTGAAGGTGCCAGCTCATCACGGCGGGTCCCCCACGGCAGCCCCCTCACAGCAGCCCCCCAGAGGACGGTGCCTGATCTAGGTGGTTTCAGAGAGAGAACTGAAAGTCCGCTCAGGCCTCCCAGCCCCCAGGGCCCACGTTCAGTGATTTTGCAATCACCATTTTTTAAGAAGCCCGGTCCCATCTAGGCTCCTGCAGAGGCAGGGCAGGTGAGGTCATTTCTTTTATTGGACCAACTGCTGGTGGTGAAAAAGAGGAGCCTTCGAGCTCCACAAATCTCTTCCTGGGGACTGAGGAAGATAACCAGAGCACTCAGCCCTCACCACCCCCCAACAGATCTGTGGGGACAGAGGAAATGACTAGATGGGATCCCTGTGAAACTGACGACAGACTCACAGAAGATGGGGGTTGGAAGGGACCTCACGGGGCATCTAGTCCAACCCCTGCTCAAAGCAGGACCAACCCCAACTCAATCATCCCAGCCAGGACTTTGTCAAGCCGGGCCTTAAAAACCTCTAAGGATGGAGATTCCCCCACCTCCCTAGGTAACCCATTCCAGGGCTTCACCACCCTCCTAGGGGAAAAAAGTTTTCCTAATGTCTAACCTAGACCCCCCCCACTGCAACTTGAGACCATTGCTCCCAGTTCTGTCATCTGCCACCACCGAGAACAGCCTAGCTCCATCCTCCCTGGAACCAGATACGTGGGTTGGGATCTTTAAAGCCCAGGAAGGGGGAATCCAGACCCAGCCGCACTGAAATCAACAGAACGCGTCTCTGAGGCCGTGTCTACGTCCCACATCGATTTCAAGTCAAGCCCAGGCAGCTCTGAGGACAAAGGCAAACGCTCCTTGTCAGCTTCAGAAATTGCCGAGCGAGGCACTAAAGGCCAAGAGAAAAGTTATTCTTTCTCCCCTCGCTCTGTTTAGTCTGTAGTTCGTCACAGCCAACAAGAGGCGACTCCCGCAGCATTCCCTGCCCACGCTCTGCAAAAGGACCAACGGCGCCAATGGCTGCCCCCAGCACGGGACAGTCTGAGAAACCAGGCAGGCCCCAAATCAGCAAATTCCCCATTTATCTCCCAACGCCAGTCCCTCCCCCCACCCCAACACTCCCTTCTCCGACACCCTCCTAATCAGAGGTGCCTCGCTGCGCACGGGGCAGATCAGCAGATCTGGACCATTTCTGGCAGGAATCAGCTGGCTGGGGTGCCTGAGCTACGCTGCCCTCTTCTGGATGGAATGAGAACTGATTCACTGTGTCATAGGCCCTGTACCGCTAGCCCCTCAGGGGGATTCTTCATTAGTTTGAATGGGCTTTTGGAGCAGAAGGATGCCAGCCCCATCCCTGGTGTGATGCCCAGCACAGGGACACGATTGATGATGTTGTTATCGCTGCCAGAGCCCCAGCCCCATACCTGGCAGGGTGGGCAAGAGGCGTGCGGGCAAGGGACCATTCCCAGAAATCAGCAGCGGGCGGGGGGAGCCCAGACAAAGGTATTTATTTCAGTCTAAAAAGCAGCTCTCCAGAGCTCTGAGCCAGGACAACTGTCCCAGACCAACGGCCCGGCCAGACCTGCCCTCTGCGGGTCGGGAGTGAGGGTTACCGGCAGAACTGGGGGGAGAGTCCAGGCGTAGGCTAGCAAGTGGCTGCGGGTCAGGATTGAGGGTCCCAGTCCCCAGCATCTCCCCACCCTGCCAGGGCCCCCCCCCCAGCACTCCATCCCACCCTGCCAGGGTCCCCTCGTGTGCCTCACCTCCCGGCCCCTGCTCAGAGGTGGCCCTGTCCCAGGAGGAAGCCCCGGCTTCTGGACTAACACAGACCCCCCCACCTCGGTGCGGCAGAGGCTCATCCACCCTGTGATCCCCCCGTCTGGACTGGCCCTGCCCGGCCGCCCCACCTGGGGGCTGAGAATCTGCCCTGAAGATGCCTGGTCCTACAACACAGCAGGGGCTGGAGGGTCCAGGCAACTCCCCCAGCCCCAGGGGCGCCTGGCAGGACGCAACTCGTCCTTTGGGACACTCTACACCAAGGGCCGAGCCCCGCCCCAGCAGGGGCAGAGCAGGGCTGAGCCGGGCTGGAACCCGGGAAAGGAAACAGCCTCTCGGGAAGATCCCGGGCAGAGAGAGGGGGCGCCAGGGGCACGTCCCGTGAACACTTCTCCCGCCCCGCGCCCCTCAATCCGGACCCGCAGCCCCCGCTAGCCCAAGCGGCTTGGCTCCCAAAGCTGCTGTGGCACCGTCCAAGGGGGGGCAGCGCCCCTCATCCATCCTCACAGAATTCCTCCAGCCCCCCGCCACCCTCCCCCCGACAGCGTTAACCCCGCGTGGGCTGGGCCCAGACACGCCGGCTGGCCCCGGGAACCAGAACAGAGCCGAATCCCCGAATGGGCTGGTGATTCGATTACGGAAGTCGTTCGATGAGCCTGCAGACAGGAATCCCTCCGTGGGGAGCGGGGGGGCGTTGAAGAGAGAACACAGGAGAAATACGGCCAAGCCCTGCTCCGAGCCAAGGTTACACGCAGAGAAGAGGGAGGTGTGAGATCTGTGAACGCAGGCGCTGCCGGCATCAGAGGTTTTACCTGATTAAGGACTGGAAGATTTCATCCTCCAACGTTTTTCCAAGAGGAATTGCTGCCCAGAGCTCCTGACCCTGTTTATTTTCCTTGCCTGACACACGCCCGAAGACTTCGTTTTTAACTCCACTTTAAAGCGGGGAATTTTCTTGGGGTTTGGTTTGAAACATTCCCCTGTGAGCAGGGCAACTCAAGCAGCGCCGCGGTGCGGGGAAGGGCCTTCTGGAAAGTCACTCGCCTCTAAACAGAGACGAAACGCGGGGCTGCCAGCTCTCAGGGGTGTGTCAGGAGGAAGGTTAAGATTTTGCCATGGTTATTTTTAGTACAAGTCACGGGCAGGCTCCCACCCAGCCCCCCCGAATCAGCCACCAAGAGACTCCGAAGATGCAGCCTTCCAAAAAGCCCTGCTGGCGCGTGGCTCGCTTCTTCGCCTGAGCTCCCAGCGCCCACTGGGTGCTGCCCTGCCCTCGGTCGAAGGCGCCCGGGGCAAAGGAAGGTGCTTTGCCAGCAATCCCGTACCTGCCAGCCAAGGCCGGGCAAGCAGCCCGTCCAGTTCCTGCCACGGCTGGAAACCCGGAGCCGCCGCACGCGCGGGGCTGGTCCGACACGAACGTAGCTGCCAGACTGGGAGAAAAACAAACTCGACTTAAAGGGACAGGCAGCGGGCATCGGCCGGGCACACACGCGGCCTCCGGCTGGGACCTGGGGCTGAGGGTGGGCGCTGGCAGCCTGGCGCTTTGCAATCAACACCCCAGGATTTCAGCGTGGCTCAGGTGGGCATGCCTCCCAGCCTGCCCCCCCCCGGGTGTTGTGAACCTGCAGCGGGTTGGACACAGGGGGCCGTCCCCGTTCAGAGCTGGGACGCTGCAGCTCTGCCCTCAGCACAGCCAGGGGGGAGCCAGCCTCGGGGGCCATGCTCACAGCTCCTCACGGAGCCAGGGTGCCTGCCCGGGGCGACCAGAGACAGTTCAACCCCTGTCTCGGGGACGGGTCCTCCCCCACACGCCACAGCTGGAGGCCCTCTCCGGGCAAAGCCAGGGCAGTTCTAGCGGGTAGGGGGAGAGGCGGGATTTGAGGCGTGGGGCTGGCAGACACTTCCCTACCTGCCCCCCCCCCCAGCCCCTCCCAGGGTCCGGGTGCAAGCAATGCAGGAGGAGGATGAAATCCCCAGCTGTTTGGGCAGCACCCGGGGCACTGCAACGGGCTGTTCCAGGCCGACTCAAGGCTTCAAACAGCGGCACTTGTGCTGCCCAGTTCGGGCTATTTTGTCCCCCCCTTTCGCACGGCGGGGCCCGTCTCCCTTTCACACCCCCAGCCCTTCCGGCTCTCGTGCCGGAGAACCACAGTGCAGCGCCGGGGCGGCAAACGCTCAAGGACCAGATTTCCATCCATCCTAACGAGTTCGCGTGGAACTCCCTGCCCGGCTCTGGGAACCGCTTCAAACCCCATCCGACAGGGCCCCTGGAGCTCTCCTCCAACACCTCAGGCTCTGGGGTGGAGCCAAGCTGGTCCCTGTGCCCAGCGCCCAGCGCCCAGCACCCAGGATAGTCAGAAATACACCCAGAAATGAGACTGACCCGCCAGTCACCCCAGGGCCAAATCAATACACCCAATGCCAGCGGAAACAAACTCACCACCGCCAAATCCCCAGCACAGCCCCCCTGTCCCGTCATGCCCCACATCCCCCTTCTCCTTATGGATGGAGGAAGACACGTGGTCCTGGCAGGCTACCGATCTCGAGTTGCTCTGGCCCAGACAACTCCCCAGACCCTCTGAATCCCCTCCCATCTGACCGCGTTTTGCTGGGGTTTGCCTGGGGAGCCCATGGCTCGGCAGTGAAGAATTCCCGCTGGCCACGGCCGGATGCGGCTTCTGTTCAGAGCGCAAAGCAACCAGCTGCAAAGGCCACCCCCCGCTCCCATTCCTCTTCCCTCGAACAGACACAAGCTGGGGACCCGAGGGGGCAGGCTGTGCTGGGAAACTCCCCTTTCCTTCCCACATGGGACAGAGGGGTCGATTTCCCAGGCTGCATCTCTCTCGGGAGCACGTGTTGCTGGCCATCCGCCAAGTCTCCGGGGGCCGAGGGCATGGCAGGGGGCAGCACTATGACACGCACCAAGCTGCTGCGTCTGAGAACCAGCACACTCATTTTGTGTGTGACTGGAATCCACGGATCCAGGGGGAGCCGCTTCTGCACTTAACCCCGCCGGGCCTCCCACGCCCCTTCCCACCAGAAATGTTTTCCTTACTTCCACTGGGGCTGTGTCTCCTCTCCCCCCCCCCCCACCCCCCCCCCACCCATCCCCACCCCCACGGTGGGCAGGCCGGGCTCTGCTGGCGGCCAGGAGGCAGACGTGCCCCCCAGCACATTCAAAGCAGCAGGAACCAATTAACTCCAATCCATTTAACAAGAAGCAGAGTGCAAAGTCTCTCTGAGGTTATGCCTCAACCTCCCGTATATGCGTTTCCTCTCACTCACGTGCACCATGCCCAGCATGCCAAGCACGTGGGGGCAAAACGCTTCTCCATGTGCCAGGTGGATCCAACACCGGCCTGAGCAGCCTTACAGAGACATCGGCCAGTCGTTCATTCAAGTCTCTTCCCTCCACAGCCACCTCTTCCAGGGAGCCACTTCCCCTCCATCACACCCACAGTCAAGCCCTTGCGGTGGTGATCTCAGCCTCACCACGTCTAGATCACCTGGCTCCCCAGGAGTTCTGGATACGCCTGCAGAGCCGCTGGTTAAATTCAGGAGAACCCCCCCTTCCCCCCAAAAAACTGAGCTGATCAACTTCGAGGGTTTTCCATTGCCCGGCTGGCTGAGCCTCGCTTTCAAGAGCCAGGCTCCGCCCTCTGAAAAAGCCCCACCCCTTCAACAGAGCGGTTCCGCCCACACAGAGACACGCCTTCCCACAGGACACATGGCAAATTATGGGCGGTAGGTCCCCACCACAGCGTATCAGAACCGTTACAATGAGAAGATGAATGGAGATGCTAACAGCGGAGTAGAAATAAAGCGCCGGGGCGCCCCCACTCCACGTGACAACCTCCTAGGCTTTGTCTACACTAGCACTTTTGTCGGTAAAACTTTTGTGTGGGGGGAAAAAAAACCCCAACCCATCTGACCGACAAGTTTCACCAACGAAAGCGTGGGTGTGGACAGCGCTACCTAGCTACCGCCGCTGGTTGGGAGTGGTTTGATTATGCTGGCGGGAGAGCTCTCCCCCGTCGGCATAGAGCGGCTACACGGGAGACCTCACAGCAGCGCAGCGGTGTAGACGCAGACTTAGAGAAATACGCTTGGGCCAGGTTAATTAACCCAATCACAGTGTCTCCATGGATCCTAGCAGGGTGGGAGACACACGGGCATGAGCAGAAGGGACCGTTTCATCCTACTGAGGCTAAATCACAAGCATGAATCCTGTTCACAGAGAACTGGATACCGGATACATTTACACAGAAGAGGCCGCTCCCTGCTGGCCTTTGAGGGACCCGTGGGATACCTATTGGGCAGTGCCTTTGACTGGGGAAAGCTGATTTTTCCACCAGAAAGTGTAAATATTTCAAGCTGATTCCCTTGGAAACGCTTCCAATTCCTGCCCCATGTGTGCTCACCAATCCACTCCCCAGCCTCGGAGAGAGACATGAAGGGAGCCCTCCTTCCTCAGGGGAAAGCGATCACTTCCTTGGCCGTCATGCTAGGTCCGGGCACCGATTGGGCGCAGGTAAGTTAGAAACCAACGTGCCAGAGTCAAGGTTTGCTTTGCTCTGCCAGGGGCAGCCTGCGGGAGCTGACGCAGCCCGTGGAGTTCCACTGCATGGCCAATGGCTGCCCACCTCTTTCTCATGGACGCGCCACAGGCTGGAAAATCCTGCGTGCCCTTCTCCATCATCATCTGACCAGTCTCTCCTTGGATCAAGAGCCGGGACCTCACCTCCTGTCTGAGATTTTTATTCTATTTGTACAGCACCTAGCGCTGCGGGGGCCTGCTCCCTGACCAGCATTCCCAGACCCCACCACAATACAAAGAACAATACTTGAGTTAATGCAGAGGGTGGCTGTGACTTGGGCAGTTTTATGGAGCTTAAGAGTCACCCTCTGGCTCCTGAGAAGTTGTCAGTGGGGCCATCTGCGCTTTGCCACTGCCTGAAAGAGTCCCTGCAGCTGTCACGTGGGGGGACCGGACATGCAGAGCACTTCACAAGTACACCCAGTGGCCTTTGGCCTCATCTTTCTCGAACACCACAGCCTGTGACATCCCAAAGCGTTACAGATCACTATGCAGGAACAAGATAGGCAGGAATTATTGCACCTGCCACTGAAATGCAGCCACCTCTGGGCTGTTTAATGTCACACAGCAACACTAGAGAACAGTTTAGTTGAGGTAGAGAAAAAGTATGCCACGTCCAGCTGAAATGACATGGGGGACTTTAGGTTATAAAGACTATCTATAATCACCCTTGGGAAAAGTGACACAAGATCTTTAATGGGATCTACAAGGAGTTGGGTCCCTGGAATTGCATTTCTTTTGAAAGATGATCTCTCCAGGGGGGAGATTGGTTGGTTACAAACTCAGAGAGAGAGAGGAGACTAGGAGAGCACCTCCTATGAAATAAGCAACTTCACGTCCAGCAGACCTCGGGTTTGTTTGGTGGGCTGCCATCCAAGCACCGACCAGACCGACCCCTGCTTAGCCTGAGAGATCCAACAGGATCCCAGATCGCATCAAGTTGTACCGTAAGGATGCACAGCAGAGCAGCAATCCGCAGACACCCGGGAGAGGAAGCCAGATCCACGGCTGTCCAGATCTTCCTTTTTTCTCACTCCCTATAAATGCACTGCACACAGATTAACTTTCATTGCCCTGCCTTCATTGTTGCTTCCTTTGCCTTGAAGCGGGAACTGCGAGCATGTGGGTAAATGGATTAGAAGGTCATCTAGTTTCACTGGAGCGTCTGTCACCGCCCCTTATTGGCCTCTGCAGAAATGCTGTTTTGCAACTTGCCGGCAGTAAGTCCCCCTCCCTGAATCACAGCAGATATCCTCCCCTGAAGCAACAGCCTAATGGGGTCGTGAGATGGTGAAGGGTGATTATATTTTCCATCTTTCCTCGGTGACAGAAGCACACCAGTGTCACAAAACATCTTCTAAGTGAGACTGGGGGGGGTTGTAAGGGGGCATCCCAGGGGAAAACGCCGTGGATGTCTGTAGAATTTCATAGATTCTAGTCTGACCGGTACAGCCCAGGCCAGAGAACTGCCCCAAATCACTCCTACAGCAGATCTTCTAAAAAACATCCAGTCTTGATTTAAAAACTGTCAGTGAGGGAGGAACCATGGTACCCTTGGTACATCGTCCCAGTGGTTCATCCTTCCCACCATTCAAAGCATGTCTTATTCCAGTCTAGCTTCAACGTCCAGCCACTGGATTGTTTTATACCTTTCTCTGCTAGACGGAAGAGCCATATTAGATTTCTTCCCCATGTAGGTACTTTATGTAGGCTGTGATCAAGTCATTCCTTAACCTTCTCTTCGCTAAACTAAATTGATGGGGCTCCTTGAGCCAGTCGTTATAAGGCAGGTTTTCTAATCCTTCAACCATTCTCCTTGGCCGGAGCTCTTCTCTGACCCCTCTTCAATTTATCACCATCCTCCTTGAATTGTGGGCACCAGAACTGGACCAGCAGGTCACATCCCTGCCAAATACAGAGGTAAACTCACCTCCCGAGGCCTACTCTGACCTTCCCCTGCTTATGCATCCCAGGATCGAATTCGCTCTTTTGTCCACAGTGTCACATGGGAGCACCCGTTCAGCTGATTATCCACCACAGCCCCCAAATCTTTTCCCAAGTCACTGCTTCCCAGGATGGAATCCCCTCTCCTATAAGTACGGCCGGCATTCTTTGTCCCCAGAGGCACACATTTATATTTAGTGGCAATTGTTTCCTTGCACCCGGTTTACCAAAAGATCCAGATCGTTCTGAATCAGCGACCTGTCCCCTTTGTTGTTTACCACTCCCCCAAGCTTTGTGCCATCTGCAAACTTTATCAGTGATGATTTTACGTTTCTCCCAAGTCACTGATAAAGATGTTAAATAATGCAGGAGCAAGAAGTCATCCCTGCAGGACCTCACTGGAAACAGACCCAGTCAATGAGGACTCCCTGTTACATTTTGAGACCTCTCAGTTAGCCAGTTTTTAATCCACTGAACATGTGCTGTGTGAATTTAAAACATTTCGGTGAGTTTCTAGCCCATAGGGCTGCAGATAAAAGCCTTCCAAGCATCCTGATGAAGCCAGGGTCTGCTGACAGACAGCTCTCCTCTGCAGCTGCTCAGAAGTTTCTGAAGCAGCAGCAGTGTGAAACTGACAAGATTCTGGTCAGTATCACACCAGCTTTCCAGAAACCCAGAGCAGAATGGAAACTGACAAGAATCATGTCAATTTCAGTCTGAAACTGCTTGGGAAACCTCTTCTCTCTGGTTTTTCTTCTCTGCCTAGCGCGACTGGGTTTATTCCTTAGGCTCAGAGGTGCCTGGTAAACATTTACAACCCTGCTAATACCAGAAGGATCCACAATCCAAGTATAAGGAGTAATGCACACACATACGCCCACACTGTTATTTTCTACCTTCAGGTTTTCCAAACAGCGGATGTGCTCGCTCAGAGGACAGCTCCCCCACACAGCACCGATCCTCACTACACATCCTGCTGCTTCCAGTCTGAATTCCCCACCCATGCCGCCAGATGTGGAGTCGAAGTTACAACACAAGCAATTATTGTAAGAGCCGCCAAACAGTGGGTGTCGTTTTTCCCTAGTGAAATTTATGGTGCTGGGAGCAAGGCAGGGAGAAGTTTCCTCCAGGCAGCACCACAGAAGCCAAAAGCTGGCCGAGTTGCCCAGGGTGCCCTTCTGCATGCATCAGTGACCTGACCCGGCTTGAGGGAAGGGAGACGGAGGGGGGAAGAAAGAGACACACACAGGAGAAATTAAAAGGGGAACGCAGCCAGCCTTCAGAAAGGAATGACAACCCGCTGGAGACGCTTGTCCACACAGGAGAAAGTCAGATGAGATCAGCTCGCAGGCCCTGCAATAACAAACCACTCGCAATTTCAAGTTGACGCCTATGGCTCCACCGTCACACCAAAACACGCTCCCCAGATCATCAAAACACACCAGGGGAGGATGGGCTGCCTTTCGCTGCATGTCTCTCTCGTGCTCCTGGCTTGGATCCCATGTGGAGGAGGGGTGGCTGCCTGGCACCAAAGCATGAAGCCGGAGGAAGGACTGTGAGATTTTCCTCCTTCCAGCTGGCATCACTGAGCAAGCCCCAGGTGTCGTCCCCCCTCCAGCCCTCGAAATCCAAGATTCACATTTCAGATCCCTTCCAACCCTCCTGCTCCGGCCACAAAGCACAGACAGACGTATTATGTTGTGCTCAATGAACAGCTCCCAGCGCAGCTGGCGTCGGCTTGAAATCCGGCACTGGCTCAGGCAAAGCAATAACCACAAGTTCTCAGGGCAGGAGAGGAAAGGAGAGGACTCCTCCTCGCCAGCCAAGCGGAACTGAAAACCAGCTCCTCCAAAACCAGACTCGGGAGTATTTGACGCATCCCCCTAAACACACACTTTCCCTATCCCCCTCCGGGCCTCCCGCCAGCCCCACGCCTGGCGTTCCCGGCTCCAACTCACCAGACGACGCTTCCAGACAATGTTCTCCCCAACTAAACTCTCTGCTCTGGAGGACTGGGTGACAGACTTTCTTTCCATCCAGGCCAGTTACATTCCACCTAGGTACAGCACGGGGTAGGATCCAGCAGCCACCCCAGGGAACGGAAGGACCCCAGTCCGGCCCTGACCAACTTGCCCCAGAGCCAGGAACTGAGCCCAGATTCTCTGCAGTCCAGGTCCAATGTCTTAACCCAGAACCGTCCTTCACGCAGCACCGCAGGCGCTCGCACAGGGCAGCAGAGGTGACAGGAGAGGCCGGGGCTGGGGCGAGAGAGAGGACATCTCCCCTAGTGCCCACAGGTGCGCTTTGCCAAACCGGGCGCAGATCCAGACGCCCCAGGCCAGCTCCTGCCCACGCTGGAAGGGAAGGCCAGGGTCTGGGGGAGGCGGCGTCTGGCTGGCGCAGATCGCACAAGGGGGTCAGTCCCGGGCGGCTTTTAACCCAAAGGGAGAGCGGGCAGGGCAGGGCCTGGCCGGAGCCAGAGGCTAGAGGGGGAGAGAGACTTTCCCAGCAGTTCTGGGGACGCGGCCTCCCCCATGGGGATAGGGGGAGGCTGCCCAACCAGGGCAGGAGAGCGCTGCCGCCCGCCCTGCAGGGCATGAACCCTAGGCTGAGCTCCTGCCCCACACAGCCCATGCCCCCCACAGCCTCCCCCACCCCCACATACCCAACAACCCTCCACTTCTCCTGACAGTCCACCCACGCCCCAGGAACGCCCCCAGACACCCCACTCCACCCAGCCCCTCATCCCCACCCCACACCCCCCCAAACCGCCCCCTCTCCCCACAACTCACCCCCCAACTCCTCACCCCACTGCCCCCTCACTCCCAACTCCACCGCCTCCCTGCAACCCCAGCTTCTCACAACTCACCCCCCAGCTCCTGCACCCCCAACCCCCCACCCCCGCAATCCCATGCCCCCACAACTCACCCCCCAGCCCCACCGGCCCCGGGACCCTCCTGGCCACTCACCGGCGCCCCCCAGCTCAGCGCTCCGCTCCAGTCCCGGGCTGCGGCGGCTCCGCTCCTCGCTCCCATCGCCCGTCCCGTCCCGTCCCACCCCGCCCCGCCCCACACGGCGGCTCCTACCCCCGCCGGAGCCCCCAGCGCCAGGCTCCGCCCGGGCCGGCCGCCTCCCACCCCCCTAGAGTCCCCCCAGCGGGGAGGGCACCGAGAAGCAGCCGCAGCTGGGCAGGGGCCCAACTCGGGGGGGGTCCCTACGGACGGAGCCCGGCTCCAGCGACAGCCCCGAGCCCCACCCCACAGATCAGCAGTCCTCCCCTGGGGAGCCTCAGGGGCAGGAGACCATAGGATCCTGCTATGGGGAGGGTGGGGCAGGATTTTGTGGGTACCCATTTATTGTGTGTATATTACGGTAGCCCTGAGGCACCCCAGTCCTGGACCAGGCTGACCCACCTCCTTGTGCTAGGCGCTGTACAAAGCTGTCCCAGCAGCTTTTCCACACCAAGGCGGGGGCCACAGCCTCCTGGTCCCTGGACGGGGCTTCTTTGCCAGGTAGGGACCAGAGCCTGGCCTGGAAACCCCATGGAGTGGGGGTGAGCTGCACCCAGTCTCTTGAGCAAACTTTGGGGGCTGGGAAGGGGAGAGGAACCCCTCCCCCCCCCCCGAACCCAAGGAGGGGAAGCTGCAGTGGGGGAGGAGCATTTTAGGAGCAGGGTCAGCATGGGGCTCGACCATGGGTCTTTTCAGCCCACCTCTTGGATAAAACCCAGGGGGGGCAGTGCTCTCTGGAGGGGGGTAGAGTGCCCCCCAGCACCACACTGGGGCGACACAGCCCCCCTCTTCTGAGTCACCCATCCTGCAGCAGCGCACGGCGCCCCCCCCCCCCCGGAAGACCCTCTTGGTCAATGGACTCACAGCAGCTCCCCCCCATCACCGCCACTGCTCTGCCCCAAATCTCCCGTCCACGAGGTAACCCAGCCTGACCCCGAGGGGACAGCATCACAGCACAAGGAACCCCGCGTCCCCGCCGATGTCTTCTCCCTCGCACGCCAGATTTCTGAATGCTTGGGGGCAAGGAGCGACGGGTGCTGCGGAAGTTTTGCCACCCTGTCCCTCCGCGGCCTCAGCTGCCAGCTCTGCGGCTGGGAAGCAGTCAGCCCAACGGGGGCCCCGATCCTGACGGCTGCCGCTGGGAAGCGCTGCAGGAACAATCGCCATTTACAAGGTATCAGAGTTAGTCCATGGGACCCTCCCGCCATGTGTCCACGGCTGACGGAGCCTGGCATGCGAAAGCCCTGCTCTTTGCGACTCCCGCTGGTGACATGGGTGTCATGAGCTGGGAGCGCTTCGGGGCAGGGACCGTGTCTCCGCGCGTTAAAGAAACCCCTACGCCTCTGCAGTATTGCATGTGGCAAAAATAACAAGTCACCGCTGTTGAGCTGATTAAAACTTCAGTCCACACAGCACACCTGTGAGAGAGGGAAGGCCTGACCCGCCTGTATTAATCCTACTGCCCTCTGCTGGATAGACTCAGAACTGCTCACCTGTGTGACACAAGCCCTATATTGCACACAGCCAATGGAGAGCCTCCACCACCTCAAGTGGAGCAGGAGTCCAGGATGTCTATGGCCTGCTGTGGCCAGGAGGTTCCCCGTGGCCATGCCATGCAGCAAAGCGACAACTAGAGTCCCACAAACAGTGGACATTTCCCAGCCCCCAAATATTCCTTTGAATTCAGAAGTGACTCTTGATTCAGCCGCCTGCACGATGCTGGTGTGTTCACTGCCTGGAAAGAGGGCGCGCTTGAGCTTTCCCCCCTACAAGCCGTTTTAAATCTTGACTTTTCTCAGAAGGGGAATTTCAAAGTCGACGTTCAGTTGTCAAATTCCCACTGGGTTGGCTTGTTTCATAAATCACGTGCCTGGGTTTGCATTTGCTGACTGGAGGCCCTTATGTAACTAACCAACGCAGCAGGAAATACACATTTGTGAATATTACAATCAGGTCAGTAACGGGCCAGGCAGGCTGTTGTGATAGGTTACATAAATCACTCGGGATTGTTTGTTTCAGAGCTTAGCGCCCCGCATCACTCAGTCAGCCCAGTGGGAAGGTAAAATTGTGTATGCAATTGTCATATTTGCAATCTGTATTTCACACTGCAGCGCTTGGTTACATAAACAAACACAAACACAGCTCCAGGGCTCTGCTATCGACTCAAAGCCTGGCCTTCGGCGACTTGTTTTGCCTCTGCGTGACTCAGTTTCCTCCATCCATGAAATGGGGATAACGATATCTCGCCTTTTTTTTTTTTTTTTTTTTTAAATCAAGTCCTTTGAGATCCAGGAAGGAAGAATGCAACATGAGCACCAGGCACTGAGATTCGTTAGCGCATAATTAACGAACACGATGCAATTAACAAACGTGTGCAATTGGCAATTTGGGAACAAGTCTGCCAAAATGATCTGCTGAAGAAATGTGAATAATTTAAAACAATAAACAAATTAAAGCATTTTCACAGTCTCTTCCCAGACAACCCCCTAATAGGGGAAACAAAGGTGAAATGAATTGAACAACTGATTTGCTACAAATTAGCTGCTCCATGCTCAAGTCTTAATTAACAATGAATTAATTACAGGGACAGATCCTCAGCGTGTACAAGTCAGCAGCACAGCTGCCTGGGTACGGCTGCCCCCCCCCCCCCAGCCAAGAATGAATACAAGAGTGGGATTTCAGCTACTCCGAAAGAATCAAATACAAATGCAGGGTTTATTTAAAGTCTTTTTAAAAGCCTCTGTTGCCTTCATATCCAGGCACTGTTTACAGCTGCCAAAGAACAGCTGGCTAAACCTCGCTGAAGGAAAAGGTACCTGCAGCAGGCCAGAGCAGGATTAAGGGGGGCAAAACTCACAAAAAACCTCAGCAAATAAGTGAGCCCTGAGGGCCACCAGAGCTGGGCCATGGGTGAGAAGAACCCACCCAGGGCAGATCCACCACAGCTCCCCCTGGAAGCAGGCCCCGCCTGGGAAAGTTGAGTTGGGAGACTAAGGGTGTAGTGTCCCAGCTGATCCCTCCGGTGAGGGGAGGAGAGAGGTGAGGGGATGTAAATAGCGGGTGGGTAAAAATAAGAAATGGGGGGAAATTTGGCTCCAGCTTGGAAATCTGCTGGGAGCGAAAGGTGCTGGGGGCAGGGGGAGAGGGAACCAAGCAGTCGGGCAGCCAGTTTCCTCCGGAAGATTTATTCCCGGAGCGTTTTAAGTGACAGCAACAGGAGAAACTTGGCTTTGTGCAGGCCATGGCTGCGATGCCTCCATTGCTTAGCAAACAAACAGGAAACCTCAGCCTGGGTTCCAGCCGAGCCCTGGAAAGCGCTGGGCCAGGCCAGGTGATGCCACGCCACACCCCTTTCCCGCAACCCTTCCCCCTCCACACACCCCAGTTCCCACCACCCAAGTCTGCTGTCCCAGCCCTGCCCTGGGGGGCCCAAGGACGGAGTTAACCCCCGGCTTGTGAGGTGAAGACGTGAGTGCCTTGGTGGTTTGGCGTCTCTTTGGGGCTGCAGCAGGAAGGAACTCGTTGTGGCAATCTGTCCCCCCAGCGGGGTGCTGGGTGTCTCATGTCAAACAAGCCTGGGACCACACGCAGGGACGGAGCGCCCTCGTCTGCGGCTCTTCAGTGACTTTGGGCAGGGTCCCTCCTGGGGGACGGGGGACACGGGACACCCCAGATAGGGCCGCAGTAACCCAAGCCCCTCGTCTATACAAACAGCTGACGACTGGGTCCTGTGCGGCTCCTGTCTAGAACCTGTGGAGCTGGCGATCAGCAAAGAGTCAGTTTATGGCACGATCTGGGGGGGGGCCCTGGGAACAGGCCCCCTGGGTTGCAGAGCAGGTCAGGGCCCTGTTGCTTGTGTTCTCGCAGCGTGTCCCTCTTTTCAGCCCAGCGGCATTTCTGCCTCGCCTTTCTGGGCCAGGTTTGGAGGCGCAGAGGGCCAGGGGTGCAGCAGGAAGCCCGGTCGGGGTCCGACCCCAGCCCCGCAATCCCGGCCCATGGCGCCGCTGGGGGGTGGGGCACAGCCGGACACCTCTGGGGATGCAGTGGATGTGCAGCTCCGTCTCCTGCGCAAAGGTCCAGCCGAAGCCACGAGCCCCCCTGCACCTCGACCCCACTGACTGCGTCAGGGACAAGGGACCCAGGGGGCCCAGCCACTGGCGTCGTCGTAGACACACACCACGGAGAAGCAGGGGTCAGAGCCCTGGCAACCTGGGCCACAGGAAACACCAGTTGGGGGCTTTGTATGTGGGGTTGGGATAACGCCCCACTCCTTGCTGGCCTCCACCCGTTTCCCCTGCATCGCCATCCTAGTCGTCCCTTCCCCTCGTCGGCTGGGACGGACGCCGGAGGCCCCGCTTTGCCAGCCAGGAGCTCGGCGCCCAGGTCAGCTCTCCGCCAGCTGCACGGCCAGGCTGAAGCTGGCCGCAACGCACCCTCTCCTTGGCCCGGCAGGCAGGATGGAGCAAATCTGCTCCAGAGCAACCGGCTCCACCATGTCCCCGGCAGAGCAAGATGCCGGCCCCAGCCACCGGTGGCAGAGATCCCGGAGCTGCTGCACCACTTCCTGAGCCCGGGCCCAACTTCTCTGCCCTGAACTGGCATCGGTAGCCGTCCTCGGGAAGCCCGAGCCAATCCAAGGTGGCTGCCTTCAGCGGCTCGTGTTCCATGGCCCTGACACGGTCTAAGGCACAGTCGACTGCCTGAGCTTCCCCCGTCAGGAACGGCACCAGATGAAGAGCCCCGCTGGTCCCGGGCCAGAGGCGGGCTCCTGTCCGTCATTCAAAAGCCTCTAGGAACATGTCAGGGTCGCTGCCTGGTCTCATCTTGGTCGGGGCCCCTGCCCCCAGGAGGGAAGGCAGCCACCATATAGACTGCTGGGTCAGGAGGGTCTCGGGCTCGGTGCTGCTCATGGGGTTGGGGGGGATCCCACTGCTGGCACCAATGGAGAGCACAAGGGGCGGATGAGCTGGGTCAGCAACAGGAAACAACAGCATAACAACAGCCCTTCAGTCTTCGAGAGGTTTGGTACCTCGCTAGGTACCACCAGAGAAGCAATGTCCAGAACGTCCGACTGTACTGGTCCTTCACCAGCCCCGACTGCTGTCAAATCGGGGAGTCCGTGGCTTCCCCTCACAACACCTGGGAGGCTTCATCACGCCCACTTCATGGATAGGGAAACTGAGGCACGGTGGCAGAGCCAGGCAGTGAACCTAGCCTCCTGAGCCTCAGCCCCTAAACCACAGCCATCTTGAAATTCCCCCATGAGTCACCCAATCGGGAAGAAGGAATAGCCTCACGTGACTCGGCTGACCAATCACACAGTGCAAACATCGGCGATTGGCTGTCGGAAGCCACAGTCCACCAGCAGCCCGGAGAGAGGCCGCGCAAGCCGCGAGCCGGCCCAGCCAATCACGGAACGGGCCAGCGGGCGAGAGCTGAAGCTAATTGCAGAGAAAAGAAAGGAGCTGGTGCTTGGAATACACCGGGCACTGCAAAGCGCCCACAGTACTTGGACCATCCAGACGCTGCCCTCGGGAACAATGGAGCCTGGAAGCTCTTTGGGGCGGGGACCATCCTTTTGTGTTGTGTTTGTACAGTGCCTAGCACACGGGCATCCTGGCCCAGAACTAGGATGCCTACCACAGCATACCTAGTCAATAATGATACAGACAACAGCTGGGCCTGGCATTCTTCCAGGCCCCCATCCTCACCCCGCTCTCTGTGCCTGGGGTGGGAATTAA
The DNA here is from genome assembly GCF_026122565.2 of Emydura macquarii macquarii. Classification (NCBI taxonomy): domain Eukaryota; kingdom Metazoa; phylum Chordata; order Testudines; family Chelidae; genus Emydura; species Emydura macquarii. The sequence goes on along the minus strand of NW_027133829.1, from coordinate 9,904,473 downwards.
CCCCTGACTGCCTGGCTGTTTCGGGAAGGAGGGCAAGTGCCCCCGGCAGGACAGCAGCAAAGGGCATGTGAGGCTGTATTTTGCAACTCCCCGAGCTACAGCCCCTGGGGCGGGGTCTGCAGCCTGCCCGGGCACAGACGCCAGCATTTTCATCGTGACCCTCGCAGCAACATGTGAATAAAAGTAACTGGCCACCCCCCCCCCCCCAACCCAGCCCAATAGGTAATCAAAAAACCAGCTCCCGACATGTAAATAACACCCCCCCCGCCCATGAAGGTACCTCTGCTTTATGGAGCTGGTCTTGCCCGGGGCGGACGGTAGGAGAATGACAGTGGAAACATCCCGCCGGGTCAAACCATGGAGGGGCCCTTGTTCCCCATAGCCAGAGACACATCCCAGCACTCACAGCCCGGCCCAAACCACCCAGGAGGCAGCAAAGCAACACAGAGAACACGGCTCAGGACCCAACCCGCCTGCCGGGAGGCTGAGAGCACCCCAGCCCTCCCGCCCCCCTCCACCCGCCCGTCAGCCCACGGCAAAATGCACAGGGCCACGAATTACCTTTATTTCCCCAAGCTCCGCTGCCGATCGCAGGTGCTAATCTGGCGGGGCCAGCTGTGCCTCCTCCTTTCCCTCCCTGGAACGGCTCAGCGAGAGTCTCCGTTTTCCGCCTCTGTCTTATCTGAAGCCTTCTTGGGGTAAAGCCAAGCCGGCGCCCCAGTCTGCTGTCCTCGGCGGCGTGTGCTTGAACACCAAACGCACCCAGGAAGCAGCAGCGAGTTCTGGTCACCCTGTTATTGACCTGGCTTCCCTAATTATGTCTCACCCTAAAACCATGACGCTCACCGAGCTAATAATAACCCCACATGCCAGGGTGACTCCACCGCTGTTCCCAGCGCAGGGCTGTTCGGGGAAGAACGTCCAGCCCTCTCGGATGTTTAGAGATGGACTCAGGGTGGCGACAGGTTTGGGTAGCTTTAAATCTTTGTGAGAAATGACAATGATTTCCTGCTTGGGTTGGGGTTTAGCGTTTGTATTACAGGCGAGCTCCAGCGTGCTAGGGACCGCACAAACCCAGAAGAAGGCACCGTTCCTGCGCCAAAGGGCGGGTAGTTTAAAACAGACAGTTCAGATTATTATCCCCAAGTTACAGATGGGAACACTGAGGCCCAGAGCCGAACTGACTCGCCCAAGCTCAGGCAGAGTGTCTGTGTCAGAGGCAGGAACTGGAGCCGGATTTCCTGGGTCCCAGCTCAGTGCCTTATCCACAGGACCAGTCTTCCTCGCGTCTGCCAAAACAAACACTGGCTGATTAGCCATGGCCACCGTGCCACCCACGAGGCCGATCAGGGCTCGGCAAAAATCACAGACCCAATTATCCAGACAGCCAAGTCCCACAGCACAAAGTGGAGTTAAAGCAGCTGGAGATGGCCAGTGGGGAAACTCCCTTGGAGTGAGCAGGGGAACTCCCTGCTACTGGAAAGCTGGCACCTCCTATGCCAGCCATCTACCCTTTGCATCAGGAGAGGCGGGGGGCAGGGGCAAAGCTCCACTACACCCTGTCTGCCCCTGGTGTAAGTTACAGTTTCTCCGCTGGGCCAGGGCTGGGCCAGGGCTGGGCAGAAGGTCACAGCAGGTACTTCGACCCCGGGCCAGCCCTGGGAGCGGGGTGCCTTCCCCCAAGGGCATGGTGGGGATCTCCCAGTACGTACAAGCCTCGGCGTTCCTGGAGCCGCTTCCCAGTCAGGGTTTGCGTCTCTTTCCCCAGAGAGCGCCAACTTTTCTCTGCCAGCCGGGGGTGGGCGGTGGAGCAACAGACAGCGCTGCTCCTCCTAGCTCTGGCACCGGAGCCCGGCTGCTCTCCGCGGGAGACGCCGCCGACGTGGGTGGTCCCGGGCTGGGCCTGGACTCCGGGCAGCGGGGCCAAGGGCAGGCAGAACCGAGACAGGCAGAGGAAGTCTGGCTGGCGAGGATGCTTCCCCTGGCTCCACAACTGCTTTGCCCCAGAGCAGTCCCCGAAGCAGGCTCAAAGAGGGGTGGCGGGTGGCTGGGGGGCAAGGCCAGCTGGGAGCCTGTGCCAGGCCACAGGAGGCTTCCCGGGGGGAGGAGGGAGCTTGGTGCCATGACCGTGGGACCCTTGTAGACAGGCCAGGCCGCGCTGTCTTCCTAGATAACATGTGCAGCTGCTGTGTCCTCCCCCCTCCCCCCAGGGGAGCGAAGGAGCCCAGCCCCCCCCCCCCATACCCCACAACCCTGTGCACCCCAGCACAGTCTAACCTCACCTCACCTGATCTGAGAGAGACACGGTAAGGACACGGCCCCCCACGGAGCTGTCCTTCTGACCCCCGCCGGCCCTGGCAGGGCCCTCCCCACAACACAGCCCAGCCCGCGGCTCTGGGAAAAGCCAGGGCCTAGGCGACGTGGGGCGGGAGCAGGTGGCATTAATGTACAGCGCCTGGCACAGCGCACGGCTGGGAACCCTAACAGTTATAGAGTGTGACATGGCCGGGGACAGCAGCATGGAGAGACCTACATGGGGGTATGGAGACAGACAGACAGACAGACAGACAGACAGAGACGATGGGGTGAATGGGGATGGATGGATAGATAGATAGACGGGGTGTATGGGGATGGATGGATGGATAGATAGACAGACAGACGGGGTGTATGGGGATGGATAGACAGACAGACAGACGGGGTGTATGGGGATGGATGGACGGACAGACAGTCGGGGTGTATGGGGATGAATGGACGGACAGACAGACGGGGTGTATGGGGATGGACGGATAGATACTTTCATTCTGAAAGAATCCACGTCTTTCCATACTTACGATACAAAGGAATCTCCTGCTCCATCAATGAAATGCAGCTTCCTCTGGGGTGGGAAGGGCTCCTGGTAACGTCCCCTCAGGGTCGACACCCCGTGGCTGAGACGAGCACTGTATCCTGTTGAGTCAGCTGGGCAATTCAGGGGCAGGGTGTTGTAGCCGCTTGGAATGTGGCCAGGCCGCTGGCGTTTGCATCACGGGATCCTGAGTGACTCATCCCAGCGGAGACAGCTCCGGCCTGTTAGACCAGCCAGCCCGGCCGCGGGACTCTCCCATCAGCCCTGGCCAGTACTTGGCTCCAGCCCCATTGTCAGTGTCCCAGGGACGAAGATTCCACAGCCCCCCAGTGCCAGGAGCGGCCGGGTCTCCGTTTTTTGCAGAAACCAACGGGTCATTCTGGTCGTAAAGGCCCCAAGGCCGAATACCCCAATGAGGAAAGACGGCCCCGTGGTTAGGGTCAAATCCCGCTCCGCCCCAGCATGACCACAAAGCACTGGCTGGGGCGTTCCCTGTTCTGCTGCAGGGTGACCTTGGGCAAGGCTCCGTGCCTCAGTTTCCCCAGCTGGCTGTGGGCGGTTGATACTGACCTCCTTTGTGACGTGCTTTGAGCACTGCAGGAGAGAAGAGCCGGGGATCCAGCCCCTTCGGCTGGGGAGGCGTCGTCACAGCCCTGCCATCTGCTCCCTGCCCGTGTAAACCCCCAGCACCCAGGGGGACGGGGGATCCAGCCCTGAAGTCTGAAGCTCAACTCAAGATCCTGCTCTGTGCCCATCACCCCAGCCCCCGGGCTCACTTCCCGCGACCTGTAGCCCAGCGCCCCGGCCAGCGCCCCCAGCGCACTGAGGGGCAGGGGGGCTCTGGAGGCAGACACCTAACAGGTCATGCCAAGCCTGCGGGGAGCCCCAGGGGACTAGCTGACAGCTCCTTTATTCTGCCACCCGCCTGCCAACCGCGGGAACCTTCCCACGGCACTGGGGCCGGGGGGGGGACAAGGCAAAGCATGGCCAGACAAGGCTGCTGTTCACGTCTCCCATGACAGGGCTGTGCTAACAGGGAGAGCGGCGCTCCCCTCCCAGGCGGCTGGAGACGATGGGGTTTAGGAACGGGGCTTCGCCGGCTGTCGGCCGAGGAGGGGCACAGCCGTGGGACTGGGGCCCACTGGGATCAGGCTTTCCCTTGCTGCGACGCACCAGGCTGCCCAGCGGGGAATCCGGCGGTGGCAGCAGGAGGCCGACAGCAGGATGCCTGGGTTCTATCCTCCGCTGGATGAGGGAGCGCGACCTAGAGGGTGGAAGAAGCCTGGGACAAGGAGCCAGAACTCTTGGGTTCTCTGCGACCCCACGCACACCCCCAAAGGGGTGGAGTCTAATCCCTGGCACCCCTGGGTAAACCCCCCTGCCACCAAGGGGCCTGGATACAGGAATCAGACCCCACGTCGCCAAAGGGAGGCCAGGGACAGATTTTCCCACGCCCACCCTACCCCCTCTGTGCTTGGTGGCTGCTGTTTTCGGGGCACAGGCAGAGGTGGGATCCCCCCCAGCAAAGACCCCCCAGGCCCATGCCCGGGAGCCTTGCTTCAGACCGCCTGGGGGTGAGGGCGTGACATGGCCGAACGGTGACACCCAGCCGTCATCACAGACAGCAACAGCCAGCGCTCACGGGGGCTCGGCGGCAGAAGCACCCAACCGGGGGGGACCCTCGTCCAGCCCTTCGCCAAGTCCTCAGCCTGCTGCCCTGCGGGAATCGCAGCCCTGACGCCACAGGCGACGGGCCCAGAATGCCAGGGCCCCACCCGGCCCTGAGCGGCTGGCGGTGGGTGGATCCTGCGCCAAACTTGGTGTGTGTGCCCGCACCCCTGCGTGACGGGGAGAGAAATGAAATCCTTCCCGGGGGGCACGGTGTGTGCCCGCTGGGCCTTCTCTGCTCCCCTCTGTGCCCCCGAGGTTGGAGGGCTCTCCCGCTCGCCCCTCGCCCGTTCTGTTTAAGGAAGAGCTGATTATGATGGCGCAGGGGGTTAAATTAGCTGGGGGGGGGACACCAGCCGACACCTCATGCCCCTGGCGGGCACTGCTGTGTTTGTACAGACACCCACCCCGTGACCCCTGGCCGCAGCTGCCCCTCCCAAAGGCTCCCTCTGTCTCCCATCAGTCCTGCCCCCCAGCACCTGGGCAAAGCACAGGGGTTAACCCCTCGACCGCCGGCGTTCTGGCTCCCTGAGATGCCCGATGTCCTGGCCTGACCGGGGCTGGGCTCATGATACCAGGGGTGCATTGCTCAGGTACGGGAGGATGGGAACGTGGAACGGGGGGGCAGGGCCCACCTACACACGGACTTTTCCTGCAGAAAGTCTCTTGCAAGAGAGAATCAGGGGGAGGTGCGGATGGATCTCGGAGGGCCGTGCAGCACGGAGCCGAACGCAGCATCACATCCCCTACAGGGAAGGCGGGGCTGCTTGATCACACCACAGCTGGGCCTGTCTGGCTTAGGGTTTTATGGCGTTGCCCATCGCCCCGGTATCTGGGCGCCGTCTCTAGCGCCAGCCTGCGGGGGGTGGAGGGGGGCCAAAGGGGCGCGACCTGAAACGGCCAGCCTCAGCCAGAGCAGAAATCCGAGCAGGGTCCAGACCCTCTTAGCCCTCCACCCCGAGTCTGTGTCAATGGGGGGGGCATCCCCTGGGCTCTCTAACATTCGGTGGGGGTGGATCGGAGGATGCTCAGGGCGGGGAAGGGGCTCGGAAGGGGTGGCAGGAGTTGAACCCCCACCTGTCCAGAAGGTCCATGCGCTGCGTGCGGCTGGATTTAGGGGAAGGTGTGGGAAGGGCCAGGTGCGGGAGCCCGCCATTCTTGAATCCAAGCTGCATCCGCGGCATCCCAGCCCCAGGCGCTCCCCTGACCCCAGCCTCTCCGGCCTGCCCGACTGGGGCGCCCCGTGCTGGTGGGGCTGGCTCGGGCGGGCCAAGCCGGGTCCAGCGCAATCCCCTGCTGGAAACGATTAACGATGGATTACAGCGCGGCCGGCTCCAGCCTGTCTGAGCAGCATCACACCCAGCCGAGGGGAAAAACAGCCACGGCAGAGAGCAAGTCAGAGAGAGATCCCACGGGGCACGGCCCTGGGCAGCATTACAGGGGTGCTGGGCGGGCCGGGGGGGCCGTTGGAAGGACTCTCTGTGCCAGCCTCTGGGGCTTCCGTGTAGGTCTGTGTGCTTGTGCTGGGAGACGCTGCTCTCAGGGATGCTGCTCTCCCCCCATGCTCTGGGCAGCGTTGTGATGCCCCTGCCGAGGGAGGCAGTGCCTGCTGCTCTCATTTGCCCATGGGGGAAGCGCGGTGGGGCTGAGCTAACGCTGGCAGAGAACAAAGGGGGCAGGCAAGTTCTCCCGGCCCACCCTGCGCCACTCTCCTTCCCTCTGCGGCTCCACCATCCATCTCCTCCCCCCGGCGGCGCTCTCAGTTCTCACGGGGCTCACGGCGGTCACCGTTTTTCACGAAGCCCCAGCTCCTGGAGTCAGGGGAACCCGGCAGACGCTCGGCTATCGTTTAAAACCAGACAAGCCTCTCACCCTCGTGGCTGGTTGAGAAAAGCTGGAAAACACGACCAGCCCCTCCACGCGCCCCGAGGGGGCAGAGCACGGCAGGCGAACAGAACCTTGCCGGGCCTTTTTTTTAAACATTTCATGATTTTGAAGCTGATCTCATCAGCTGCGGGGCCGGACTCACGTTCCTGCCAGCTCTGGGCTGCGGATGCTGCAGAGCCATTCCCGGCCCTGTGTTCTCCTCGGGGCAGGGGCTCTCCCCGAGAACTGGGGCGGGATAAAAGACACCCTTCTCCTCTCGTCACCCGCAGCCCTGCGCTGCAGAGCGTCACGCCGCGCCCGCTGAACACATGTTCCTAGCAAGGGGAGACATCAGGACGGCGTCATCAGACCCCGGATGTTCACCCACACCAGGATCTTCCCAGCATGAGGGCATCTCCCATGCCAACGTTCAGAAACTACAGATCCCAACATGCACTGCTCTGATTAGCATAGCACACTGCATGCTGGGATCTGTAGTCTCTGTGGGCCAAACACAAAACAGCGCCATAAACCTCTTCCTTGGCTAACAAGATTGCATTTTAGCTGCCTCTGGTTCTGCAGAGGAACTGGGGCTTGGGGGGATGGTAAATATACTGTCCCCTAAAATAGGGATGGCTGGAAAATCAATAAAAGCACCAGCCTAGGCAAGGAAATTCCTCTGGAGTTTGCGGCTAGACAGACATACACGCGCAAGCAACAGTAGAACTCAGGGCCTGCTGCGCTGGCGACGCTTCAGAGGACAAGCCCTGCTGCTGACGGGGGCGTTGAAGGCTCCCGGCCTCTGACAAATGGCTCTGGAGCCTTGAAGCCCTGAAAATCCTCATTTACTTTTTAGTTTTTGGAAGATCCCACCCTGTGACTCAGCCGCCCAATCCAAAGTGGTGATGGATGGGGCGAGGGGGGAGGATGCAACGAACCCTGAAACCGACCGACTGTTCGATGGGGATTTCATGAAAAATAGATCCAGACTATTTCTACACAAAATCCCAACCAGCTCCCTGCCCCGCTGCCCCTCCGCCAGCCTCCAGGGCCCCTTGCTCTAGAAGAGGGACTGCCAGCGGAGAGAGAGGCTGCAGGATCTCACACAAACCTCCCCCTCCTGTGAGGCGGATCAGGCTATTCATTATACAAACGGGGAAACTGAGGCACATCGCAGGGGAACGACCCTTCCAGCGTGTCCCTCTCATGCTCCAGCCTTTCCCCCAGTTGGCAGTTTGGCGGTGTGGGCGCGGTTCCTCCCCAGAACCCTGGCCTTTCTCTCCGGGGGCCGGCCCCAAGCCTGGCACGTTCACACAGCTCCCAGGAAGGAGGAAGTTGGTGTGCTGGAAGTTAGGCTTAACGGGTGGACGGAATAAGGAAGGGTGGGCTATTCCGCTCCCCGCTTTCTTGTGGGGTCTTTAGAAGAGGAGATTTTGGTGAGGAAAGAAGGCTCCTGCTACGCTGGCTGAAAGACAAGAGAAAGCGTCCCCATTCAGCCACCACCCCGCCACCTCCTGGGATCCAGCTTTCCTCTCCTAATCCCGAGAGACGTCCTGACCAGCCCGGGCCAGACAGAGGGATTAGAGGACATGTCACCTCCAGTTCTGGCTAAAACCCGGCCAGCACCTGGGATAGCGGGCGCTTTTCCTTCTCCACTTCATTTCTTCCCTTTTCTCTCTCTGTCCTCTTGCCTTCTGCCTAATCAGGGCCAGGCTCAGCCGGCCGAGACTGCATATTTCACAACACCACTGCAAGCCTGTGAGTGGGGAAAGGCAGCGAAAAGCAGGGTCCTAAACGGCCTGACGCTGGTAAAGTTTGCCGGGGCTCAGGGGAGCTGCTCAGACCAGGGGCTGGGCCTGTGTTTCTCCAACAGGTAATTGGCAAGGGTGCGACAGAAGCTGCATTTGCTATTTTTGCTGGTCTTGTCTTTCCCCTACCAGGACAGAGAGGACTGTCAAGGGGAGGGGGGGGGGGACGGGCTGGGGGGACTTCTTCGAAAAACTCTGGCCAGCTAAAGAGAAAAGGGGGCACAGGAGGTTGTTCCTGTAAAAGCCGTATTGACCACTTCACATTTCAGACACTCCGCCTGGTCTCCCGGCTCGCCACCGCTCCATGCCTCAGTTTCCCCTGCGTGGAACAGGGCTCACACCCTTGGAGCCACACCCATCGTCCTGTAGTCCTCATGTTGGTTTCCTGGCCTGCTTCTCCCCACTCAACGCAGCGCTGTGGGGCCCAGAGCCATGACACGGGGCGAGACCAACCTCTCCCAGGCAGCTACCTCCTGCGGCCGGCCGGCAGGAATGGCAGGGACCAATTCCCGCCCAGGGGGCCGGGTGAGCACCCCACTATCCGGGGGAGGAACAGAGAGGCTGCTCCAAGACGCACCGCCCAGCCTCATCCCCTTCCCTCTCACGGTACAGTCAGCAAGCCGGATCCCTTACCCGGCTGGGACGGCGCTGGGCAGGTCCGATCGACCCGACTGTCCCCACCCGAGCGTGGGCGGTTCGGAGCTGGGGTCCGTTGCTCCGTCCCGAGGCAGAGGGAGACGGTCGATGACGCCAGCAGCGGTTCCCCAGGGGGTCTGAAGTGGCCCCCCACCGTTGGATCTTCTCGCCCGCTGTACGTCCACCTCCTCCGGGTCAAGGGGATGGCAGGGTTGCTGGGATCCAGGCCCCACGTTTGGAACCGGCAGCGTGGGGCAGGCAAAGGAGCAGCGTGGGCCTGCGGTTCAGAGGAAGCCAGGGGGCCTAGTTCCTCAGAAGGCGTCTATATGCTAAGAAGGAGCCAGAGCTTCGTACAGGGCCTGGCTTTCTGCGGGAGCCCGCTGGGCCCGGGGGCTGTGAGTTCCGGGGATAGCACAGGCTGAATTATAGCTTCTGGATGAAACCAGCTGAGACCCGGCAGCTCTGGCTGATTTTTGCTTTGGGTTTGGGGGCTCTTTCCCACTGGAAACTCAGGAGGCAGGAGCCCCAGGCAGACTGGCACCCCAAGGGCAATGTGAGCCTCATGCAAACTCCCCCCCCCCCACCAAGGGCCAAGGGGGTGGTGCAAACCCCACCCAAACCCGCACGCCCAGGAAATCAAACTCCCCATCGTGTGTCAGGCCAGGCAGCGCACCCGCGTCCTGCCCACTGGGCAGATGGCAGGCTGCCAGGCAGGGAGAAGGCTTATTTTAAAATACAACTTGCTGTGTTCCTCTCCAGCCGCGTGGGGCCAGACACAGACGGGACAAGCCGGGCGGGGATTTCCAGGTGATTTATTGCAGATTACGGAAAATCCAGCGAAGAAAGAACCAATGTAAAGTCTCCCCTTGGCGAGCGAGAGGACAGCCGCGCCCTCGAGCAGTCAGTGTCTGAACTGGAGCACAGGAGGGGCATTACCCCCAGCAGGCAGGGCATTGAAAGGTGCAGGACACGGATATCTTCTCCTCCCAGTGACCTAACGATACACTCCAGCAAAGATGCCAGCTCCTACCCAGTCCCCTGCCGGGTTCAACTGAGGCACAAGATGTGACACAGGTGGCGCAGCTGGTATCAGGACTCTCTGGGCTCCAAACCTCTTCCTCAGACAAGATGCTGCCAGGCAGATGGCCTGGCTTGACCAAGAGCCCAGGTTATGCCACGCCTGCTCAAGCGAGGCCGGTGGGAAGCGGTCGGTGCGTTCGTGCAAGCCAGGTGCCGCCAGTGCCGCAGGGAGATCAGAAGAGCCCCGAGGCATCTTGCCCCTCTCGGAGCATCAACACGCAGCTGGCCTTGAGCAGGGCACTCTGGGATCCCTGCCCACCTCCCCCATGAAATCCTTAACACTGCATCCACCACAATCGCTCCACGGTCCCTGAAATCCAGTCCCTGAAATCCAACCCCCAAACAAGGATCGCGCCAGCAGATCAAGGGGGCGCCATCACAGGGCCCAGCCGGGATAGCTACGTTAACAAGCCAGCCGACAACTCTCCCACACCGGCTACTGTAGGGAACTCGAAGACGAGCCTACACCACATTTCACCCAGGAATTAAAGGGTATCATCAAATCCTTTCCCAAAGCTCTCCAAGAGACGCTGGACAATCTCATCCCCTGTGAAGGCACCCCAGGGACCTTCTACGTGCTTCCCAAGATACACAAACACGGGAACCCTGGTAGGCGTATCCTAGCTGGCCACAGCCCTCTGACTGAAGGACCACTGGGACTCTCAGAAACCAGCCTCAAAGCACTCACCACACCAGCTTCCCCCAGGACACAACTGACTTCGTCCAGAAACCGTGTGACATTAACAACCTCGCTCAGAATGCCCCTCTGGTCACCCTGGCTGCCACCTCCCTGTACGCCAACATCCCTCACCATGACGGCGTCACTGCCTGCCTCGACTATCCACGAGATAACACACAACATGCAAATCTCCCCCCCCCCCCCCCAACGCATCGCCAAACTCGTCCATTTCCTCCTCACCCACAGCAACTTTGCATTCAGCCACAAACACTTGGTCCAAACCATGGAGCAGCCTTGGGTAGCAGGGTGGTTTTCCAAGATGCCAACCTCATCCTGGGCCACCTCGAGGAAGAATTTCTGAACGAATGTACCAATGATACACCTGAGATCGTTGATGATATTTTCATTGTCCTTCAGACAGACGACCTGAACTCCCTCCTAGATTTCCAGCACCACCCGTCCGTCGAACTCCCTCTGGAACACTCCCACACCAGCATCAACTGCCCGGTCACCACGATCAGTTTCAATAAGGGCTCCCTATAGGCAACTATATACAAGAAACCCACAGATCACCACCACGACCTCCACAGATCCCATAACCACCCCAAACACACCAAGGAATCTGTTACCTACAGCCAGACACTCAGACAGCACAGAACATGCGACGAGGAGAAAGGCCAGGATAGACACATTTTACACCACCTTCACCAAACAAAGACGCTCCACCAGAGAAGTAGATCCCATCATGGAACGGGCCATCCCAATATCTTGAGAGAATCTGCTTCAGTACAGAAATAAAAACTCCACCAACCTCCCACCCCTGGTTGTCCCTCCCCCCCGATGCTGGAACCCATGTGGTGAATCAAACACCTATCGCCATAATCAGTGGGGACCCCATCCTGAAAGAAATCTTTCCCGAACCCCCTCTTCTGGCCTCCAAACAGCCCCCCAATCTCATCATCAGAAGCAAGCTCTCCACAGACAGGGACCCATCAACTCACAGCGACACCAGACCCGGCCAGTCCAACAGATGCAAAACCTGCAGCTCTATCTCCTCTGCTGTGATGATCAACACCCCCCACCACAAGCCTGTCAAGATCCACGGGTCCCCCACACGTGCCCGTCAGAACATGTGATGCATCTCCAGTGCACTAAATGCCCTGATAACTAGGCCCTCGTTCCCAAAGGAAACCTGCACGACACCTTCAAAAGACAAGCCTGGGAGTTTACAATCATGGACTGACCAGAGACACGGGATTTATGCCAACCTGCAATCCAAAAACTTAACCCCTGGCCCTGGGTTTTTTTTCTTCCCACTGGAGGGGGTTTAATGGGCCTCTTCACCTCAAATGGTCCATTGAATATGTGTTAGCTACTTCTGCTAAGCAATCCAGTCACCTCGGACACTCTGAGTACGTTTCCCAGCCCTGAAGAAGAGATCAGTGGGGCGTGAAAGCTTTCTCTCTTCCTAACAGAAGTCGGCCGGATACAAGAGATGACCTCCCCCACCTTGTGTCTCGAACATACCGGGACCAACATGGTTACAACACGGTACACGCTCTTCCCCTGGCATTTCACTCTGGTGCGTCCCAGCCCATTGCGTGAGAGCGTTTCACTGAACCAGGGTCATCCCAGGGCAGAGAGCTGTGCGGGCAGGGCAGGGCAGGTCGGCTGAGCTCCACCCGGCGTGTGCAGGAGACACGGCCAGGCTGCTGTTGGACTCGTGCAATATCAATCTGGCAGGCAGGGTGCCCGGCTGTGCACCGAGAAGAGCCTGCTCAGGGGAGGTGTCCTTTCCCAGCCCACCAGCACTCGTTCCCTCCAAGCGTCTTCACAGCGGCCGCCGCTAGAGAGACGCTTTAACTCTGCGAGGAGTCCTGGCAGGAGTAACTGACGGACTGCATGAAAAACCAGCTTGGTCTTAATGACAGTCCAGAAGGAGCAGCTGCAGGCCCTGGCCGCCTGTGGCTGTGAAAGATCGGCTGGTATCCGTGGGTGTCCGTCAGACCCCAGCGTGGGTCAGTGCAGTCTGCCTCCCTCTATTCCCCCAGCTGTTTCAGTCACATACAGGATTCATCCTGAACTGCTGCACAGCATGGCTCCCCTGTGTTAAATGGCTGTCAGGCTCCACCCCAGAAGTGGCTGCATTTCATTCGCGGAAGAAGCGGTTTCTTCCCTTAGCTACACATGCTAGATCAAAGTAAAGCACTTTGGGGTGAAATGTGTTGGAGAAACGGACGTTATCGCCCCGCCATGGAAGGTCTGAGGCCTTGGTTTTTTTTTGGCTACGCAGCAGCGGCCATATTAGGAGAGACAGCAGCTGTAAGCTAAGAAGCATGTGGTCACATCTTCACATTCCTGAAATTACATCCAGACCATGTAATAACGGGCTGTTGAGAAAGTGCTACTGTCCGAATAGTACCTACCAGCACCAGCTAAAGACACAGCACTTAAGATGTGTAAAGAAAATGCCTGTCAAGGAATCATTAGCAGCTGTGCTTGTAAAACCTGCCCTTCTTAATGACTTTACGGCCCCCACTTCTCTATTGTTTATCTGAATGATTTCTGTCTGATTCTTTGGTTGTTTCTGTCCGTTGCACAACTCAGTGTGCAATATTTAAATCAGCGAAGGTGGAATGGGACATGATTGGTTAAAGAACCGTTTGGGACTGGGCTAGGATTGGTGTTTTGTAGTACTTTCGTTTAAAACCATTGGTGAAGGCACAGCTAAGCAGGACCCAAGTTTTAACGACATAAACCGAGGTCCAAAAGGAAATTCTTTGGAACCTAACTCCAGGACGCAGCCCAAGAATCAGAGCTGCCTGACCTCCACACCCGGCCAACTGCATTTACAGAAGCCGCAGGCCCCAGATGAGCCAATCCTGATTGGCCACCAGGAGACATTTGTCTGCCTTATTGGGAGCGGTGAGCGTGTGTATCCTGTTTTGGTGATGGTTAATACATGGAGAATAAGGATATTATCGTGTAAGGCTCCTTCACTGGAAAAAGATGCTGCAAACCCACAGAGAATTACACCCGGAGCCCTACGAATTGGGGTAGAGGGGGCACTCCAATTAACCAGGTTATGCCCGGAGCCCTACGGCCTGGGAATGGGCGACCCTGAGTGTGAATTGGGTTAGGGTAGGTGCCTTTCCCCGGAGCCCTACAGATTGGGAAGGGTGGGGGGGTGCCTTAACCGGGTGATGCCTCGAGCCCTACGGACTGGGGTAAAGATGGGGTGTCCTCGAGTGCACAGGTAACAGCAAGGGTGATTGAAAATCGCTTTCAGAGCCGCTTAGGGCTGGGACAGCCTCTGCTTCCATCGTGGTGACAAAGCTCATGGCACCAGAGATGGAGCCGTTGCAGAATCCCGACCAGAGCCCAGGCCTGGGGCACGCCTGCAGTTGGAGGGTGCGGGGCTGCGTGTGTGTTCGAATCGGATGCTGCCCATTGCACCATTCAAACCCTGGCCACGTTTGGATGAGGGACGCCCCTACCCCACCGTCGGCTCCAGCGTGCTGATTCAGTCCGATCAGCCCCAGCAGAGGCCCAGCAGAGCTTGTGGACGGCCCCCTCCCCCATTCCCACTCGCCTCCAGCCCACGGCTCCCAGCAGGCAATGCCCATCCTCACTTTATCCCAGCGCCGCCGAAGGCTAATTAATAAAACCTGCTCCCAGAGCCTCCCTGTCCTTCAGAGAGCTAAGAAAAGGCAGCACCCTTCCTGGAGCAGAGAGTCTCATCGGAAACTCAGGCTTCCCCGCCAGAGCGGCCTGCTAGCTGGCGCTCATCCCACGGGGTCCATTGCCACCAGGGGGCACCATGGAGCCCATGGGCTGCAGCCGGGCAGGTGGAAACGCACAGCGCGTGGGAACGAACTCAGGGACAGTTGTCGTAAGCGAGGGGGCGAGCCGGGGTGGGGAGCTGGGCTAGCCAAAGATGGGCAGGGATTATCCCAGGGGGAGCCAAGGGGGCAGCACAAGGGAACAGGAGCGAAGGGGCCCAATCTCCCCCCCTCTATGGTCCCGGCCCTGCATGCACTGACCTCACATTGCAGGGTTCTCCCCCCACCCCCCGCTCTCCGGGACGACCACAGCGCTGTCCCCCCGCCGGCCTGAGCAGAGCTGGTGCAGCAGCTCCTGCCTCCGGCCGAGGTCACCATTCACCCTACGGGCCCAGGACACAGGACCACCCGGGCCCTGCCCTGCAAAGCGGCCACAGCCCCCGGCTCCGGCCAGGGAAAGTCACAACAGGTCGCAGAGAAGGAGCAGCTGCCAAATGCTGCCATGAGCCCACTTACCCATCCCCCCTCGATAATCAGGGCAGCTGTGCCAGGCACCTGGAGCTCTCAGCAGCTTCCCAGCCCCTTGACTGCGTTGAGCCAAGCCTGCCCCGGCCCAGCCAAGCAAAGCACCGGAGCCCTTTCAGACCTCCCAGCGCGGTGAACGCTCCGTGCTCGCCCTGCAATGCAGGCATCAAGGTGGTGAAACGGGAGGAATGTCCCTTTAAATGAGGAGGAAGTTTGTAACTCCACCCCTTGTGGGAGGAGTCCCATAACTCCACCCACCTGGGGGCAGAGCTCTCAAACTAAAGGGAAGAATAGGTCAGAGCACAGACCCTCTAGCAGAATCCGTCTCTTCCCCCCAGGGCAAGTGCCGGTGCGGATGTGTGGGACTGGGCTATTCAGGGTGACATTTAGGAAATTCCATGCAACCCTCCTCCTTCACCACTGCGCTGGTGCCAGACCTCCGATCGCATGGGCCCGCTCCTGGCACCGTCACTGATCCCAGACTTGGGCACTGGCATAACTGTGCACCTGCCTGCAATACGCTCGTTAAGCATCTAACCCCCCACATGCCCCACGCCAGCCCAAGTGCCCTGGAGAGACTCTTGTTATTCTCCTCCCTCTGGAGTCTTACTAGGGATTTAGAGGGCTACACCTCTCGAATTCCCACGCCGATGGTTCCCTGACAGCACGCGATGCACTCCCTTGCCCTCAGAAGTAATTGAGAGTCGGGTGTTTATCATCCAGGATTCCTTTCTCTTTGACAGCCGGAGGCTTGATGGAGCATGTCTGTACAGGAGCGGTCGACTAACAATGTACTCAGCAGATTCTGATGATCACCCTTCCAGCGGTGGTATTCTGGGGCTGTTTTTGGATTTCTCTTCAGCACCTTTACTCTTGCTGTATATTACCTGTTCCATGTCGGCGGAGTCACGTGCTACCCACCCGGAGCAGTGGGACCCCACAGTCTGTGTGAATTTCAAAAGGGCGGCTGTTGTAAAGCAAACCCACGCCAACAGCACTGGCTCAGCCAGCAGCCATAGCCTCAGGAATGGAAATTTCTGAGCTCAGCGTAAAATCAAGACACAGAGGAACTGCGCCTGAGCATGGGAATTTGAGGAAAGAAAGTTCCATCCAGTTTTCCCTTTGAAACGAAAGAGACTAAAGTCTAACGCAGACTGACACCTGGTGGACACAGCAAGAACACAGCAGCACTGAAAAGTCGCCTTTGTTTTTAATCAAATGACAAACTGCAGACGAAATATCCGATCAAGGTGGTCACACCCCCGTGCGTATAAAATTATTGCAGAGTCGATTGCTGCGGAGGTTTTCCCTCCCCGTGCCAGGAAACCCCAAATCGCAGCATTCATCATTCGACGTGGTTTGAAAACCACTTCCCCCAAGAGTCTGCCTTCCTACGCAGCAGGTCGTTTCTCGTGGGATTACAGGCGGCCGGACTGGGAGCAGGGACTCTGAGGGAGACCTCGACAAACCATTCCATAATCACCGTCACAGTAGAAGCCAACCATGCCTAACCAGAGGGCTTTATAAAACCCTAAATTACTTTCCCCAACTGATTCCCTTTATCTTCTGCGCTTCACTGAGCTGAGACAGGGAAAGAAAGACCTGTCCGACTCAGGGTCCGGTTCCCACGGACCAGCACGAGCCTGCAATGTTTGGGTTCCAAATCCTGGGGAAGGAGGGAATAAATCCAAACTGTCCTCCGAAGAGCCCAAAAGGCTTCTAATCTCGCGGTTTATAAAACCCCTTCAGAAATTTCCCCTCCCTGGTGCATTTGGGGCCTCCATTTCCTTCACAGTGCCCCACCCTGGGATCCAACTCAGACACAAGCAGCATTATTTGACCTTCAAGCAAACCCAGTGACTTTAGGGCAGAGAGGACTGAAATTTCAGAACCCAGCTGCAGACAGGAAGGGGCAGGGGTGTTTCCGTTCTGCAGCAGATGTGCAGGGCACAAGACGAGACGGACCCTTTCACCCAAGCGCCTTACGCTGCAGCGGGGAAGAGCTGCAGGGCGAGGGCGGAGCTGAACCACTGGGGTTTTACTGCTGGTGTATTCAAACTGGCACGTTCTCCCCCGGACAGTGGGATGATTCAAATCGAAGCGACTCCTGTAACAAGGGGAGTTTGGAAGCTCTGCCTGCTGCAGTCACTGGCAGCAGAAGGTACTCAGGACCTTGCTGGTTTGGGCCTGTTGCTATTTTAATGTAACTGTATACACGAAGCAGGTGCAGCCTGCAGGCGCCAGGTGTGACAAATGTCTGACCCTGTAGTCACCGTGTTAGGGCCTCCCAGGCTTCTGTCCTGCCGTAAAGGGGTTTCACAATCTCCACTCACATGCTAACAAAGCAGGGCTGATGTAATTACAGCACCACATGCCATGGGGGGACGTCTGCCTTAATGGCACCAGACAGGAGCAAGTGTCATCAATGGCATCATTCCTGCTTCTCTGCCATCAGCCCCCAAGTCACTGGGCTCTTTGCTCCCCCCACTGCCTTCTCCCCGTGCTTGTGGAAGTGGGGGATTCCTGAGACAGTGCTGACTGCAGCCGGGTACCCCTCAACCCACACAGCTTTGGCTATGCACCTACCTCACTCAGAACATACAGCGCCTCCCCCCCCAGCTCTGCCGGTGCCTCTAAATCCTGACCATAGCCCCCTGCTAGCCTAGCCCTGGGACCTGCCCTGTTCTGCCGATGCCCCTCCAGACTGGTCCTGGAGTGAAGGGCGGGTCTCCTGGGGCAACAGGAGCTAATTCAGAAGCAATTTTATGACACAGACAAGATGTGCAGTGGGCACTGAGTGACGAAGCCCTGGCAAACCCATACTGGCTTGCGGCCCACGCCTGGCTAGGAGTCCAGCTCCATGGAGGTGAAGGATCCATGCACTGGCCCGCTGCATGCCCCTGTGAGCAGTTATTCCACTCGCAAACAGGGAAATCACACACGGGGCCACTGGAGTTTTTAAACACGCCAGTGCCCCGCCTGGCGCCAGAGCCTGGGAACCAGGATTTACCCACATTTGCTGAAATACACCAAGGACAAAAGCAAGGAGAGAGGATCTGGCAAATGCACATCCAGCCCGAAGGCTCCACCAACTCAGTTTCTCCAGCCCAGCGTCCGGACACACGGCTCCCCAGGGACAGACAGACAGGGACCCGTGCTCAGTGAACGGACGGGGATGCAAAACACAGGACTCCCCCTGCACCTCAGCCTGTATGAATCTCTCCTTCAATCAGCCAGGGCGTCTTGGTCCGCTGGCCGGCTCTAAGCCAAATCCCATTTATAGCTCATGGTCTGAGCGTTAACGCAGTGGCAGCTGTGCAATTCCTCCTCCCCAAAGGCAATCCGACCGAGGTCTCCCACGGAGGGGAGAGAAGCCTGCAACAAAGCCAGGCCTGGCCAGACCAAATAGGCAGCAGCAGAGGCAGAATCCCGTCGCTTGGAGAGTCAGGTTATAGCTGCCCCGACGGAGCCCGGCCGTGGCGTTCGCGCTGGAGCTGCCATGAAGCCATGTCCCCATCTCCTCTGCCCCTTGCACTGGGCACTGGCTCCTTTTCCCTCAGGGCTGAAGGGACGCGTGCCATGAACATTGGCGGAGGAGTGCCCCAGGGAAGCAACTGGGCCAGAGCAGCCCATCCCATGGCTGGGTCACTGCTTCTTAGAGGCCCCGCTGCCTCCTGCCGGAGCCTTTTTGGGTGGCGCGCCGTTGTCGTCTTTCACCTTCTTCAGCCTGGCCTTCCCCTTGAGGGGGGTGGAGAAGGTGAGGGAAGCTTTGCAGAACTCCAGGGGGAAGACCCCCACGTCCCCATCAAACCGGTTCTTGGACACCTGCAGGTACCGCTTCCCCGGCCCCGTCACCAGCTTCCTGTCCTGAAGGATCAGCACATTATCAGCCTCCTGGCTGGCCTGGATGTGAGAGACAGAGAGAAGGACATGGAGAGAGAGGTACCTGACTTGGACACACACCTGTCAGACCAAGGGAACCCAGAGCACTTCAGACAGTGCCTGTGTGTTTCTGTAAACATAAATGCCTCATGCACTTCTGAAAGGCAACCACTTCTGGGGTGGAACACGCATATAAAAGCGCCCAGCAAGACTATAGGACAGGAAGGGAAGAACTCCACAGCCAATTAAAACTGCAGGGGAAGGTAGGCAGAACGCGACTCCCTCGACTGGAATTCACCACTGACGTATGGGGAAAGCGTGTTGGCATCTGTAATGACCAAACGGAGAGCGGGCCGGATCTGTGTCACATTCTGACTCCCGGTTTTGTACCCTGTCTCCCGGTTTGTTCTGTGGTGAAGGCTGCCTGACTTTGCCAAGGGCAGCCTGTTGTGCTGCATCCCACACAAGTGCCTGGTTTGGAGAGGACTAAGAATGGGAAGCCATCCCAGAGCAATCTAGGGAGGTCAGCTTTGCTCTGCTGGCCCGACCCCACGGAACAATGAACTCTCTATGTAGAAGCCTAGCTAGGGGCAAGGGCTGGAGTGTCTCGGCCTGGGCACATGGCAAAAGGGTCAGAGACTGCGGGAGGGGGCCTCTGTGGAGGGGGCAGCCTAGGCAGAGACCACGGCCACATGCAAGACCAGGCTGGAGAGAGAGAAGGCAGGAGAGGCTCTGCCCAGGCTGAAATATGGACCAGATTCAGAGGAGTGAGTGTGCGGAGGGGGGTGGCAGGGAGGGAGGGCTGCCTCAGGACAGCTGCTGTTTTGCAATGACCTGTCACTCTAGTGACTGGAGAAGCCCTTGGCCAAGCCTGTGCTCCTTGCCTTCCTGCCACGCTGTCCCTGAAGGGGTTAAACTAGAAGTCCAGCCAGTCCACACAAGAAATCAACTTCCTGGACACTACAATACAAGTAAGGGATGGTCACATTAATACCACCCTGTACCGAAAACCAACTGACTGCAATACATACCTTCATGCCTCCAGCTTCCACCCTGGACACATTACACGATCCATTGTCTACAGCCAAGCCCTAAGATACAACCGGATTTGCTCCGATCCCTCAGACAGAGACAAACACCTACAGGATCTCCATAAAACATTCTTAAAACTACAATACCCACCTGGAGAGGTGAAGAAACAAATTGACAGAGCTAGACGGGTACCCAGAAGTCACCTACCACAGGACAGAGCCAACAAAGAAAACAACAGAACACCACTGGCCATCACCTACAACCCCCAGCTAAAATCTCTCCAACACATCATTAAGGATCTACAACCTATCCTAGCAGATGATCCCTCACTCGCTCAAGCCGTGGGAGGCAGGCCTATCCTTGCTTACAGACAGCCCCCAACCTGAAGCAAATACTCACCTGCAACCGTACACCATACAACAAGAACACTAACCCAGGAACCTATCCCGGCAACAAACCCCGTTGCCAGCTCTGCTCGCACATCGACTCTAGTGACGCCATCACAGGTCCTAACCACATCAGCCACACCATCAGGAGCTCATTCACCTGCACATCTACTAATGTAACATATGCCATCATGTGCCAGCAATGCCCCTCTGCCATGGACTTTGGCCAAACCGGACTGTCACTGCGCAAAAGAATAAATGGACACAAATCAGACATAAAAAATGGTAACATCCATAAACCAGTAGGAGAGCACTTCAATCTCCCAGGACACGCTATAGCTGACTTGAAAGTTGCCATACTTCTACAAAAAACTTCAAAAACAGACTTCAGCGAGAAACTGCAGAGCTGGAACTGATCTGCAAACCAGACAATCAGACTGGGTCTGAACAGGGACTTGGAATGGTTCTGTCATTACAAGAAGTAATTGTCACTGTTCACACATTCTCACCTTCTAATCAATGGTTGTGAATAGGCCTCATCTACTCTAACTGAATGGACTTTGCTAACACCTACCCTCCCCATTGTTGTTCCTTACCCTTGGCTGTATATATATACCTCCAATCTGTGATTTCTATTTCTTGCATCTGACAAAGTGGGTTGCAGCCCACGAAAGCTCATGCCTGCAGAAATTAAATGTGTTAGTCTTTAAAGTGCTACAGGACGCTCGTTGTTTTTGCTGTGTACAGACTAATCCTCTGGAACTTTTCAGGACAGCAGAGTCTCCCGTCCCACAAAAGGGGGCAGAGAAAGGGTCTAAGGCTGGGAACAAGCCTAGCGCCAGAAGAGTGACCAGGCTCTGCCCACACCCAGCAGTTTGGTCCACTCACAACAAACCAGTGCCGGTCAGGAGGGGGACTGGGCCAGCCAGGCTCTCTGGCACCGTTCTGAAACACCGATCACTGTTCTAGGATCCTACGGCTCTTTGGATGACTACAGCACTCAGGCATTCTGGCACCAGGGACAACAAGGCACCAATGTCCCCAAGAGACAGAGCCTTCTGCGAACCCGACACTTCATCCGATGGGAGGAGATAAAACCGGCCTGGATCCTCGAGAGGGAAATGACAGCCCCGCTTCCTTGAGGGCCGCCAGCACGTCAGCAGGTGTTTAATGAAGGCTGGCCAGGATGGGTCTGACCACGGCCTCTGAACCACGCTCAGGTCTCTCCATTTAAGGCCACTGAACGGAGATGTATGACTGTGGCTCGCAGACGAGCTCCAAGCCTTTCACAGCCCGTCGAGGCCCTGACACCCCGCTCTATGTTGGGACTCTCCTTCACACACTCACACCCCCCTTAAGAGACTGCGTGCTCCCAGCTGACCGAACGAGACCAATACAGGCTAAGGGAGGGTCGTCCACACACACAGCCACAGAATCCAAATGCAGCCCACTAGGGACACGTCTACACTGCGGGCGCGAGAGTGGCACAACTACGGCGCAGTGCGGATGCTTCCTACAGCGATGGATTTTCCATCGACGTAGTTTAACACCCCTCTCTGAGCAGCAGGAGCTATGTGGAGGGAAGAATTCTTCCGTCAACCAACTGCGTCTACACCAGGGGATAGATGGGCATAGCTACAGCGCTCAGGGTGTAACAACAAATACCAGTTAAGCATCAACGAGAAAGACAAATAAAGAATCCGGTTTAATCCAGACCTCAAAAGTGTGCTCCCTTCCCCAAGCGCTTAGCTGCCTCACTGCCCCTCCTTCACCAGAGCATGCCCTAGCGGACTGCCCTCTGTTAACTCTTATTTCATTCCCTGAAGAGGAGTTCCCACCTGCCCTGCTCTCCAAGGGACAGAGCGCTTGCACACAGCTGGCAGAGCAAACCCAGCTGGAAGTTTCACCCATGGGTGGCTGAGCCAAGGAGGAGGGAGAACTCCTCAGGTTCCAGATGCTATGGGAAAATGACAATCCTGGAACCGCCTAAGCCAGTTCAGTTTTAGGGGGCTGGAGCACATGACTTATGAGGAGAGGCTGAGGGAACTGGGCTTGTTTAGTCTGCAGAAGAGAAGAATGAGGGGGGATTTGATAGCAGCCTTTAACTACCTGAAAGGGGGTTCCAGGGAGGATGGGGCTAGGCTGTTCTCGGTGGTGGCAGATGACAGAACAAGGAGCAATGGTCTCAAGTTGCAGTGGGGGAGGTACTAGGTTGGATATTAGAAAAGAGTTTTTCCCTAGGCGGGTGCTGAAGCACTGGGATGGGTTACCTAGGGAGGTGGGGGAATCTCCATCTTTAGAGGTTTTTAAGCTGCGGCTTGACAAAGCCCTGGCTGGGATGGTTTAGCTGAGGTTAGTCCTGCTATGAACAGGCAGTTGGACTAGATACCTCCTGAGGTCCCGTCCAACCCTCATCTTCTACGATTCTATGATACTCCCAATTTACAAGAAACCCGCTCCTTTCCGGGCTGAGACCTGACATTGTCACAGACCCTCTCCCAGTGCTCACCATGACTCTGCTGTAGGGAACAGCCCCACATGTGCCTGAGCTCATTGCTATCACATACAAAGCCACACACAAGGCCACCACTGCCTGCTCATCACAACAGAACAGTGCATTCTGGGAGATGGAGTCCCCATGGGCCACCATCTCTTTTGGGAAGGGCAACTGTAAATTGCGCCGTTCTACGCACGTTAGGTGCAGCTCTGAGACTGCCGGCCAGCTGCTGACACAGCCCTGAGCAGACCCACGCCTGGGTAATTCCCAACAGCCACTCACCTTCGCAGACCCAAATATTGAGGCCGTCTGAAGCTCTCGTTCTTCATCCTCTTTCCGAGGGTGGATGACCAGGGTCACGTGACAACCGTTGTCCGTGGCAAACTTCCGGAAGGCACCAACAATGTAGTCTTGGACAGCAAGCCTGGAACGGCAAGACGGCAATGGGGTGGTAAGAAAGAGAGGCTGCTCGCGGCACAGGTGGGACGCTCCAGGAAATGCTTTCAACATGCAGACAACGAGCCTCTTGCATAAAGAGTGAAAGGTCAAGCTGAGAGAAGGATGGTCTAATGATTGAGGTGCTAACCTAGGACTTGGGAGAGCTGGATTTGAATCCTTGCTCTGCCACAGAATGCGTGACCTTGGGCATGTCACTTAACCTCTCTGTGCTTCGATTCCCCATCTATGAAATGGAAATAACAGCCCTGCCCTGCATCATAGGGGTGCTGTGAGGATAAATACGCTGATGATTATGAGGTGCTCAGACACACTGCACATCTACGGTTCCACAGGGGCAGGGGGTTAAGAGGATCATCATCTCCGCTTAACATACGAGGATATGGAAGCTGGGAGAAGGGGAGTGACATTCACACAGCCAGTATGGTGGAATCATTACCCAGGAGTCCTGATCACCAGATTCCTGCTCCGACAAACAGACCTTTAGCCTAGAGAGAAATCTCAGCCCGTCCTTAGAAGGGGTCGAGATGCACTCTTTGTTAAAAGCTGGTGCCAATTTTTTCTAACATAATTTGAACCTGCTGATTTTGAAAGTGACTGTTACCAAGCTGAATTTTGATGTTTAAACCCTCAAACTTGCAAATGAATATGGCCGCTAAAATTCCCCAGAAAGGTCTGAGATACCACTAGCCTGTGCATGAACTTGTCACACTGTCTGACTGAAAAAGAATTATGTCTATTAAGAGCAGACTTGAGAAGACGCACATCGTGGTTCTGACACCTACTGCACCCTAAGTATTCAATTCTTTATAATATTCATTCATCCATAGACCTTAATATTAGAAACAGGTTATTCATAACAGAAGTTATTTTTCCTGTAATATGTGAAATCATTTTCTTGCATGCTTAGCATTTGCTTTGTAGTACATAATGCTTTGTAGTTAGGGTAGAATTAACACGGAAGTGATGGTGATGGTATTTTTTACAAATAGAGAAAGCAACAGTAGTTAGATGACATGGTGGTTTAAAATCATAGATTAGGGATGGAAGGGCCCTCAGAAGGTATCTAGTCCAACCCCCTGCTCAAAGCAGGACCAACCCTGACTATATCATCCCAGCCAGGACTTTGTCAAGCTAGGCCTTAAACCTCCAAGGATGGAGATTCCACCACCTCCCCAGGTAACCCATTCCAGTGCTTCACCACCCTCCTAGGGAAAAAGTTTTTCCTAACATCCAACCTAGGATATTCCTAATATCCTCCCCCACTGCAACTTGAGACCATTGCTCCTCGTTCTGTCATCAACTACCACTGAGAACAGCCTAGCTCCATCCTCCCTGGAACCCCCTTCAGGTAGTTAAAGGCTGATATCAAATCCCCCCTCACTCTTCTCTTCTGCAGACTAAACAAGCCCAGTTCCCTCAGCCTCTCTTCATAAGCTACGTGCGGACACTCATATTGGTTACAGTTGTAGTAAACCATGGAACTGGAAGGAAGTCTCAAGACAGCCACCCTGGTTTCCTGGTCTCTGGGATTATTCACCAAGAATCAAGTAGTGAAGATGTGAGTGAAGCAGGTGAACAAGGACTGCACAGGCAGCCCACAGAAAGAAGATGGAAGATGAGAAACACAGAGAGGCCACGAACAGAATCGTGTCCATTTCTCATTCAGATCAGACAGCATCAGTCGTGTGGCACAGAAGTTGCCATGCTCAATACAAAGGCAAAATCCAGAGGTTACGGAAAGCAAGGAGATCTGCAATGGATGTACCAAGCTGTGGCAAGCTGTAGTGATCCCCATCAAGACACCAGTGTCTGCAATACAAAGTAGTCTAGTTCCGTGAAACCTACGGACCGGAGATGCTGCATCTCTTGTCAAGAAGTGCTTCACAAACAGAGGCTCATCTCTGGAACGACTTCCAAAAGGAATGAAGAGATGAAGGAGGCTGTGTCTGGTCACACGAGTGTTCTTTTAGCTGCAGTATGTGACTTCGCCGGCGCTGAGGGTCAGAACCACCTGCCTCGCTACATCCCAGTGGTGGGGTCTGTGATGAAAAGGAGTGAAGCTGTGAAATTACTGACCCAGCAACGCTTAGCCGTCAGAATTAGCGTCAGCCTGCAACCAATCAAGGCCAGGTTCCAGAGCCATCTGCGGTTTGGAATCATTACCGCCGTTTCGCACAGGAAGCTGGTATTGAAATTCCACACTCCTGCATCAGTCGGAGGAGTCAGAGGCCATAAGGTAGCCACTGCATGAGTTACCAAGGAGTCTCCAAGACGGACAAAGCCCTAGTGGAGAAAGCCCTATGAACTATGGACGCTGAGAATGGTGCTCCTACTCCTCCCAACCTGGTTCCTAGGAAATCTGTTCACTACGCAGCCAACAAAAATGATCTTTCCTGAATGACAAATGCACACGCCATGCAACCCACATCGCTGCATGGCAGAGAGAATCTGCCCCGATCTGATGCTGACTGATCTAAAGCCAGAGAACAGCAGCACACTCATTGTTCCTGATGCCAGAGACACCATCACACCAGCCAATAGGAGAAATGGGAAACCTAAGCCAGTATATTCCAGGGCCGTGTTTGCAAAGAGCGGCACTCTGAATGTGAAGAAAACTGCAATGCTGCAATGCAGGAAAGAGCTTCTGATACGGCCTTTAGCGTTAAACATCAAAATGAGAACTCAAGGTGGACACATTTCAACCAACTGCACATGACAACAGAACCAGAAATAACGAGCACTGGATATTTGCCAATCAATCATTCAAGTCCCTGCCCGCGGGCGAGACACCCTCAGCCCCATTCAACAGAGATGCAAACGGGTCATCAGTGCTGGGGCAGCAGTAAGTGGTTCTGCTGATGAAGGTCGCTACTATAAATTGATGGAACTAAAACGGGCCACGCCAGAGTACAGTGAGTGGCTTGCATTTAGGAGATCTTCACGTCTCAATAAACTTCCAAAAATGTACGGGTCAGCACACACAGGCTTCAGGGCTAACAGATGCCTGGACTGAAAGGGAAGTTCTTAGACCAAACTCTGCAGAACACGCTATGAATGGGAAGACATACGCCAGGGCGATGTGGGCCCACAAATGGGTATTTCAAGCACAGCGGTGCCTGTTTCTTCCACCCCTCTTGGACCATATAGCAGCATGTGATCAAGAACTTGAAGAGGATATCTGTACATTTTTATGGTGAGCTCATGTCAGTTCGTACTTCACAAAGGTTTTGAGATCTCACCTCCACATCAGTAAACAGCACAGGTAAAGATAGTGTGAACTTCAGTAGGGCCATCATTTCCATGTACTGCCACCAAAACCTGATCATGCTCAACTGTGCCCAGAGAGAAGGAAATTGGGAGCTGCATCTCTTCACCTTCAAATGTACTCTGCTGTTCTTCATGGGATCATGACCACACAAACTATGCAAGGTGGGGTGCCATGTACATCGCAGGAATGCACCAGCTACCAGGTGAAGTGCTCAAGGGATTCTCTTGTTGTCAGGAGATGCCAGCAGTTCAGTTAAGCGGGCCCTGATCAGAGCCAAGCGTGGTTTAACGGCACAGGGAAGAAAGGAGGTGGAATTGTAGACATCACCAAGACTCGCTCAGCCCTCAGCAGATGGGCCTTGTCTTACAACCCGGGAGCCCATATTGCAGCAGACACCAGAGCCATGGGCATCCACTTGGGCTTGGATGACCAACTTATTCACAACGAGTCAAGAAAGGCAAGGGAGAAACGTGACGATGAAGATGAGGGAGCACTCTTACAAACGCGTCAAGGCTTCAAGATTTTCTCTTAGGAGGAACCTCCCGCTTCATTGCAAAATACTGCAACACAAGACACAATGAAGTCCCACAAGACACACTGTTGAATGCAAAGATCTAGGACGATTGCAACTGGCCAGTTTTGGGGAGAAACAGCTTATGGCGCAAGAGGGGGAGCCTGGATGTGTACGCCGTCATGATCCATTGCCGAAAAATAACGTTCCAACTTTTTCCATGCTATGTGTGGCAGGGAAAGAAGTCAAAGGGAAGGTCTTAATCACGAAGGCAAAGAGAAATATGCTCCAGCAACTAATCACAGCCCATGAAGCCGGCAGGACAGTGAATCTGCAACAAATTTTGAAACATGAGTTAATGCCTGTCTCTTTGGCATTAGCATAGACAAGTGGCCGTCTAAGAACAGGCACAAAAGCAATACTGGGTGACGTACTGACAGCTAACGTCCAGTTCCCACCAACAGTACCCCGTTGGGAGAAGACTTGTCTAAGCCAGGGGAAAGCTGCCTGGAGTCAAAATATTTGGAAACCTTGCAGATACATTTGTAAAAACAGTACATACTATGGAGCAGACTTCCACAGACTAGATGTTGTGTTTGACAGGTAGGACAAGGAATCTATTAAGGGTGAAACAAGGCAAAAACGCTCAAGAAGTACAAGACCCATCTGAAGAGTGGTGGAAGGCAGATGTGTGCCTCTTCCAAGTAACTGGATGAAATTTAAATGTACTTCCAGAAGATAAGGAGGACTTTGCAGCATTTTTATCTGAGCAACTAATGACACCATCACCACATGATAAAATCATCATTCTGGCTGGTGGCTTTCAGGATGAGGCTGAAGCATGGCACTCGATACCAATCAGCTGTGTGCACATAAAAAAACAGCAGACGCCAGAATGGTTTACTGTGACAGTGCGGTTGTAGCAGGCAGGAATATTCAGCTTTTCGCTGGCTCACTACAACAGAATGACACGTAGGCAGCTCTGGCTGAATGCTGGCACATGAAAGGAACCAAAGCAGTTTCCTATTCCTGCCATTTGTGAGAAAAGACACTATGGACCCACCGTTCTGAAAACTCTGCTTCCATTTCATGCCCTGCCTCGTTGTGATACTAGTTCCTTTATTGCTGGCCACTGTAAGAAGACTGCATAGGAAGTTTCTCAGTAACTTGGTCAGCTTTTCACACACCTCGGAAAGGGTGATCTGGACTCAGGTGGGGAAGTGTTTGTTTGTGAGGTGTCTGGCACCGACGACTCATGCGCCCCTTTGTTCACACATTTGTGGGCATCAGAAGCTCTTCCCCCCAACGAAGGATGCTCTTTTCTTCCACATACAGAGAACTCATTACTAGGCACTTGTCTGGAGGCAGGCCCACTGCCCATATCCAATACTTCCTCTGCCAAATACAATGGGCTGGAAGCAGGAGAGTGGAGGTCTGGTGCCACAGCTCATGTCACTGCCACCAATACCAGCAGACAACATGGAGGTAATATTCTGTGGCAGCACAAGAGGGTGCAGAAGTCAGTGAGGCAGGTGCAGGACAGGGTGGCTTGTTTGTACAGGAGTTTGCAAACAGAGAACTGGAACAAGGTTGTGTCAATGTCCCTGACACTTAGGATGGTACCATTAAATAAGCAGATATGTCATAAGAAGAGACCTAATAGGAAGTAGATTCAAACTGCCATGGTCAAGAACCAGAGTTTCCTGATATAGTACAACATTAACACATGTGCATTAAAATGTTCACTTAACACATAGTCAATACTTTCACTTGTTTTCAAAACAGGTGTTTTCAAATGACGCCTTGCATTCCTAACAGTTAAATCAGCTTGCACATATAATAGCCAGGTACACATGCTCTTTCCTGGGGGTATATAACATTCAAATATTTCTAGTCCCTGCTGCCAAATAAAAACTGAAATTCAATAGCTTAATAAAAAGATTGTGCATATTGGTGCTCCCTTTAATTACATCCAGCAGCTCAGTAAGACCCAGATGAAGTATGCTAATCTGAAATGAAAAGGAAATAAAGATTTACTCCTCAGTGATTTCCATGTGTTACTTTGTTCTCTTTTTACACAAACGTAGCGTGGTAACAAGCATATCTGGACTCAACACACTCTAATTATCCTAAAAAAAACGTGTTACCAACTCTGCACAAAAAAATGCCTCCTACAGGCACGGACATGCTCTCTACAGTTTTAAAAAGCAGAGCTCTTTACAAAATAAAGCCCATCCTGTTCCACCTCAGGAATAAGCTGGGGTTTTGGATGGGCTGAAATCTGAGAGCAGAATAAAGAGATCAGCTTCCCTGCAATCCAGCTGACTACCCAGAAGTCCAAGAGTCCCCTGCAAGCAGCGAGCCTGTCCTCAGCCGTTCCCAGAGAGGCAGTCAGGCGATTTAGGTTGATACACACTGATGGCACCCCAGGCAAGAGCATAACACTGGGGAGTGAAAAGTTCTGCTCCAGCAGGGTACAAGGCCTTGGCGAAGAGCCAGAAGCATGGCATCAAACACGCCGCTCTCCATCCAGCGAGTGAGCAAAGGGCGTCATTTTCACGTGGGGATGGTAAACTGCAGCAGGCTACCATAAAGTCTCCGGCTGGCCAGAGAGAGAACAGCTCCTCAGCTCTGGTTCCCAGCAGCGGTGGGGCACGAAATGAGGGCAAGACGCAGTTCTGAGGAAAGAGGGGGACTTAAAATACTATTAGGAAGTAAAACGACCCTTGGATGATACAGGCTGGTTCCGTCCACCTTTCATTTCCAGAGGATTATCCATCGAGGTACTTCCTGGTGCTCATTGCCACAGTATCTGCACATGGCAGAGTCACTGATGGATCTGATACCCCTGGGAGGCAGGGCAGAGCTGTGGTCCCCATTGTTCAGATGGGGAACTGAGGCGCAGAGACTGAGCGACTTGCCCAAGGTCATCCAGGAAGTCTCTGGTGGAGCGGGAATTGAACCCACAACACCGGAGTCCTAAGCTGTCTCCTATCCACTAAGTCATCCTTCTTATGATCAACTAGAGTGCCATTTAGTGATCAGCGCAGCAGATGGCTCTACTCCTGACTCTAGCACAGACTTCCTGCACAACCTCAGTCAAGTTGCTTAATCTCTTTCAATTTCTCCCTCTACTAATACTTCCCTGCCCCACTGAGAGAGGATGGAACAGGTATAGGTGGAGCTGCACACTTTTAAATCAGCTGAGGCTCTGGCCACTGATGTTTGGGAAGCGTTTTGAGGTGCTAAGATGAAGGGCATGGTCCTGTGTCATTCTTACTGAGACTGGTTACCGGGGACCTGACCGCTCCTGTTCCAGATACTTGAAAAAGGTCAATGTCAGTTTATTTTGGGACTCACCTTGTCAGGGCAGGGACTGTCTCTTGCTATGTGTTTTTACAGTGCCCGGTACAACAGGGTCCTGATTGCAGCTTCTGAGTGCTGCAGCAAACGGCAAACGCCAAAGAAAGGCTGCACCTTAGAAACCAAGGTGCTCGCCTCTTGTGCATCACAAATACCCCATAATCCTGCGGTCCAGACCAAAGGCCAACTCAGATGCATGCTACCTCCCTATAACCCCCTGCAGATTCAGTCCAGTAAGAGCCCTTCCAGCACTAAAATGTTAACCGGTGTTGCTGTGCTCTGTTGGACAGCTCCCCCCTCACTCCCCAGAAGAGACTGCATTTCAGCAGCAGTTGAACTAACTCCTGTGCACGGTCTATGTATCAGGTTGCTCCATCTGCAAATTTCTTTGAGATCCTGGAGGTGCTGGAGAAGCACGAGACCATTCCATTAAAATAAAATAATTTAAATATCCCCTCCTCCAATGAACCGTTTTTCATCCATTACGGGTTTTATACCATAACTCGAACACTGCAGCACCACACACAAAGCAAACACCAGACAGGGAGTCACCCTGGTATTTCCTAAAACGACTCCACCTGAAGCAATTTTTTTTCTTTTTGCCCTGAGCATCTTGTCACATACAATTTCCAGCTGAGAAAACACTTGGCAACAAAAATCTAAACCCTGAAAATAGCGTAAACTCCAGGGCTCACTTTGCGGACACCATCGGGCCGCTCTCTTCAAATGAATTTTAATCGATGGATACCGAAAATCATATTACTTAGACTGGAAGCTCTTTGGGGCAGGGACTGTCTTTATTATACAGGCAGCACCGCCAGATGAGGGAAGGCTATCTGCATACACGGGTCAATGTGAGAAGAATGAGTGAGATGGGGCCTAAAGAACCAGGGTTCAGCGGTTCCTCTGGAGAGGACTGCACGAGGGGGTTCTAAGCCGGAGAGAGAGGGCACAACTGGAATGCACCAAGTAGGAGGAGAGGCTTACCTGTCCACAGTGAGCTGCTCCTGGCCCATCATGAACTGGAGATTGTCAATGATGACGTGGCTGATATCATACATGTACACAGCATGCAGCATGGTGTCTATCACTGCCCTGGCGGGGAAAACAGAAGAGGCTGCCTCAGGTAAACGAGTCACCAGAGAAGCTGGTTACTGATGCTGATGAGAGAAGGACTGGAGAAGGGCTTGTGGTTGAAGCACAGGACAGGGACTCTGAAGAGCCATTCCCAGCTCTGCCACGGACTCACTGCAAGACCTTGGGCAAGTCACCACCTCACCCTCCAGCTACACCAAGGGTTTGCACCCCGACCCACAGGATGGGCTGTGTGGTTAACTAAATCGATGTGCCCAAGGCGCTTTGGACGGAGGGCACCACAGATGCACGCAATCTGACCAGTCGCCTTTGACTGTCAGATGCCAAAGCAAAGGTCTGACCCTTTCTTGCCTGTAAAGCTGCAGCTGCTCTCTTCCCCCAGAGGCAGGGGTCTGCTCCCTCTACTGTCCCACAACAGACAGCAAGCATTTGGGGCCAGGGTCTCCGACCTGTTTTAAGCCCCATGCACACACTGGGCATTAGGTACCAAATAGCTTTGGTGATTCCATCCTGGCCATCTAAGTGCCCTGGATCACAGTCTGCACAGCAAGACAGGACCCTCTAGAGCAGTGGTTCCCAACCTGTGGTCCGGGGGCCAAAAGTGGCCCACGGCTCCCCTCCTGCTGGCTGCAGAAGGGAGCCGCTGTCTGAAGACCCAGGTGGAGCACATTGCTGCAGGGCTAAAAGACCAGCGCAGGCTCCTTGCTGCAGCCAAGGGGACAGGAGATCTGTGCTTCCCTCCCCCTTGCTGTGCTCCCTGCTACAGCCAAGTGCTCTGCCTGAGTCCCTAGGTGCTGGGGTCCCTGCTGGAGCCAGAGGGAGGGGAGCTCTGATTTTCCGTCCCCCTGGCTGCAGAAGAGAGCCACTGCCTGGGGACCCAGGTGGAGCGCACGGGGCTACAGGACGTGTGGTTTCCCTGCTGCAGCCAGGGAGATGGGAGATCAGCGAGGAGGCAGCCTCTGCGCTGAACTCACTGCTGTCTGGCAGAAGGGGTGGGAGGGGCAGCTGCTGTGGCCCTTCAGGGCTGTAAAAATTGTATCTGTTGCCCTGGAGCCAAAAAGGTTGGGAACCACTGCTCCAGACCCCTCTTGGAGGTGTGGTCCGGTGGACTGAGCACATGACTTGGAGCCAAGAACTGCCTAGTTCTAATCCCAACTCTACCGGCAGTTCTTGTGCAACCCTGGGGAAGTCCCTTCACCCCCCTTGTGCCCCCAGCAGCTCCACAGTGCGGTGCACAGGCTGTGAAGGTCTCAAGACAGCGGATGTGCAAGGGGGGGGCTGCTGGCAGATACGTTACTTGATGTTCTGGTGCCCGTGGAAGGTCATGAAGTAGAGCGGCAGGTCCTCGAACTTGTCTGCCCACTCGTCGAACTGGTCCAGCTGCTCCTCCAGCCGCCTCACCGCGAACTGGGTCAGCATGATCTTGGCCAGGCGCACGTTGTTAATCTCGAAGCTGCCCCACAGGGTGTTCACCCCTTGCACGCAGAGGTCCAAGGCGTACTCACTGATAAAGGTCGTCTTCCCGCTGCCCGTCGGGCCTATTTCAACGGAAACAGGGTTAAAAGGGAGTTTAGAGCAGAAGGGCTCTCTTGCTTTGCCAGCCAGAGGATATGAACATCAGGAAACTCTTCCTAATAGAGAGGGCCACTGGACTAGAGAAGAACCTCCCCAGTTGGGAGCTTCTTCACTTATCTTGGATGGGGAAAGCACTGGGGAACATGCTGTAGGGCACAGTCCTGCCCCAGTCGAGGATTAGATGAGACCCAACAGGCCTTTTCTGTCTCTAATGCTGAACGGCCAGACTGTGCACTCAGTTATGCTGCTGTACGCCCAGAGTTTTCCTATCTGCCTCACAAAAGGGTTCTCCAGATGAGAACAGTGCTGTGGGACTAGCGTGGGACCTCTCACGGCCATGCCTGGAGTAACAGCCAGGCTAGATGCGCAGAGAATTTACACATCACTTAAAGCAGGTTGGAGGAAAGAAACTGGGCCAAGTTTACCTGGATGTCCTTCAACAGGATCCACTGCGGCCACAAATCCTTGGAGAAATTTCTGCAGGTACCTGACATTTTCAAGTCGGGGGCAGGAACAAGGGGAATGTTATTTCTAAGGCCAATGGTACAGAAACAGGTTCTTTTTTCTTTAGGGTCTGGCTGCGCTTGCTGCTTATTCCTCACTGGAAATCAAAGGCACCCTTGGTAACATCACAGCAAGATGCTATGGTACAGGGTATGACGTTACCAGCATGAGCCAGCAAGTCCAGGTGGGGAAGAAAGGATTAAATAGGAACGCACCAGTCTGCAGCGCTAGTGAGTCCTGGCTAGAGGAGTGCTATGAATGACCAGGGGAGTGACAAGGCCTCCTCTGCAGGAATGGAGAGACCACCCCACCCCACTAGGCCAGCAACAGAGGGATGAAGAGCTCAAGTCCCACTCTCTCAACTCCCCCTCCCCCTTTCACCTGTAGCCAGTCACCTGTGAAGACGGTGAGCTCCCCTTTGCGGTGGCCCTTGAGGAGTTTGTTCAGCTCAGGGAAGCGGGCCCACTTGACCCCCGCCACCTGCTCCACGTCGGACAGCTCCCCGAACACCTCGTCCCGCAGCTGGCGGAAGGAGACGATGGACTTGTGCCCGGCAGGCAGGGCGGAGCGGAGGATCTTGGAGAGGTTCATGCCACGGGTGAAAGCCTCCAGGGGCCGGGGCTGCCGGTCACCGGGTCGCACCAGGGAGCAGCGCTTGGGGTTCAGCTTGCGGGCGAAGAGCTTGGCGGCTTCCCAGGAGCGGAGGTCCTCGCCCAGCCACAGGGTGATGCGCTTGAACTGCTCTAGGTAGGGAAGCAGGGCCGGGGGCAGGCAGGTGGCCCCCCGGGGTAGGGACAAGCTGGGCAAGCCAGTAGCCTGGTAGAGCGCCAGGGTGTCCAGTTCCCGGCCAGTCAGCACCACCTCTGTGTCTCTGCGGCCGATCAGGGGCAGCCCAAAGAGGTTGTGATAGGTGCTCGGCCGGGGCAGAGTGTTCTCCACGTAAAGTATCGTGTCCCCCTGGCACTCGGCCCCCAGCAGCTTCAGTCCCTTCAGGCTGGTGCCACCGGGGCTAAACCAAGGGAAGACCAGGGTGCGGGCAGCCCGCAGGTAGCGCACCCCGAAGCGTTTCAGGGTGGCGTCCGACACCTTGGAGATGCCGAACACGGCCTTGGCAGCCCGTGTCTCCTCCTCGTCCAGCAGCTCCCAGAGCGGCAGGGCCCGGTCCCAGATGTGGCGGGCGTCCTCCCCGGCCTGGTCGGCCCGGCCCAGCTCCTCCAGGCCGGCACGGGGGACCCCTTTGTGCTTCAGCTCCACGCAGGCCTGGAAGTCCTGCCAGGTGCCCTCGGCCAGGCTGGCGGTGCACACGAAGCTGCCCGTGGTCTTGTCGATGAAGAGGCTGTGGCGGCCGGGGGGCTGGGGTGGCGTCTGCCCCCCGGGGCTCTCGGCGAAGAGGCTGGCGGCGTGCAGGCAGCTGTAGCCGTCCTGGAAAGGGATGCCCTGGGCCCGCAGGTACTGGCGGATCTCGGTGACCGTCACGGGCGGGACGGGGCCCTCAGGGGCCGGGAGCGCCTCCTTCTTGTAGTGCCGGCGGCAGGGGCCGGCCGGGGCCCCCCGGCTCAGCGGGGCCCCCCAGCCCCTCGCCCAGCCGGCCAGCAGGCGCAGGGAGGCTCTGCAGGGGGGCACCCCCATCGCCCCCCCCCCGCCACCGCAGCCCCCCCTCCCAGGGCACCGCCGGGGCACCTGGGCCCCCCCCACACTTCCTCCTCCTCCCCTCCCCCCCCGGGCCTGGCTCCTGCCGCCCCCCGAACTCTCCCCGCCTCTGACACCCCCTGCCCCTCCCCCTGGCGCCCCCCGCCCCCCTCTCTCCTCCCCTCACAGCGCCCCTCCCCCACAGCACCGCTCCCGCTCCCCGCCCCTCAGGCCGGCGCCCCCCGCGCGCCCCCGCCCGCTCTCGGCCCCACCACGTGCCGCCCGCAGGCACGCGCCATCCTCCCCCCCTCGCCCCCGCGCGACCCCGGAAGCACAACAGGGAGCGCGGGCTCCCTCCCGCGCGTCATATCCGGTGGGGGGCGGGGCCAGGAGAGCCGGAAGCGCCGCTGCCGGCCGCGGCGGGTGGCCATGACGGCGCGCGGGACCCCGAGCCGCTTCCTGGGCAGCGTCCTGCGCAACGGGCTGGGCCGCTACGTCTGTCAGCTGCAGCGCCTCAGCCTGGCCTTCAGCCCCGGCGGGCAGACCTCGCGCGGGGCCAGGTGCGGGCCGGGGGGCGGGGCCCCGCGCTTGACCTCTGACCCCCTGACCTTTGACCTCTGACCCCTGCCTGGGGCGGGCAGGTGCCCTGACCTCTCCCCTGGAGGGAGGGGCAGGTACTGCAGCCCCTGCTCCCACCCCCCGTGCTCTGACCCCTCAGGGGGGACACGCTAAGCTGGGGGGCTGGGCTCCTGCCCCCTGCACCCCGATCTTCTGTCCTAGCTCCCGGGCCCACTCAGCGCACGGCTCGGTGCCGGGTCCCCCCCACACATGGGAGCTCACCTGCACCCTGACCCCCTCCCGAAGGGGTAAGACTCCCAGCGCGCCCCCTCGGCTGGTCTGGCGCCAACCCCTCACCTCTGATTTCTTCCCGCTGTTGTGTTGTGTTGTGGCAGGGGCTACATCGAGGAGAAGGTGGTGGACTTTGCCAAGCAGAACCCTGGCGTGGTGGTGTACGTCACCCCGAAGAAGTGCAGGTGCCCCACCGTGGTGGCAGAATATTGTGAGTATTGGGAAAAACGCGGCCTCCGGTTTCAGTGAAGGAGAGGCTTGTTGAGAACTCCACTGGTAGTGAACAGTCACCCCAGAGATACGGGGGTGTAAAGCACCACGTTGGAGGGTGTTTCTCCCAGATCAAAGGGGCTTGAGTTAAAGGGAAGGGCTATAGGAAGGTCAAAGAGAAATCAGCTTTGAGAGTGGATTAAGCTAAACCAGAACTAGGTATTCTTATTCCAGAATGAGTGTGTTCACACATGGAATTATTCAGGACTAGCTGTAGTGCTTTAAATTTACACTCTACCGTCACCTGAATTAATTTGCAAGCATAGACAAGCCCTGACTTCTAGACATAGGACAACGGATTTCTCTAGCTGTAAAACTGAGAGGGCTTTGTGAATGGAGAGAATCAAACTCCACCAAGAAAAGCAATGCCCAGACTGGACTGATGGCTGAATCGGGGGACTGACGTGACAGGAGCCCAAGGACTGCACCTAACTTGCATTAAACTGAGCAGATTGCAGCCACCTTCTCTTGCAATTAGATACAAAATAATCAGGAAAGGAATATATCCAAAACACATGGAACATCTGCTTCGTGTCGTGTCACTAAGCTCTTTGAAGTATATTGCAGATGTGCTGTCAGAATGCCCTGGGAAATGATGGTTTTTGTTAAAGGGACACCCAATTTAATCATAGTCTGAAAAATCATTCATCAAAAACCAGTAATAAGAGGATTAACAAGAAACTAAAAGGAAGTTTGTGTAAGTTTGCTTCTGACAGCAGGTATGCCTCAGATATGCCAATTCCCCTGTTTTGGGTCTCTTGCAGCAGCAAAGAAGAGGAAAAACTATTTTCAAATATGATTGTAAGACCACATCAGTTGGTCAGGGGCAGGCGTAGGACCTGAAACTTCGTTTAAGTCATTGTTTGTCAGCTTGAAATCTGAGAGAGACAAGGTGGGTGAGATAATCTTTTATTGGATTAACTTCTGTAGGTAGAAGAGACAAAGATGCCTGTGAGCTACACAGAGCTCAGACCTGAAGAACAGCTCCATGTAGCACAAAAGTTTGTCTTTGTCTCTTCCACCCACAGAAGTTGGTCCAATAAAAGATACTACCTCCCCCACCCCGTCTGTCTCATTTCCTGTGGGGTACAACACTGCTAATTTGAAATCTAGACAGTTTCAATGGGCTTTTAACATTTCCCTAGCAAGATGTTATCTTAGCATTGCAGTGTGCCTACTGACGGGTAGGTGGTGCCGTCTCCCTAGAATAGATTTCTTAGTTGCAAGACTGAGACGAAAAGCAGAACTGTATCTGGAGAAGAAAGTGCAAAGCAATCAGCATTTTGCTGTGGGATGGAAACACTAGAGAGGTATTGACATGGGAACACGAGGAAATGCATTGATTGGAGCCACCTCCTCTTAGAATCAGCTCTTGCTGGCAGTATTTATTTGGCAGTTCAAAGCAGGGGTAGCTGTGCAGGTCACTTCAGCCTCTGATTTGTGCTCACTGGAAATGGTCATATAGTTGCATAGTGCCCACACGGAGCAGAGCTGTAATCACAGAAGACAGGCTCCTGTCCCAAAAAGCTTACAGGCTGACTGATGGACTAGGCAGACAAGTGAGGATACGATATACCACGAAGGGAGAGGGTAAGATGGGTCAGACTAGTGAAAGAGGATCACTCCGTTTAGTTGCTAAGATGATATGGCGAGGAGAACCCTGTTAGTACTTGATCAGATGGCACGGCTGGTCATGGCTAAAGAAAAAAAAATGGCAGACGCTTCCTTGTCGACAAGACCATTTGCCTCCTGCTGGTGGGTGAAGTAGGGAGACGCCACCCCGACCCCTCAGCAGAAAGCCAGGCCGTCTCTCCTCAATCTCCTCTGAGGGGTAGCTGGGTGGGAAGGAGTGAGGGGTATAGCTTGCAGCCACGCCCCCAGACCGAACAGCTAAGCAGGGATGGATCAGGGCAGGATTTCAAATGAGAGGCAAGCACGCCCCAAGCACCCCCTAATTGAAATTGTTTCGCCTTTGCATCCCCTCCTCAAGTGTTGTGCGTGTTGCTGCTTGCTGTTCAACAGCTGTCACGTTCCACTTCATAGGTGGCTGCATTTCAGGGATGGGTGGAGTCCCTGTAGCTTACATTGGGGTCCTTTTGAGATGAGGTGCTACAGAAATGTGCTTTATTCATAGCCTTCAGCGGCAGCTCTTTCGCCCCCCAGGCATTCAGAGACCTCCATCCGAGCATAGCATAGATCCTGCAGGTCTGGGCTCTCCTCCCAGCAGGGCTGACTCCCTGAGCGCCTCTCTTTTCTTCCAGTGAACGGAGCCGTGAGGGAAGAGAACATCGGCGACAAGACAGTCGATGAGATAACGCAGCTCATCCAGAAGCTGGCCAACCAGTCCGGGCTGGAGGTCATCCGCATCCGCAAGCCCTTCCACACGGACAACCCCAGTATCCAGGGCCAGTGGCACCCGTTCACCAACAAGCCGAGCGCACTCAACATGCAGAGCCTGGGCAGACTGGAGCCACAGCCTAATAAAGTGTGACCTGCTGGAAAGGGTGTGTGGCCGGGCTCTGTGTGAGCGTTCGGGGTGGGGAGCTCTCGCCTTCACATCCAGAGATCCACGGGTTAAATGCTTCTGAGATGGGCTATTGTTGGCACTGTAGGCGCCTCCAGCTGAAGCTCTCCACGCCCCTTACCTGCCCCCTGGGATACAGAGGCCCTTTATCCCACCTTATGCAGGGGGAAAGGGAGGCACAGACGGGAGGTCACCAGCAAGTTGGTGGCAGCAGCAAATAGAACCAGCAGTGCTAATTCCCCGTCATCTGTTGGTAATCAACTGCCGTGTTCCGCCCCAGAGACAGCTGCATTTCAGGGGGGAGAGATCTCTACCCCTACAGCCTGTAGAACAAGGGGATCAAGGAGCTGGGGAGGCAGCAGTTCTGTTAGCTCCAGCCCCCACATTCAAGTTCCAAACTCTTCTCCCATCCCAGCTGTAAGGGTTTGCTGTTTTACCCCCTGGGGCTGGGCCCCATACCTCGGTTCCAGGTGGGCTGTTCACGGGGTGGGAGGAGGGATGAATGGAGCATTTCTTGTCGAGGGGGTTTCCAACTTCACAGCAGATGTGGTTGGACCCTCTCCCCGCCTGCCTGCCCTGGGGGAATTCCACAGCTGGGCCATTCCGCCTGCTGCCGATTTCCTGTGGCAGGAAGCGATGAAAAGCGTCTCTCGCTCCGATGGAGGGATCCGGTAGCCGTTCAGAGCAAAGGTTGCCCTGCTGCGAAACACGGCTGGCGGAGGAGCAGAAATTCAGGTCCTGCAGCACAGGCTGGTGCGGCTCCTGAGACAACCCAAGGGAGAAAAACCCCAGAGCTTCAGCCCAGGGAATTGGGGGGGAGGATGGTGGACTCAAGACCCAGACCCTCCCAGCCTGACCGATTCAGCCAGGTGGTAGGTGGCCAGCTGTTCACCAAGGTGCTGTGATCCCACTGCTGAGTCACCGACCGGAAAGGGGGGTTGATCAAGCTGTGAGCCCCCTGGGTTTGGCCTAACGGGGGGATTACGCATCGTGGAGGGGATTTTGTGCCAGCAAGGGGCATCAGCTCGGCAGCCCGGGGGGGAGGAGAGTGGGGTTATTGGCGGAACAGGAGCTGCAGCGTCTCCTGCTCTTCCCCATGTGCCCCAGCCTCACTCGGTTGCCGTGGCCCATTCAGCCCTTGGCCTTTGCTGCGGGGGCCAGTCAGCACGACTGGCAACGGGGGGGTTGGCCAACTCCTGCTGAAGCAGCTGGAACCCGGCTCTCCCGGCCGCTGGCCGTGGGCGAGGCAAGGAGGACAGACCCAGCTCCAGCCAGGGCAGGGGCGCTGGTGTTGGTTGTGTGACCCAGCAGCACTTCCCTCCTCCCCCAGGGAGGGCCGGGCCCCCTCTCCTGCTGCCCCTGGACCATGGGCAGCTGTGCGAGGAAAGCGAGGGGCGTCCCCCCATCCCTTGAGCATGGCTGTGCCTGGCCCAGGGCAGTGCCCACTCATCACGCTCCGTCACCAGGGGGAGGCACCCTCAGGGCCGGAGCACAGCACTGGGCAGACACCACGCCAACATCGCCGCCTCCCCCCCTCCCTCCAGCCGGCCTTGAGCTGCGCTCGGTGCTCTGCCTGTGGCCCGGGTGGCACCCACCCAACCCCCTGCTTGCCGGACAGGCCTTCTGCGCGGCGAGGGCTGCCACATCCAGCCCCTACCCGGGCGGCTTCTGTCACCTCCAGCCCACAGCACCAGCCCACCCAGGCCTGCTCTGGCCACCCTTGCTAAGGGGGGGGGGGGGGGGCAGCTCCTCCTCCTCTCCCTGCGGGGCCCAAATCCCCTTGCCCTGGGAGGAAGCTGGCTGCATCCAGCCTGGCTGGGCAGAGGGCTGCCCACGGGGCCAGGAGTTGGCAGCCCTGCCGGGTTTCTCGCTCTCCCCCACACCAGGCAGGTTCCCTGGGCAGGGAGGGAGGGGAGGCTCACTCGTTAGAGGGCAAGTGTGCAAAGACCTTCGCTCACTCATGCAATCCTTTTCGCACGCTGCAGCTGATCAGCTCCATATGCTCTAAGCCTGGGGCCGTGGGGGCACAAGGCTCTGCCACGCTGCCCTGGGGCCGTGGGGGCACGAGGCTCTGCCACGCTGCCTAGCCCCCCGGCTGTCAGCTGCATGGCGGAGGCTGGCGCGGCAGTGGCCAGGTGCCCTGAGGCAGGCCAGGAGGGGAGCTCCAGGCGGGCAGGGCGGAGGGGCAGCAGGCCGAGGCTAGGCTGGTTTCCTAGGAGGCCAGCCCTGCTCGAAGAACTGCCCTGGGTGGGCGGGGAAGCCGCCGTGGGGCAGAGGCGCGTCGTGCAGCACCAGCTTCACCGAGGCTCCAGGCCCTCGCTGGGGCAGGACCAGCTGCTCTCCAATGCCCCAGGAGAGTTGCCAGGACCGGCGAGTGGAGGGCTCTGAGCAGAGATGTCCCCTCATTGGGGCCAGACTCAGAGGCGGGGGGAGAAGGGCCGGTGCCTACAACCAGGCCCCCTCCCCACTGCCTAGGTACCTGCTGGCACAACCCTGACAGATGGCAACTCCTGCCCGGGCCAGTTCATGACACCCCCTCCCCCCACAGGCAAAGCAGTGGGGGCCATGGGGCAGGGTGTCCTTCTCCCCACAGGAAGGACCCAGTGCGCCCAGCTGCCATCTGGGGACTATTTCCCCACAGAGGAGGCGGTTCTTTTTAACCACGCTGCTGTGACCTGCTGGCTGGAAAGTGTGGGCCCCCCCCCCCACCCAAACACCAGGGCTTTCCCGTGCCGGCGTTCAGGGCGGGGGGCAGCTTGTCAGGCCTGGTCTCGGCCTGGCCGACCCTCAGCGTTCAAAGATCAGGAGACCAGCTTAAAACCGGCAGCCTTTTAAAACTCACCGGCTGCTGGAAGGGGCTGGCCGGAGGGGCAGACGTGGGGTTTTGTTTAGCCAGAGCCCAGCCGGCTGCTGTGTGTGTGTGGTGCGTGCAGGGAAGCGGGGTGGGGCGCCCACTCCTTGTCAATATACGAGGTCACGCCCAGAACACACCTGATTCGGATCGTCGCTGCCCCATCCTCACGGAAGCAAGCCAGCGCCACCCCAGCTTTTGGCCGCAAGCAGGATCAAAGGGCTGCCAATAATCCATCCGAGGGGTGTTTTCTTTGCCCTTTGGGGGTCGAACCTTTCAGTCGCTCCCGGGTCCCGTTTTCAAGCTTTTCTCCAGCGCTACGCAGACTGGAAGCCGGACGGGCCTCCCTTTGAAACGACAGGTGAGCGTCTCTCATAATCACAGGACTCCCAGCGCTGGGGCTTCCGGAGACGTGCCGAACGTTGTAGGCCAGGCTGCTCTGGTGAACCTTTCTTCGCTAGGAGCTAAGCAGAGGCTGCCCCCCACCCATCGCACAGGGGCAGCCGGCTAGGTGGTAACAGCGGCTGAGGGCTGGTCTGGGCAGGGATCTGAATAGCAGATCCTCGCCTGAACCAAACCCTCACACCTGGAACCCTCCCGCCCAGCTGCAGCGCGTGGGCTGGGTTCAGCCTGTGACCTGGAGGTCAGAGAGGCCAGACACCACGGTGACAGGTGCAGTCTCAGAATCTGAAGAGCAGAGAGGCGCCAGGGCCTCAACACCACCCTTAGGGCTTGAGTTTAATTATAGCCACTGGCCGGGTCCTCAGCCGAGTTCCGGCGAGGACAGTGCAGCTGAACGCATCTACCCCCGCTGAGCCCACTGCCTCCGTTCACCCTGGAACCTACTGACAGCATTTAGGGATGACAGCGCTGGGGGCTGGTAGAAGTCGCTCCCTGGCGGGTCAGATAGTGCCCTGCTATCCTGGCGCAGAGATGGTCTAATGGGGTGACCCCGGGGCTCTGCCAGTCCCATGGCCAGGGAGGGTTTCCTCATGTCATTCTGGAGGGTCTGCAGTGCCCAAATGAACGGTGCCTCTTTGCCCTGGCAGCTATTCCCCTCCCCCCCCCACCCCCTCCGCGGTGCCACCCACTGGCAGAGAATCGGCCCCAGACTCACGCCAGGCTGGCTCGTTCAGACAGATCCAGGTTTATTGAGCGACCCGCGAGGCGCACGGTGCTGCATGCCGCCGCTTGGACGGTCCACAGCGGGACGTCGCTGAGGACGAGCCGGGTTGGCACATGGGGCTTAGATCAAGCTGTCCTGGAGAGGAGGAGCGTCCAGTTTGCAGGGCTCCTGCCCCACACCTTCCCCGGGGATCAGCCACGGATACAGCCACAGCCACGCGGACCCTTCCCTCTCCAGGCCCGGGCAGCCTGAACAGCCCTGCAGCAACGGCCTGGGAGGCTGCAGCGTACCCCGGGCTACGGCAGAGCCTGGGTCATTGCTGTCTACCAGGCTGTCCCGAGCCCCACGCCCCGCGCCTCCCAACACCAGGCAGGGTGAAACGACCCTGGCTTTATGGAGGGGAAACCGAGGCCTCCGGCTGAGGAGTGGTGGAGCCCTTGGAGGCGGCTGCCTGGGTGGTTTTGGCCCAGAATACCAGGGCGGCCTGGTAACGGCGCGAATGCCCAAGTCAATTAGCCAGGGAGAGCTGGTGACCAATTCCCACGGCGTGCGAGCCTGCCTGAGAGCAGGGCCGGGGGCCCAGGGGAGGGGGGTATCGCTTGGCCTGCTTTGGGATCAGATGAAACAAAGGAGAATTTGGGCTGCCTCGCGGGAGCAGCTTCCTGGGCTCGGCCAGGCCGTGGGAACGTTGCCCCCCCGTCTTGTCTCTCTCTCAGGGCCTGTGCCGTTGGCCAGAAGGCAGAGCTAGCTACGGCTGCAGTCGTGCCTTGGCCCTGCCACCTCTCTCCCCCCAGGACAGTCGGTCACGTCTGTCCGTGGCCAGTCTGGAGCCGACTGTCCCTGCCTTGGAAGGGACGCTCGCCGCCCGCCGTCCGTGCAGGAGTCCCGGGCGCTGCTGTCCTGGACCCACGCTCAGCTTGCACCGGGCTGGGGAAGCTGCGGCCGAGCGGTGGTGGACGGAGGGAGGCCGTGGAGATCAGATGTTTCCGTGCCTCGCGTTGGCCTTCTCGGGGCAGCCCGCGCGTAGCCCCCGGGCTTCGTGAGAACGA
Organism: Emydura macquarii macquarii; assembly: GCF_026122565.2. NCBI lineage: Eukaryota > Metazoa > Chordata > Testudines > Chelidae > Emydura > Emydura macquarii. The sequence continues at coordinate 9,860,714 of NW_027133829.1, read as the reverse complement.
GCTCTCCCCGGCTGGGCAGGAAGCCGGCCTCTGCCGTGCGTGTTGCATGCTCCCACGCGGCCGGGGGCGGGTTGGAACGAATCCAGGCTGTGCACGTAGGCCTCAGGCACCAGCGAGGGCCAGGACATTGGATCTCGGGCTCCCAAAACGCGGGAGCTGCAGGGGAATCCCCCCCGCTGCCGGCGTGTCAGTCAGGGCACATGGCGCACGCCTGCTGGTCTAGCCCGTGGTGCTGAGCCTGCGCGCACACACACACGCACACGCCTGCACACACACACGCACACACGCCTGCACACACACACACGCACCCGGCAGGGCCTGTGGCAGTGCTCCCCAGCTCCGTTCCAGCCTGACACAGGCTGTGGGGAGGGATGCGGGGGTCCAGGCTGGATGGGCAGGTGGGCGGGCAGGTGGGCGGGCAGGCGGCGCTGGGACGGGAAAGACCCGGGATACAGAGGAAGGAAAGGGAGAGGGGCCGGAATCCGGGACCAGCTCCCACGCCCAGTTACGCCAGGGTAACCCAGGGCGCCTCCCCGGGGACAGAGCGCAGGCACCAGCCCACGGCCCGTGTACCCCGTCCCAGCCGGCAGCAGGGTCTAGCAGGGCACGGGACAGCCCCACGGCAAAGAGCCGAGCATCCAGGCGGGCCCAGCACGAGCTGGGGGCAGGGAAGGCTTTAAGCTGTACGCCAGGGGCACAGCGGTGCTGAGGCAGACCGGCGGCCGCCCCATCGGGCGACCCAGAGGCGCATGTGCCCGTGGGATGGACAAAGGCCAGGCTGGGAGTAGAGAGCGCCCGGGGCTGCCCTTGCGCCGACAGCTGCCACCTGCAGCCGTGGGTCTGGCAGAAGCTTGCTGGGTGCCAGGAAGGGGGCAGCCTGGGGGCAGGACGCCCCGAGAGCGTCCCAGGATGGACGTGGCTAAGGGCATCTGGGCAGGGGCTGGGGAGATCCTGCATGGCTCCGGCTGGATGTGAACCCTGGCACCGCACACACGCTGCAGTGACCCCACGTACCACTCCACTGTGACTGTCTACACACACACACACACACAGAGGCACACACACACACACACACACACACACACACACACACACACTGCAGTGACCCACTCCACTGTGACTGTCTACACACACACACACACACACACACACGCTGTGACCCCGACGTCCACTCCACTGTGACTGTCACACACACACACACACACACACACACGCTGCAATGACCCCGAACCACTCCACTGTGACTGTCTACACACACACACACACACACACACACACACTGCAATGACCCCACGTACACACACACACACACACACACACACACACACACACGCTGCAATGACCCCGACGTACCACTCCACTGTGACTGTCTACACACACACACACACACACAGGCACGGCAATGACCCTGACGTACCACTCCACTGTGACTGTCAACACACACACACACACACACACACTGCAATGACCCCCATGTACCATTCCACTGTGACTGTCTACACACACACACACACACACACACACACACACACACACACAGACCCTGCAATGACCCCGACGTACCACTCCACTGTGACTGTCTACACACACACACACACACACACACACACACTGCAATGACCCCCACGTACCACTCCACTGTGACTGTCTACACACACACACACAAACACACACACACGCTGCAATGACCCCCACGTACCACTCCACTGTGACTGTCTACACACACACACACACACACACACACACACACACACACACTGCAGTGACCCCCACGTACCACTCCACTGTGACTGTCTACACACACACACACACACAGGCACTGCAATGACCCCGACGTACCACTCCATTGTGACTGTTTACACACACACAGGCACACACACACACAAACACACACACAGACGCACCCACTCTGCAGCGACTCTTCGCTCCCCCCCCCCATGACCCGGCTGCGGGCTGGCATCGCTGGGAAAGCCCCGGGGCTGCGTAGCTGTGACAGGCCGGTTGGTGACTGAGCCTGCAGCCGATGGAGGGGGGCCGGCGCCGCTCTCCCCTCACCAGGCCAGGCCAGCCGGCGTCCCCTCAGTCCTGCGCACCGGCCTCGGGAGCCGCAGCTCGGCGCAGCCAGGCCCCAGCCCCATCGTCACGCCGCACAGACTGACGGGCACCTGCGGGGAGACAGAGACAAGGGCTGGCGTTGAGGAGTTTGCACAGAAGATGCGGCAGGCTCCCCAGCCACACGCCATGATGGCTACACCCCCCGAGCGGCGCTGGGACCCCCTGGCCCCTGGTGGGACCCCATGTGCCCCCAGAGCGGAGTAGGACATCCCCGGCGCTGGGAAGTGCCGTTCAATTCTGCCCCCCAGCCAGGAAACCAGCTGGGTTCTCCTGTTCCAGCTCCATGGCCACCCCCCAGCTCTCCAGGCAGGGACTCAACGTGCCGAGACCTCCGCCACTGCCCAGCGCTGGAGCTGGGATGCCGGCCCCCCAGTCCCAGGCTGCACCACTGCCCGCTCCCTCGCCCCGCCACCTCCCATGGGTGGCGCCTCCCGCTTTCCAGCTCTCGCCAGGGCCGGCTTCCCCTTCTCTGCCTCTCGGTGGCTGTGACGCAGGAAACGAGGGCACTGCAGAAGCAGCCCCCCACCCCCTGCATTTGACCGCTGAGCAAATCACAGCCGCTTTAAAACCCAGAGACTGCCAGCTCCTCGGGAGACGGGGACATTCTCAGGCTAGCTGGGTCAGGGGAAGGGCGTGGGGTGGCTATACCCAGCATGGGAAAAGGTGCAGAGATGGGTAACAAAAACCGGGGGGAGGGAGAATGGAAGTGTTTCCCTGGGGGAGAGATTAAAGACTGGAAGTGTGAAATCAGGAAGGCCAGAGCACAAGTGGAGTTGCAGCTGGCAAGGGACGTGACAGGGAACAAGGGTTTCTACAGGTATGTTAGCAACCAGAAGAGGTCAGGGAAAGCGCGGGCCCCTTACTGGCTGGGGGAGGCAACCTCGGTGTGTGGAGAAAGCTGAAGTACTCGATGCTTTTTTTTTGCCTCTGTCTTCACAGATTCCTGCACCGGGCAGCACAGAATGGGGAGGAGGTGAGCAGCCCTCAGTGCTGACAGAACAGGTGCAGGACTGTTTAGAAAGGCTGGGCATGCACCAGTCCATGGGGCCGGATGCAGTGCGTCCAAGGGTGCTGAGGGAGTTGGCTGAGGTGATTGCAGAACCATTGGCCTTTATCTTTGAAAACTCGTGGCAATTGGGGGAGGTCCTGGACAACTGGAAAAAGGCAAATCTAGCGCCCATCTTCAAAACAGGGAAAGAGGAGGATCCAGGGAACTACAGACCAGTCAGCCTCATCTCAGTCCCCGGCAAAATCATGGAGCAGGTCCTCAAGGAATCCAGTTTAAGGCACTTGGAAGAGAAGAAGGTGATCAGGAACAGTCAGCATGGATTCACCAAGGGCAAGTCATGCCTGGCCAACCTGATTGCCTTCTATGAAGAGGTGACTGGCTCTGTGGATGTGGGGAAAGAGGTGGATGTGACATAGCTTGACTTTAGCAAAGTTTTTTATAAGGTCTCCCACAGTATCATCAGCAAGTTAAAGAAGTATGGGTCGGATGAATGGACTATAAAATGGATAGAGAACTGGCTAGAGCAGTGTTTCTCAATTGGTGTTCCACGGAACCCCTGGGTTCTGAGAGCAGCTGTTCTCCGCGCCGCCGAAAAAGGGAAGATGTCTCGGATTTTCTAGCGGAGGGTATCCAGTGTAAGTGTAATCTAAGTAAGAAATGCTGACCTTTGCTTATTTCGACATTTGAAGACTGCTAAGAGTTTGGGGGGTTCCGCAATTATTTATGGAGTTCAAAAGGGTTCCGTGGCCAAATTTAATTGAGAAACACTGGGCTAGAGCATAGGGCTCAACAAGTAGTGATCAATGGCTCCATGTCTAGCTGGCAGCCGGTCACAAGCGGAGTGCCCCAGGGGTCAGTGCTGGGGCCGGTTTTGTTCAACATCTTCATCAATGATCTGGAGGAAGGGGTGGATTGCACCCTCAGCAAGTTTGCAGATGACACTAAGCTGGGGGGAGTGGTAGATACCCTGGAAGGTAGGGATAGGATACAGAGGGACCTAAGCAAACTGGAGGATTGGGCCAAAAGAAATCTGATGAGGTTCAACAAGGACAAGTGCAGAGTCCTGCACCTAGGACGGAAGAATCCCCTGCACAGCTACAGACTGGGGACCGATGAGCTAGGCAGCGGTTCTGCAGAAAAGGACCTGGGGGTTACAGTGGATGAGAAGCTGGTTATGAGTCAGCAGTGTGCCCTGGTTGCCAAGAAGGCTAATAGCATATTGGGCTGCATTAGGAGGAGCATTGCCAGCAGATCAAGGAAGTGATTATTCCCCTCTATTTGGCATTGGTGATGCCGCATTTGGAGTATTGTGTCCAGTTTTGGGCCCCCCACTACAAAAAGGATGTGGACAAGTTGGAGAGAGTCCAGCGGAGGGCAACGAAAATGATGAGGGGGCTGGAGCACAAGACTTATGAGGAGAGGCTGAGGGAGCTGGGCTTGGTTAGTCTGCAGAAGAGAAGAATGAGGGGGGACTTGATAGCAGCCTTTAACTACCTGAAAGGGGGTTCCAGGGAGGATGGAGCTAGGCTGTTCTCGGTGGTGGCAGATGACAGAACAAGGAGCAATGGTCTCAAGTTGCAGGGCGGGAGGTCTAGGTTGGATATTAGGAAAACTTTTTCCCTAGGCGGGTGCTGAAGCACTGGGATGGGTTACCTAGGGAGGTGGGGGAATCTCCATCTTTAGAGGTTTTTAAGCTGCGGCTTGACAAAGCCCTGGCTGGGATGGTTTAGCTGAGGTTGGTCCTGCTGTTAGCAGCGGGTTGGACTAGACACCTCCTGAGGTCCCTTCCAACCTTCATCTTCTGTGATTCTATGGTCAGCTTGGAGAAGAGAGGACTAAGGGGGATATGGTAGCGATCTATGTAATCATGACTGGTGTGGAGAAAGTGTCTAAGGACGTGTTATTTACCCCTTCACATAACACAAGAAGCAGGGGTCACCCTTGCTGCCCCCGCGCCTGTCACCCCGGGGCTGAGCCGAGCACCGCACGTGTCAGAGCAGGCTCAAAGCGCCGCTGGATGGGGAAACTCCCCACTTCCCCATGTGGAATCTACCCCCCCCCCAAATCACCCAAGGGCCAGGATGGGCATCACTCCGGCCAAGGGCACAAAGCGCTTCTCTGCCAGTACAAACGCTGACCCTTGCACGGGCCCACCACCCACCGGGACGGGGCGAGGCCTGCCCTATGCTTGGGGATGGAGCCCTGGGCCCTGGAGTCAGGGAACACAGCACCTGGCAGGACAGGTGGAGGGAGACAGAAAATAACCCCCGTGTCATTTGTTCAAACCCTGGGAGCCGTCCTGAAGGGAGCTTTTCTGTGACACACGTGCCACCCGCACGCCGGGCAGGGGGAGCCACCTGCGTGGGAAGGCAGCCATCCCGAGCCCCACCCTGCCAGGTATCCACACACACTCACCCCCACACCGCCCTGTCCTTGTGTGCACACACACGCCTACACACCTCCTGTCCTTGTGCGCATCCCCCCTCCCATCCTCTGTGTGCACACACCTACACACCCCTCCCCTGCCCTTGTGTACACACACACACACACACACACACACACACTGTGTACTGATGCTCAAAGGTCCTTGACCAAACAAAACCACACAGCAGTGGACGGCTGTCGCCAGGCAGGCTGGCCTAGTGGTTCCAGCCCTGGGCTGGGACTCAAGCGCTGCGGGTTCCATCCCGGCTCTGTCCCAAACTCCCTGTGTGACGCTGGGCAAGTCCTTCGGTCTCCATGGGGCTCAACTCCCCTCTCGTCAGTGGGGACCGCGCTCCCTCCCTCCCGCCCACCGTGGGTCTGTCTGACTCTGTCTCCGTCCAGCCCCAGCCCGACAGGGGCGGCTAGGCACTGCTCGAACAGAACCAAAACCCCGCACGGGCAGCCCACGAGATGCCAAAGCCACGGCTCTGAGACCCCGGGCTGGGCGAGCCCCTGCCAACTTCCCCCAGGGGCAAAGCGTTCAGAGCCGAGCGGGCGTTGGGACGCTGCCCAAGAGCAGGGCAGCCAGATTACCCCTGCCCAGCTGGCTATGCCTCAGCTACGTGCGTGGAGTCCCCGCGCGCCAGGAATCGGCTCTGATCCCCGATACCGGGGCAGAGGGGCCGTAGGAAGCGGCCTGCCGGCCCTCAGCAGAGGGAGCTCCCGCCTTCCATCACCTACCTCTGCTCGTCACACAGGGGCCGGCTCCCACCGCTCCGCGCCTGGCTGCCGCTTCTGTGCTGAAAGGGCCGGTGGGGAGACCTCTCCCACCGCCCCGCCGGAGCGGTCCGATTCCACGGGCTGAGGCCAGCGTCCAGACACGTCTCCTCCGGCCGGATAGTCCCCCCACCCCCCCGATACAGCTGTGTCTCCGGCTCCTGTTTCCGGATCATCATCTCTTTATGTATAAATAGAAACCCCCGTGAAATCCATTTCCCTTGAGGGCGATCTCCAACCCAACCCAGCGAAGGTTTGGGGGATCTGAGCGCTCCAAGTCCCGGCTGGAGCCCGGCCTGGCCTGGCCGTTCGGCCGAGGAGGTAGTTTCGCTGTGAGTTTGTGTAACACTGGCTGGGAGGGGACGGGGGCGGAGGGGACGGAGCCTGAACGGGGCTGGCGCCTGGGGGCCCCTACACGGAGCTCTCGTCCAGCTTCTCCACCAGCTGTGTGTGTTTCCGCTTCTCCAGGATCTTGCTCAGCTCCTGGGCGAAGGAGGTGTTGTGGAGGGACGAGGTGCTGGGCTCCTCCTGCTGCTGGAGCAGCACGTACCTGGCCCCGTTCATCTTGCGCAGCGTGTTGGGCAGGGCGGCGGAGAGGCCGTTGGTGAACTCCGCCGGGAGCGGGGGGGGCGGCGGCGGGGGGGCGGCCAGGGGCATCTCCCTGGCCGGGGAGGCGGCCGGGGGGGCCTCGCCCGGGATGATCTGCAGGCAGCCGTCCTCCTGGCCCTTGCCCGGGTGGTTGGCCGAGACCGTCTGCAGCTCCGCCGGGAGGGCGCGCGGGTCCAGGACGTACCTGCCCTTGCGCCGTTGCAGGCAGGAGACGTGGAGCAGCCCCGCGCCCAGCACCAGGCACAGCCCGGCCAGCACGGCGATGACCGAGATGTAGACGAGCTTCCCGTCGGGCGAGGCCTGGCGGGCGGTGCGCGGCGGGGCCGTGGGGGCCGGCTCCTTGGGCAGCTCCGGCAGCACGGTCAGGGCGTAGTCGGCCAGCGGGGAGCGCAAGCCGCCCTCCTCCCCGTAGCAGCTGTACTGGCCGCTGTGCTCCGGCTGGGCGTCCGTCACCAGCAGCCCGTCCACCCCCACTCGGAAGGGGCCCCCCTGGCCATCCGCCAGCTCCCCCGTGCCGTTCACCAGCCAGGTGGCCTGCGCCAGGTTGGAGCGCTGCTCGCAGGGCAGCAGCACGTCGTCGCCCCGCAGGGCCGTCCGGTTCCTCTGCACGGGGCGCGCTGGGGGAGAGACGAGACAGGCAGGGCTTACGCACAATCCCCACGAGCCGGCGCCCCATGGCCCGCGCCCCCCCAGGAACAGCAGAAGCTGTGCTGGGCCCGGAGAGCTCCCAGAATGCCTTGGGACTGGTGCTCCCCCCCCAGTGCAGCGAGTGGTCAGGGACCTCCCTCCCGGGGAACGGGGGTAAAGGGGGGAGCCGGGAGGGGGCCAGTTTCCCCTTCTCTCCCAGGCAACCCCAGAGCAGCTGGCGCTGCCAACGGCCCGAAGCGCCAGGGCCGGATCCCCCCCTCTGGCTCCTGGGGGCGGAGGCTGGAGGTTCCCAGCGTGAATATGCCGGTGGGGACCGGAGCAGAGGCTCACCCTGGGCAGAGCCGTTCCTGCAGCCTTCCGTGCCGCGCCGCACGTCCTGGGTCAGCTGGGCCCTGGGAGGAGCAAGACGAGCCGTGTCAGCAAGGGGTCGGTGACTGGCGGCCCGAAGAGAGACACGTACCACGTGCAAACGCAGCCTGGCCTGCAGACAGACGGACACACCCTGCCCCGCCTGCAGACAGACAGACAGACAGACACACGCACAAAGCACACCTGCAGACAGACAGACACAACCTCGCCTGCACACAGACAGACAGACACTCGCACACAGCCCTGCCTGAAGACAGACAGAGACGTGCACAGCTCACCTGCAGACAAACAGACACAACCTCACCTGCACACAGACAGACAGACAGACACTCGCACACAGCCCTGCCTGCAGACAGACAGACACATGTACACAGCCCCATCTGCAGACAGAGAGAGACGTGCCTAGCCTCGCCTGCACACAGACAGACACATGCACACAGCCCCGCCTGCAGACAGACAGACACTTGCACACAGCCCTGCCTGCAGACAGACAGACACTGGCACACAGCCCTGCCTGCAGACAGACAGACACATGTACACAGCCCCGCCTTCAGACAGACAGAGGCGAGCCCAGCCTCGCCTGCACACAGACAGACACATGCACACAGCCCCGCCTGCAGACAGACAGACACTTGCACACAGCCCGGCCTGCAGACAGACAGACACTCGCACACAGCCCTGCCTGCAGACAGACAGACACATGTACACAGCCCCGCCTTCAGACAGACAGAGGCGAGCCCAGCCTCGCCTGCACAGACAGACACTCGCACACAGCCCAGCCTGCAGACAGACAGACACTCGCACACAGCCTCGCCTGCACACAGACAGACACTCGCACACAGCCCGGCCTGCAGACAGACAGACACTTGCACACAGCCAGCCGGTGCCCAGCGTCCCAGCCGCCATCAGAGCCGCGGGTAACAATGCCGTTCTGGGCGAAGGAAGCGCCCAGGCCCGGGGGCAGCATGGGAGCCGGGCTGAGGAGTCAGGGCCCCCCGGAACCTCCCGCCAGCTCTGGGGAGAGGGTCCTCAGCACCGAAGAGGGGCTGAGATGGTGCCGCAGCACCTCTGGGCCGTGCAGCGGGCAGGGCTGAGGTTGGCTGGGTGGGCCGGGGCGTGGGGAAGTCCCAGCGGCAGGAGATCCCGGGAGGTCTCTGCATCCCAACTCCCGGAGGGTGTTCTGGCAGGCCGAGTCCAGGATCCCTCCAGCTGGGCTGGAGCAGGAGCGAATGGCTGGGGCCAGCAGCCTCCCTAACCCCAGGCACCAGGAGTTCAGGGGCCAGGATCCCCGCCGTGGGGCACAGCGGCGCCCTACCTGTCTGCAGCGCTGGCCACCTCCCGGCAGCCCGCGCCGTCCCAGGCGCAGTACGGGTCCCGGGCCAGGATGCAGTCGTAACAGGAGCCGTACCTGGCGCAGCTGGCGAGGGGGAGCTGCAGGACGCCGCTGGCAGCCCCCACGTAGACACTCCTCTGCGGGGCAAAGCGCGCAGAGCCCAGTGTGATGAGTCGCGTGAAACCGTGGTGCGGCCCTTCCCTTAGGGCCTCGTCACACGCTCCAGAGCCCCCTCCCTGTCCCCCCGCGCACCATGCAGCCGCCCTGCCAAGTTACACAAACTTGGGGACTGGGGGCCCGGACTCCTGGGTTCCACTCCCAGCCCTGGCAGGCAGTGATCTCCAGTGGTTAGAGTGGGAGGTGGGGGGTCCGGACTCCTGGGTTCTCCTCCCAGCTGTGTCACTGGCCTACTGTGTATCCTTGGGCCAGTCACTGCATCAGTCCCCCGTGGGACGGGCTCACACGCCTCAATGGACTCGCTCCCTGGGTGTCCGGGGGGCAGTGGGGGCCTGGGCCAGAAGGGGCTGGGTGGAACCAAGGTGATCAGTGCAAGGGGACGGGAAAGCTGCCTGGTTCCTAGGCCCTGCGCTGCAAAGAGGGGGGGTTTCCTTCCTCCCTGCAGCGTCCCCAGGAACCGTGGCCATGGGGGTACGGCCCCAGGCTCTGTTCCACTGGGCTGGGGGGGCCTGTCTCTGCCATTGCTGCCCCCTCCACCTCGCTGAGCCCTGTGCGTGGGGAGACGGCAGGGGGGCCTCCCCAGGGCCTGGGATGAGGGCAGCAGGGATGAAGCGAGGGGGGCTGAGGGCGGGGGGCAGGGCCCCCCCATGGGGACGCTGCGATATAGCCCCAGGGTCGCCCCTCTCATTCAGCAGCGCCCCCTGCCCTGGGGGGGGGGTCAGCCAGAGCCACCCCATCGCCAATGAGGGCGTGAGGCACCCTGCCCCACGCCACAGCTCTCGGCCCCCTCCATGGGGCGGGCACGCAGGCTCCGACGAGCCGTGGCATGCCAGGCAGGAGCGAGCGCCGTGCCTCCGCCGTGGGCAGGGGGCCAGACTGGCGACCCACGGCCGCCCTGCCGCGTTGCCGGCCCTATGGGCTCAGCCAGCCACCCAGGATGGAGTTTAAAGCATGGCCGAGTGGGAGACGGCCCCGTTCCGGGCCACCCCGCAGTGCCAGCGCCTGGCAGTCCAGTTCATGCAGCTCCTACCGCCCCCGCCTAGGCAACAGTGCAGAGGGGCAGCGGGCTTCCACGGACGCTGGGCGAGGCAGCAGCAGACTCTGGAAGGGAACCCAGGAGTCCTGACGCCCAGCCCCCCCCGTTCTGGCTGCCCCAACTCCCTGCCCCTCCTCCCCCGCTGCATCCCCCATTTCGTTCTGCTTCTCTACAAGCAAGACAGCCCCTGGAGGGGCAGGGTGTGGGTGGTGCCCCTGCTCAGAGGCCGGCTCTGTCCCCCCCTCTCCCGCCCGGGGTGTCGGGGTGCAGCCCAGAGCGGCGTCTCACCTGGGCTTTGGAGATCACCAGGCTTTCCACGGGCTGGGGGGCCCAGAAGACCTGCATCTCCTCGACGATGTGCACCGCGGAGCCGATCACGACGCCCTTGTGGAGCCAGCCATCACCTGGGCGAGGGCAGAGGGGCACGGTCAGGGCAACGCCGCTGGGCCAGGGCGGGATTCGCAGCCGGGTCCGGGCGACTGAGCAGCGAATTTCCTCCTTGGCCTGAGCACATCAGCCCCTGGTTGCTGTCATGATGGGGAGGTGGGGCTCTCTGGTACCCCCCCCCCTTTGGGTCCCCTCGCTCCAGGGGGTCCCCCATCCCACCCATCCTCAGGGCCCCCAGAGGCCGTTGCCCGCCCCCAAGCCTTTGCGTGCGGGAGAGGCCGCGCCAACGCACCGGTCCCCATGAAGAGCACGTCGTAGTGCCGGCCGTCCAGGGCCAGGGCCCTGTCTGCCGCCAGGGCGGTGTACAGCACGTTCTTCTTGACCAGCAGCGGCTCTCCCCAGGCCGGTTTCACCTCCTCGAACATCAGGGGGTGCTGCTTGACGAAGTCCAGCACGCCGTTGGGCAGGTCCTGGGAGGAGTTGTAGCCGTTCTCCCGGGAGCGATCGGTGATGCACTGCGGGGAGGGAGGAGAGGTCGCTAAGGGAGGGGGCCCCTCTGGGCCGCGCAGCCAACGCGCGCCCACTGCAGCCACCTCTGGGGCGGAGCGCGGCCGCTGGTTAACGGCGCCCAGCAACGCTGCATGACAGGCGAGGCCGGGCAGGGGGGATGCAGGGCAACTTCACAACTGGCTGCTGGGCGTCTCATCTAATCAGGGCCCTGCCATTGCACGGGCCTCGGTGGCACCTCGGGCACGGCTTTTCTTTTCGTCTTGCCCGCTAAATGGCTTTCGTTTGACTGGAGTGACAGGGCGCGACATGGGGGAAACTGGGTGAAATCGACCGGCTTGTAATAGACCGGCGGTCAAAGGAAATGATCTAACGCTTCATTCTGGCCGTACGCCCTCGAGATGCCAAGGGCAGAAAGGGGTCCCTGCGCCCCGCTAGTCTGGCTTGTACACCACAGCCAGAGACCTGGCCCCCAGCAATCCCTAGAGCAGAGCGGGGAGAGAGACTGTCCCGTCTCGATTTAAAAACCGCCCTCGGGGAATGGTTCCGAGGTTTAATTCCGCTCACAGTTTGTAATTCCCGTCTTATTCCCAGTCTGAATTTGTCTGGCTGCAGCTTCCAGCCGCGGGCGTGTGCTGGACCTTTCTTGGTTGGCCCGAAGAGCCCGTTACTGAATATTGGTTCCCATGTAGACGCACCCAGACTGGGATCAAATCACCCCTTCACCTTCTCCTTGTTCAGCTAAATGTGCTCCTGGCGCCTGTCGCTCTAAGGCAGGTTTTTCTACTCCTTTAATTGTTCTTGTGGCTCTTCTCTGACCCCCTCCGGTTCATCACGCCCCACAGCTGGACGCGGGATTCCAGCACCGGTCGCCCCAGGGCCCAATCCAGAGGTAAAATAACCTCCCAGCTCCTACTCGAGATTCCCTGTTTATGCACCAGGATCGCACGAGCTCTTCTGGCCCCAGCAGCGCACTGGAAGCTCATGATTATCCCCCCCCGGCCCCAGTTGGCAAGTGACTGGGACATGAGCACTGCCCCCTGCTCCCACGCCCCCAGGGTGGGACTGTGCGTGCTAGAACCGGGGGGCCCGGCTGTGACTAGCATCCAGGTTCCTGGCTCCCTCCCAAGGGCAGGTCTGCAGCCCCGCACAGGGGGTGCCAGCGTCGCCAGGTCACTTACGGAGCCCGGCCGCGGGTCCGGCACCTGCCCGTCGTAGCGGGTCCATTTGCGGGTGGTGTCCTGGTATTCCATGTAGGGGCCCTCAAAAGCCCTCTGCAGCTCCGAGATGTTGTACTGGCAGACGGCGGAGGCCTCCATGCTCCTCCTAGGAGGCAGGACGACAGGATCAGCGACCCATGGCCCCCCTAGACACCCCTCCCTGCTCCATCCACCCGACACCCCAGTGAGTGACAGCCCCGGCCTCTCCAGCGCTGCAGAAACAGCTCCGAATCTCCAGGCTTTGCTGGAGGAGGGGATCCCAGCTGGACCAGGAGCCAGAGACCTCAAAGCAGGTGACAAAGTGGATCAGTCGCATGATACCCATTTTACAGACGGGAACCTGAGGCCCCGAGGGGGAAGGCACTTGCCCAGGGTCACACAGCCAGGCAGCGGCGGAGCTGAGGGGAGCACCCCGGTCTCCTGAGGCCCAGACTTGTATTGACGGTGTCCATCCAGGTCTATGAACCCATCGGTCACCCCGTGACTGCCGACGGGGCCGTGCTGCAGCGTTGAAGGGGCAGCGTTAAGGCCGTCAGGCCTCATCCCCAGGCGGCCTAACCTTCCAGCAACGGAGTGATGCCGCCCCAGGGCCGGCACACCGCCTTAGTGTCCACTTGAGTATTTATGGCAAAGAAAGGAAAATGGGGGGAAAAAAAACCCATTTCTCCATCAGACACTGGCTGGCAAATGCCAGAGAGGCAGCCGGCACCGGCGGAGCCGTGGCAGGACTGGGACGTGGGCACAGCTGGCCCTAGGAAGGACACAGAGCCACCGTCCAACTCCAGCACAGGGAGCAGCCGGGGGACCTCAGCACACGGCTCTGCCGACGCCCCACAATCCCGACCCGCAGCTCCCCTGCTGTTCTGGTCCCGGTTGGGCCGCAAAAGCCCAGCCGGTTCTGGTTCGGCTCCTCACTCAGGCAGCAAGGCCAATGGGCCCACGCAGCTTGATCCCTGATGCTTGGCGGCGACGGGGCTGGCCATTTCCCAGGCACGGGGCTCTCCGGGGAGGCGCCAGTCCCCGGGGAGCAGGCCCGCTGCAGGTGAGAAGGGCGGGCAGTGTAACCACAGGCCGCCGGGCACGTCCTCACCCGAGAGAAACGCTGCCTGGCCGGGCCTGGAGAGCTGGCATCTCAGCAGGATGGGAGGTGGAGAGAAGCAGCCGCTCGAGGACTCTGGGAGTCAGGACTTCAAGGCTCTGTTCCTGCCTCTGCCACTGACCCAGTGTACAAGCCCGGGCGAGCCCCAGCGGTGTGCCTCAGTTTCCCCCTCTGTTAAACCCACCCCTGGAGATCATCCGGCTCCCTGCTTAGCAGGTGCCACATAGAGACGAGGAAGGACCGCCCCTGGCGAGGGGCCGGCCCCCTGCACACGGCTTGCGGGGGGACCCCTGCCAGCCCTGACGACCCAGCTCACTCCTGCCCCAGGGAGAAAATCCCTTCCCCGCCCCAGACAGCACGGCATCCAGCCCCACAGCGGGGCGGAGCGAGAGGGGGCTTCTGCCTCAGCACTGGCACAGCCCCACCCCCGCCTCCCAGCCCCCCACCCCCTCAACCCCCCCCCCCCACCCTGTGTGTCAGGGCCGGGCTCTCAGCCCCATTGTACAGACGGCAACTGAGGGGAGACGGAGTGACTGGCCCAGGTCACAGAGGGGTCGGAGCTCCAGCCCAGCACCCTCTGCCTGAGACCCTCTTCCCAGCCTGCAGTTCGGGGGCCCACCCAGCCTGGGACTCTTCGGGACCCTGAAGGAGAAGCATCTCAGGATGTGCTAGCCCCCGGCGGGTTGGGTTGCGGCTGCCTTGGGACGCCCCCTCCCCTCCCCACCTCCCGCAACAGACCTGCTCACCTTCGCCCTCCCCACCCCCTTTTCTGGCCTGGCCAGGAAGGGTCAGTTCCCTGCCTGGGAGCTTACTAAAAGTCCTGGGCTACAGGGCCATCGCGCTGTCCCTTTAATTTAACCCCCTCACCGCCGGATTCTGTGTGGCTGCAAACTGTCCCGCGCTCCCAGGAGGCCTGAGAAGGCTGAGTGATAATTAATGAATTTCTCTGTGGAAACCATCCCCGCCTGGCCCAGCGGTTCTCCACGTGCCATCGCGCTATAAATAGCCACAGCCCGTGTCAGGCTTCTCTGGAGAGACCCCGGCTATTTAGCCAGGCAGCGATTCGTGAGAATTCACCCCGCCATCGATAACCAACAGGAAATGCCCCTTCCATTAAGCCAGCCGTTGTTTGAGTTCGGTCCAGCTACGCTGACATTAAATACGCCACACTTCCTGCTAAGCCCCTCCTGTCTACCCGGGCTGCGTTTCTGCCAGATACGGCCCCTGGGAATCCTGCCAGAATGCTTCAATTTCACTCCCCTCTGCCCCCCCCGCCACCTGCAACCTCAATGTCACGCAGCGGCTATTCACTGTGCTCTGCGCCCGCTCTAGTCCCTGCCCTCTGCACAGATAAACCAGAGCAAAATAGAGCCAAAAGGTGGTCAATGCCGGACACGTTTGGAAATGACGCAGAAAGCCGCCCGTGGCGCGGGAGCTTGGAGCGCAGGAAACAATCCAGCAAAGGAGGGAAATACACCTCTGCCAGCAACGCCGCCTCTCTCGCCACAGTCCCTGTAACCCGGGGTTTGTATCTCCCCCCTGAGCTCCGGGAACTGGGGTTTTCCAGGCCTGCGCTTTTCCCAGGGACACGTTTATACACTGCATCTCATTTGTCCCATCCCCAGGCACAAGCCGGCTGTGACGTCAGCGTCACCACAACGGAGCCGCTCGTCCATGAAAGAGCTTGCTTAAAATCGCACGGTGCGCTTGGCTTTTCTCACCCGCCCTCCCCAGGCCGCTCCGGCGCCACAGACAGATCCGCACACCCTAAGGCAGCTCATCGCCCGGGGGGGCTGTGAGACGCTTTGGGGAATGTGGCTAAGTAGAACTTATGAAGTCTGGCTCGGATGAAATTGCCTCCAGGGGCAGCGTGGGCTGACTGGGTCCCTGACTCGATAACCACCCCTTGAGATGGAAGAAGCGGCAGAATAGACAAAATAGATTGTTAACCTGAACCTGTGCGCTGGCAGGGCATTGGGTGTGCGAAAGAGGCTGTCCAAGCTGGGGAACCAGATCTTCCAGCTGGTTGGAAAGGATTTGGAGCAGTGGAATCTCCCCAGGAAGGGGAAACAAAGGAATGGGAAGTCAGTACTAGCCTTTAAACCCGCACAGACTCAGGGAGAAGGGAAGAGAGAGCCAGGAATCTTGAAAGGACACTGACCCAGAACCTGACCCAGAGTGGGGAGGAAACTGAGGCAGGGGATGGTTGTTGGTTTGTCTGGATCTCTAAAGTGTCGCTGATTTGGGGACACTGTTTGCAAAGCCTGTGTCTGGACGCGACAGCTGTCCCGTGTCCCTGCCGAGGCTGACTTTAACCCAGAGAGCCGCACAGCCGGAGAGCTGGGAAGGGTGTGCTCAAGACCCTGGGATGCAGCTGTGGAGCCAGGACTGAGGCAGCTGGGCTGCGGGGTCCCGGCTCGCAGAAGCGGGTGCCGGAAGGTGGATCTGTACGCCCAGAGTGTGCCTAGACAGCCAGAGGCAGGGCTTGGCTTTGCCCAGGGCTCCCGGGCGTGGGACCCAGGCCCGGCAGCCTGGCTGGTCAAGCAGGGTTGTGAAGGGGGAACGGGTCAGACGCCGGATGCACACAGAGCACGGAGCCCCGTGGCTGAGGGTTGGCTGACGGTTTCTGGAAGAAGCCGCCGTGGCAGAGGACCTGTTTGGGGACTGCCGGTGGGTCACAAAGGGGGAGGGGCTACAAAAGGTCCTGCTGCGATGTGTCCATTAGGAGAAGCTGCCAGACCCAGCTATCCCTGCCAGGGCAGGCACCCAGACGGCCCGGGGGGGAGGGAGGGGATCAGCCGTTCTAGCAGCTCTCGGGGTCACCCGTAGGCGCCAAGGGGACCCTGCTGAATTGCTACAATCCACGCCACCCCCGGGGATCCTTCGCCCCGCTCTGGGGAGAAGCCCCTGGGCCAGGAAGGAGCCAGCCAGTCCCACTCACCACTGGGCCGCCAAGGTGAACGTGGCGTAGAAGACGGTGCTGGGCCAGCTGCCCCCGTCCAGGCTGTAGACGCCCCTGAGCACTTCGTAGTAGGGGATGTAGCAGGCCAGCCGGGCCTTCAGGAAAGACGTCCATTTCCGCTGCAGGATTTTCTTGCCACCCAGGTCGTTCTGGAAGGGAAGGAAAGGAAAGCGCTGGGGGAGGGCAAGACTGTCCAGGTCACTGCCTCTGAGCCCCGTGGAACCGGGGTGTTCCTCCCACCCCAAACTCCCCCTGCCCCTGCCGCTGCTCCGGGCCCCAGACATAAAGCTGGAGTAATCCCGCTGCCCCGGGCATTTCGATGGGGCAGGGATTTTCCTTCTGTTCCGTGTTTGTACAGCACCTAGCACCCCGGGATCCCGGCCCGTCACTCAGGCTCCTGGGAGCCACCGGAATAGACAGATGTGAGGGGCCAGAGCCTAGCCCCGGCTGGGATCTGCAGAGCAGCGCTCGGTGCACGATGACACCTGGAGATGGAAATGGCCCGCACTGCTCCATCCTCCCGTCACGTCGCCCTGCCCTCTCTGCGGCCATTCTGGGGCCCCCGCCCCCCTCCGCCGGGCCAGGTGGAGAAGGTGCCCCCCGGTACCGTTCCTAATCAATGGGTCAGACGGGCTGAAAAGCCCCGAGGAGCTGCAGGGTCTGGTGATCAGAGCTCTGGTGTGGGGGGGGGGGGCGCCCGCTGATTGGCTGTGCTGGCACATCGCAGGGCAGGAGGGGCACATGTGGCAGGGCAAGACCCCCCCACACACACACATACACTGCCCCATTGATTCTGCCCCGGAGGGACCACTCCCCGGCTGGGAGGACAGCCCCGTCTGCGTGGCCCAACCAGTCGTGGATCTCTCACGCTGCGGCGGAGTGCCAGCTGCCGGGGCGGCTTTGGGGACGTGCCCGCAGGCCCAGCAGCCGCAGGCTTTGCCCGGCAGCTCAGAGACACTGCCGGGGAGCGCGGCCGCCAGGGGCCGTTGGGGGCAGGCCGGTTCTTGCGGGGAAGCTGCACTCTGTCTGCGTGCAGCCATCAGCCCCGGCTGCCCATCTCCCAAGACAGACAAAGCATGCTGGGCAGGTGCTGCCCGGGGACAGGCTGTGAACACCAGGCTCAGCTGGCGGGGCACGTGCTGGGCTGCGCTGGGAGGATTTCGCCAGCTGACGTGCGACACATGGATGACGTGGGGCTGGGGCCGTGGGGCTGGGGCAGTGGGGGGTGGAAACAAGCCCAGCTCCATGGAAGTCAAGGGCTGAGCCCTCCCGGGCCCTGCCCCAGGCACAGCCAGCAACGGATTTTCAGGCCCACCTGATACCCGTGGGCCTCTCCATCAGAGCCCTGGGTATCTAGGCGGCCCTGCCTTACAGGCCACAGGCTACAGATCCTGGGCCTGGCGCTGCCCAGGAGAACTTCACGCCACGGTGAGGGCACCAGCGCAAGATGTGATCTTCCCCATGGAGCCAGACAGCTGGAGGGCCCGGGTGGGGAACGTGACAGGAGATCAAGGGGGCCTGATCGCACCCTGGGGAGAGGTGGCTGCCCCGCTCCGTGCCTCAGTTTCCCTAGCTGTGAATCAGGGATAGCTCCGTGGGGTGGGAGGGGCAGGACAAGCGCAGGCGAGGGGGGGGGGGGGGGCGAATGAACGCCGTACCTTGCACACCCGAGACACCCTGGCCACCTGGGTCTTCTCGAAGGCGGTGCCCTCTTCTCCCGCCCGCTCCATGAAGAAGTAGTAGATCTTGTCGTCGTCCGCCACGGGGCTGCCCACGCTCTCCCGGACCAGCACGGAGGCCACGAACTCCGCGTCTGCGAACGGCAGGAAGGTGGCAGCAGTCAGACGTGCCGCGCGGCCGGCGGGGAGGGCGGGGGGATCTGATCGGGAACCGTCTCAGCCCCTGGGGGGCTCCCTTTCTCTCTTGATGCCTCGGCTTCCTTCACTATAAATAAGGAAGGCCGATCCTGCCCGCCCCTCTGCCTCCAGGGTTATTGGAGGGCCTGACCAGTGCTTTGAGATCCTCAGATGAAAGGGGCTAGAGAAGGGCATTAAATCTCAGCAGAGCGCCAAGTTTTGGTCCATGCTGCGTCTCGTCACACACCGCCCCTCACCCCCAGCACTCCGTCTGGCGCCTGTGCCCGCTGCCAGGCTGCTCAGGGAGCACCCCGACACTCTGTGATCTCGGGCACCCCTCCCAGCCAGACATGGCAAGCCGTTCAGGGTGCCCCCATCACTGGAGCGGCTCCGATTCCTGCATCCAAGGGGCTGCCGCTCCGCACGGGGCAAGGGAGTGAAAAGGTCCTGACCGTGATCACCGCCAGAACAATCCTCCCCACCCCGAAAAAAAGAGGGGGTGCAAAGCCTGAAGGGACACAGAAGGGAAGGAGGCAGGAACTCGGCCCCGTGAATAAAGCAGGACATCCCGCTCCATGCGGGCCAGGTCCGAGGGCTGGCAACACGCTCTCCCGGGGAAAGGTTGCCAGGATCGGCGCCAGTGCTCCCAGGCCGGCCGCGGCAGCCCAGGCTCATAACGGGACACGTCCCCCCTAAGCCAGGGCCCCCAGGAGTGTCGAATGAGTCCGTCCCGCCGGTTGAAGCTTCCCCCGCAGGTTACGCTGGGAAAGGCGGGCAGCGCCCGGCCCCGAGGGGGCAGCGGTGCCGCTGGGGGGCGAAGGGGGATGCCGAGCCGGGGGACGCGCACCACCAAGGAGGAGGCACGCCGCCGGATCTTACCGTTCAGCCAATGCACGGGGGACTCTTCGGTCTTCAGGGGCCGCTGGTGCAGGTTGCGCCTGATGTCCGGCAGGCTGCGGAACTCGTACCGCGTGGCCGTGTACAAGCCGCCGTCTGGGAGCGGGGAGGGAAGGACGGGTCAGGATCCCCCCTGGTCGTTCAGCCACCCGGAGCCCAAGCCGCATCCCTCTCACCTCGCCCCGGGCCGGGGGAGGCGGGTGGAGGACGGGGTGCTCTGCCTGGACTCCTCCGTCACGGGGGGCTGGGCTGAGCCTTTCTCCCGTCACAGCAGCCCAGGGCTGGCGGTGCCCGTGAAAGGGGAGGCGGGGGGAGGCTGGCTCCCCAGGGGCGCACAGAAATTTGGGCAGGGGTGGGGGGGGAAACCTGACTGCTCCAGCTCACTCAGCCTCCGCCCCGGTTCTGGTGCCACCAACTCCCCAGGGAACCCAGGCGAGCGGCCCCGTCGGCGTCCGGACCTACCTACCTACTATGAGGCCGGTGTAGCCGCGGGCAGGGTCATACGGGCACTTCTCCTTGCCCTCCTCCAAGTGGGGCGGCAGCGTGAACTTGTCGGCATCCTGCAGAGAGAGGGGAGCGAGGGGGGAGTTACCTGGGGGGGGGCTGGGGTGCCGCTGGGCTGGGCAGGACGGCGTGAAAGCAGCACCCACAGTTCTGGAGGCCTCCGTGCAGCCACGGAGTAGGGGACAGCCGTGGCAGCTGCCACGTGAGCTCCCCCGTGTCCCCCAAGCCGTGAGCTGGCAGGACCCCCCCCTCCGGGGGCAGCGCAGTCTCCACGGCCCAGACCATGGGGCAGACAACCCTGCCAATGTCTCGGGATGCGGGCACTGCCCCGTCAGGCGAGTGGGCGGCGACCCGCCCCCCACCTATGCAAATCATAGAGCCCCCAAAGGCCTCCGACCGTCATTAGCCCCGCCGGGCCATGCCTGCATCCTCCGCCAGGCTCAGCGGGTGCGATGCTGCTGCTGTTGGAAGGCAGCCTGTCGTTACCCGGCGGCCTGGGGAACCCGGTGGCGTCCGGAGGCTACCGGGGCTCGGCTCTTCCAACCCAACAACTAGGCGAGCTGACGACGCGGCGACCGGACGGCCGCAGTTATAAGCGGCTGAAAACAGGGTCTGAGAATGGGAAGTGTCAGGTAACCTTAACAGGAGGCGGCTCTGGCTGCCCTGCCTCGTTTTATACCTTTTATACGCCTATCCCTGCCAAAGCGCTGACGTACAACGCTGGACGGCAGTGAAGGGGCCTCAGATCCACCCCCCCCCACTTTCCTCTCTCGGTCGGCAAAGACGGGAGACGACTCAGGCAAAGAACATAATGCCCCAGACTGGATTTTTCCATACCCTGAGTGCTGGGTACCAGCTCAGCACCCTGCCTCCATTGCACCAGGGATCTGGGGTGCCGGTCAGACCTAACCAGAGACTTCTGTGTAGCCCAGTCAGTCCCTGCAGCCGTGGACATCGGCCTTAGATCTTCCTCTTCCCGGAAAGCCACCCACCTGCCACCCATTGGGGCTGCTTCCGGCTAGCCCACTCTGCTGCCCCGCCCACCGGGGCAGCCAGCCAGCCCCAGCTGAGCAGGTTTGCCGACCACCTGGGCCACACAGAACAGGGGCCGGCTGGTTCCAAGCCTGTTCCAGCGTGTCCCGCTTGATGCACAGGGCACCGGAGGCGGCCAGAAAAGGGCAACAGAGCGTGGGACTTCCCGGCGGCGTCTGTCCGCATGGAGATAGCCGCTAGGACCCTGGCCAAAGCGCTGGCGCTTACTGAGACTGTAAGGCCTTTGGGGCAGGGACCGCCTCTTGGTTCGGTGGCACAGATCAATAAATAAATAAACACAACGGATGTTTCCAGGCACCCTCCTTAAAGGAGCTTGATCCTGGGAATCGCTGAGCATCCTCGAATCCTGCTGGCTCTGCCCACGCAGCCGACCAGCTTGGTGCAGGATAAAGGAGGGACAGGGTCTGCCCCCCCCCGTCTCCGAGCCTGCGACCCAGCACCCAGACAGGGTCCCCCCTCCCCATGATCCCTGCCTCCCCGCCCCGTCACTCACGATGGCCGCGCAGAGCGGGTGGAAGGCGTAGGTCCCGCAGGCGTAGAGGTGGGAGCTGTTCAGCCTCTGCAAGAGCCGGACGTGGTTGAAACACTCGGTCTGCGGAGAGGGAGAAAGAGCATGACGGCAGGCCCGCCTCCTGCAGGCCGCCCGCCCCGCCCCAGCCTGCGCCGAGACGCCGCCGCAAATACCTTGTTGTTCTTGCCCTTCTGGAGGCAGTCCGTCTGCTTCTCGGGAGACGCCTCCCACTGGATCTGCGAAGGGAAGAGGGGCCGTTACTCACCGGCGCCTCCCAGCTGCACCGCGATGCCCCGGAATGACGTCGCCGGCACTTCTCAAGAGCCAGCCACGGGAGACTGATCAGTGCAAGGACCAGCCCCACGCCTGGGTCCATTTGTTTCCCATGCTTCGTGACTGAAATACCGATCTGGCTACTGTGAATCCCAGGCCAGGGCCCGCTGGGCGGCAGCACACACAACTCAGCTGGACAATGCCTTGCGCAGACGCTGGGTTTGTAGTGCTTTGAGTTCCCCTTCCTCCCCAGAGCAAAGCCAAGGGGCAGACTGTCGGGACCGCCCAGTTCACTCGGTCCCACTTAGAGAAGTGTCAGAGTGGAAGGGACCCCGAGAGGTCATACAGTCCGGTCCCCTGCACCGAGGCAGGACTGAGATTATCTAGACCATCCCTGACGGGGGTTTGTCTGACCTGCTCTTCAAAACCTCCAGTGATGGAGATTCCACAACCTCCCTCGGCAATTTATTCCCGAGCTTAACTACCCTGACAAGAAGTTTTTCCTAGTGCCCAACCTAAACCGCCCTTGCTGCAGTTTAAGCCCATTGCTTCTCGTCCTGTCCTCAGAGGTTAACGAGAACACTTTTGCTCCCTTCTCCTTATAACAATGTTTTATGTACTTGAAAACTGTTATCACGTCCCCTCTCAGGCTTCTCTTCTCCAGACTAAACAAACCCAAGTTTTTCAATCGTCCCTCACAGGTCGTGTGTTCTCGACCTTTCATCATTTTTGTTGCTCTTCTCTGGACTGTCTCCAATTTGTCCACATCTTTCCTGAAATGGGGCGCCCAGAACTGGACACAACACTCCAGCTGAGGCCGTATCAGCGCGGTGTAAAGAAGAATTACTTCTCGTGTCTTGCTTGCAACACTCCTGTTAATACCTCCCAGAATGATGCCTGCATTTTTTTTGTAACCGTGTTACACGCTTGTCTCATATTTAGCTTGTGATCTTTTGACTTTGTGACTTTTTGCCACAATTTGGGAGGGGGACGTTTTTCAAACTGTTGGAAATTTCGCAGGGTTAGAAAACCGTTTCTCAGCCAGCTCTAACAAGCCTCCAGCTGAAGCTGTTAATTGTTCTCCAGAATCTCAGCTCTGATTCCAAAATAAAATGCCTTTAGCTGGCCTCCTCAGGAAGAAAATCTCAAAAACTGTGACTGGAGTGTAACCGGTGCAGAGAGCCTGCCGTGACCGGCAGAGGAGGTGTAAACTGATGTTTGAAGTAGTCCCAGCGACGGGGTTCGCTCACAGGATGCTAATTCAAACATCAGCCTTGTTAATTATGTCACTGCTTATGTGAGAAAGCAGAGGGAAGGTCACAGATCTACACAATCCCTTGGGAGCCAGGTCTCATTTTGGTGGTGCACATGGGTGGAGCTTATTTTGTGGGTGGAGCTTATTTTGTGGGCGGGGCTCAGAAGAGTACCGTCACTTTGCCCGCCCTCCTCCCCACACCAGTCTGACCCCTGTATACACGCCATTTCAAAAAACAAAATGAGAAAGGCCGTATGGCGCCCAGGCTAAGATTTCAAGAGTGACCAATGACTTGGGGGTGCCCAGCTGCAGACGCCTGATGCTCAGCACTTTCCGAACAGCAGACTCCCCAAGACAGCTCAGCACCCAAAAAAAAAAAAACCACGGGCCATTCAGGAACCTCCGCCAAAGCGGCTGCAAAGGGATCCAGGACCGGGTGCGGCATTGCTCACCTTCCTCTGGGAGCCATCGGCAATGTTGCTGGAGTTTAAGGAGAATATGGCCCCGCGGGCTCCCACGTAGAGGATCCCCTTCTCATCCTCCAGCAGCAGGGTGGTATAGTTCAGGGCGTGGCTGCTGAAGCGCGGGACGTCGGCCAGCTCTGGGGGGGGAGAGAAGCACATGGCATTGCTAGTTGGCTCAGCTCCTGTAGGGTGAAATTTGCCCCTATGAGAAGGCCTAGGACCCACCTCCGAACAGGGCTGAACTGCACCTCTAACGCACCTCCATGAGACAGGAGTGTGGCGAACTTCACTGGCATTCGAAGGGAAACTCACTCACCTGGTCTTTGCAGATCAGTATGATCGCAAGTTTTCCCAAGCCAGTTTCATGACTATCCTGTAATTGAGTCCGTCAGCTCTTTGGGGCAGGACTGCCTCAGTTCTGTGTTTGTACAGCGCCAAGCGCAGCCGGGACCTGGCCCGTGACTGAGGTTCCTGGGTGCTCTTGTGAGATTTCAGAAGGGGGTGGGGGGAATTCCAGGGGAGCCGCGGCGGGCGGGTTTTGCTTGGCTCCCTGACCTAAAGGAGCAATCTCACAGACTCATCGAATTATAGGACTGGGGGGGGACCCCACTGATCAACCTGGGGTGGGAAAATGAAATGGAGCCCCCCAATGAGTAGCGAGCAGAGGCAGATGGGATCGCCGCTGCCAGGAGTCATTTATTTGGCGCTGAAGGACAAAGCTGCTTCTCCAGAACCAACGTGATTCAGCTCTGGGGGCTTTACAGCCAGACGGGAACAGCAAACTCCTGCGGCTGTGGAGTTGGGCGGGGAAGGTGCCGGTGCGGGGGGGGACACCTTCCCACTGCTCCAGGCTCCCCCAGACTTTGCCCAGTGCCTGCGGCCGACACGATAACATGGAGCGGCTGCTCCTCTGTCACGGAGGTGGGGGCGGGGGCCCAGCATGCAATGACCCCGCTGTGTACGGGGCCCTGTGACTGCCCCGGGCGGCCTGGCAGGAGACCGGTTTCAGGAGGGAGAGCGGTTGAGGGAGGGCAGCCCACTGGAAGGGAGGCAGGCGCAGGGAGGCGGCGCGAAGGGGTGATGCAAAAGCGGGAGGAGGGCCTGGGGGGAGCAGAGAGCAGGAGGGAACGGGAGCAGAGATCTGCTGGGAGGATGAACAACCTGAGTGTAACGCAGAAAGAAGCGAGGGAAGGGGTGCGAGGAATCGGGGAGACCCCGGAACCGAGCCCTGAGCCCGTCCCCGGATCTCTCGGGTCCCTGAGCGTCTCACGAGCTGAGCTGGCCCTTTCAACGGTTTGGGGACTCAGTCCCACCGGTGCCAGGCGAAAGGAATGGGTGTGGGGCTTATGTGAGGGGGGGACAGAAACCAGGCCTGAGGAGGCAGATCAGGGCAGCCTGACCCGGGGGCGAGGAGAGAAGCCGGGTGAGAAGCCCCAGCTTGGGGGACTGCCAAGGCCGTAGTGTGGAGGGAGGGAAGGCAAGGCCAGGTTATAAGCGAGGGGACGCCCTGAAAAACGACCAGGGAGACTTTGGAGCCCAGATGGAAACTGAGGCAGCAGATGGGCCCAAAACCAGCCCAAGCAAGTCCCAGCCCAGAGCTTCTCCCAGGCCCCACCGCTTTAGTCCATCACAGGACCCCCAAGTGCCCCCTTGGGGGATCTTGGCTGGGAGGCAGCACCTGCACAAAGGGCAGCAGCTGGCAGGGCTGGTTAGACCCAGATCCCCTTGGCCGGACCGTGGCATGTTCTGGGAGAGACGGGCAGACGGACAGGAAGCTGGGGCTGGCTGGCGGCTCGCTGTTTCCCTTTGGGGAGCTGAGGCCGGCTGGGGTCTAAGAAGCAGAAGGGGGAAAGCCTCGTCCGGCTGCCGGGGCTCTGCAGTGGAAGCGGCTGAGACACGGGGTGGCATGTCACCAGGCAGGGGAGCTGTCCAGCTGTAACTCCGCCGGCAGAACTACACCCATTCTGCTTCCACAGCAGCGTTATCGCTGTCCCTACATAGCAAGGGGGATAATCCAGGCCAGCAGGAGGCACCATTTCCCCAGTATAACGATGCCCAGACCGGGGGTGGTACCCAAATGAACCATGCATCGGTTAAAAAAAAAGATCACTCCCCTAAACAACACAGTCAGACCAGTACAGAACTGGGCTGGCCAGCCTCAGGCACGCTGAGCCTACTGGGAGCCACTGGGAATTCTGCTTCTCAGGCACGGCAGGGGCAGAGAGTCAGGCGAGGCCTGGCCCACCCTCGGCGCAGCACTGGTTTAACGAGGTTTTTAAAGCCAGGCCTGCGATGCAATACGGGTGAGCGGGCTGCGGCCTGCAGCTGTGCCTTCCCCGAGTCCAGCTGAGCCCCGCTCACCTGTCCGGACCTGTCTGCACCCAGGCGGCTCGTGTTCCAGTCTGGTCGTTAAACTGGTGCCTCGTCCGTATGGAGACAAAGCCTCAGTCCGATTTCTGGGCTTTCCCCACAGTCCCCGAGCTGGAAACGAAGCCAGGCAGCGTTTGCAATGTCACGCGGGTTTTACGCTAGGAGACTGGCCTGGTGGGCCATGAAAAGGCCCCGTTTCCAGTAAGCAGGCGGCTTGGGAATCTCTAGACTCACAGAAGATGAGGGTTGGAAGGGATCTCAGGAGGTATCTAGTCCAACCCCTGCTCAAAGCAGGGCCAACCCCGACTAAATCATCCCAGCCAGGGCTTTGTCAAGGTTGGAGATTCCCCCACCTCCCCAGAGACCGGCCGATCTGTTACATTCCACAGCAGAGTGAGACGCGGGGAGCACATGCCACCGGGCAAGGCGGTGAACGTTTTCCTGCGACATTTCACACCCGCGCGGTCACCAGGTTCACAGCCCGGCTGGATATTTGCTCCAGTGGCAAAGGCCTGACCCCCAGCTCCTCATCTGCGGGTGGAGCTGGCTGGAAAACCGTTCAGTGAAAACCTGTCTTCACTCTGAAGTGTTCAAAACGGAGCCAATTTTTGGGTGTGTGACCTTTGTCTACTGCCTCTCCCCCCGCCCCAAATTGCTGAAAATATTCTCCCAAACGTTCCATTTTCATCGACCAAACCCCTGGTTTTTGGTAAACAAACCAGTGCCATAAAAACACGGCACTCCATTTTTTTTGCCAACATTTTTTAACGAGCCCCCGCTCCCCGGCCCCAAAAAGAGCTGCTTTTCCTTTGAAAAAACTGAAAGCAGCTCCAGGGGGCGTGGACGAACAAATGTTTGCAAAGCGCTTTGACCGGTGCCCGCCCAATGTTCTTGTTTAAACAGCCCAGATAACGAGCAATCAGGACAAGAGGAATAAATGAGGGGGAAGGTCTTGTGGAAAGCAGAAGGCCTTAATTGCTCTCAGTCTCCTGGTGGAAAGTTTTCTCCTTTAATTAAAAATCCTGCCTTAGATTCAGGAGCCGGCAGTGTCTGGGTCCTGCTACGACAAATCACACCCTTTGTGACACTCCTGTCCTTCCGCTGCTGGATGGAGAAGAAAACGAGTCCCCAGAGAGCAGAGCTGAAGGCTGCGTACAGAGCACGGCTGGAATTCAGCACGGAATATTGTCGTCTAGAAGTTACAGAGCTGGACACGCAAGGCAGGACGCACAGAAACCTCCCGGCGGCTGTAGGGAAAAGAGCCAGATCTCTCCACTCGCTACCTGCGGTTTGCTTTCCCTGCCGGGGAGAGCATGCAAAGTTCCTGTGTGCCTAGAGCAAGGGGCCCACGCCACAGCCAGCTTCCCCGGGGTCTAGCCGATCAGTGCTGGGCCGTTCTGGCGATCCGCCTCCTCTGCCCGCCCACGTGCACCAGGCGTAAGTGCCTCTTGTGTGTCAAGCGCAGGGACAGAGCAGCTGGCATCCCCCTCGGCTCCCTTTGGCAGGATCATTGCTAGTGGTGAAAGAGGGGCTCAGCCCCCCTGCTGCGGCTGCTAACCAGGGGCACCATCGACCCCAGCAGCGAACGAGACCCTTTCAGGCCACGGCACGACGGGCCGAGCCAGCCCGGCGCTAGGAGACCGGAGCCCGCTTGGGTGGAGAGCAGGCGCAAGGGTGCAGAACAGGGACGGGCTCATTCACCCTCCTTCCCAGGGTCCCCCAGCAGCAGAGCTGGGAGCAGAATCCACGCTTGCAATCCGGTGACTTAACCGCTGCCCCACGGCGCCCCCGCTGGACCTGTTTTCACGAGCGGCGTCATCCACCGTGGGCCTTTTGCCCCCTTACTTCCAAGGCCTGTCCTTCGCTGGGCGGCTGGCTGGGATCACCACGGTGGCTCAGCAAGGAACTGTGCACCCAGCTAGTCTGTGCTGGAGCAGCCTGTTATTTCTGCCGCTTCTTCCCCTCCTGTTTGTTTCTGTCATTCCAGGGGTCAAAAATCAGGGGGTGTTGGAACCCCCCCTCGCCCTGGAATGGGAAAGCAGCACACTCACTCTGTGGCCTTTCCTGTTCCTATCTGCTTGTTTCAGCCATCTGTTAGCTCTTTAGGGCACGGACTGTCCCTAAGTTTGTACAGCACCTAGCGCAATGGGGCCCGACCCGGATGAGACCTGGAGGCATCCGTGCAATAAAAACAACTGGTCACCCAACACAGCGCACACCAGGGAAAGGATTTACAGGGCTTATGGGAGCCTCTGGGAGCCCCAGTGCTAGCCCAGGATGCCACCGTGCTAGGTGCTGCACAAACACAGGGACTACGGGACGGATCCTGTCCCAAAGAGCTGACAGCTTAAGTTGTCCAGGCTTAGCAACATCACAAGAACAAGCCCAACAAGAACACGCAGCCGTGGATGGTGCAGGAACGCGCTGCAGTCCAGACCGCCTGCCTGCATTTCCCCGGGTGTCAGCCGGAGCGGAGGCCAGCCTCTACCGGGATGGGCAGGATCCGTGGGCAGCGCTCCCTGCATTAGGCGTCTCACAGCTGGGTGGCAGTGGGGGGAAGGAGCTGGTCCTGTAGACGGCTCGGCGAGGCGCTGGGCTTCACTCCAGCCTGAGTCAGCGCTCGGCCTTGGCTTGAACCGCCCCGACCGGGCCTGCCTGCCATCGGCGACTTTGCAGCGCGGCGGTTCTCAACTGGGGAGCCTGCGAGCCGTTTCAGGGGGGCCGCAGCTGAAGCCTGAAGCCCTGGCACGCCCTGCAGGGCTAAAGACCGGAGCTGAGGGGCTGAAACCTGCAGCCACGAGCCTCCTTCCCCGGCCAGCTACTGAGACCCTGAGCCCCCCATGGAGCTGAAGGCTGAGGTCCCCCTGCCCGTCCCTGCTGGGCCCTGGAGGTTTTATACCATGCTGGGGGCCGGGGAGGAGAGTGCAGCAGAGGGGCAGAGAGGCTCAGAGCAGAGGCAGGGGAGGAGAGGGGGAATGAGCGGTGAGCTGCCCAGCCCGGGAACAGGGAGCTCCTGCGCACGGCATCTGGGCTAAGGCAGCGAGCGTCTCTGCTCACTCCGAGCGGCCCCATCCTTTGACTCCTTTGGCAACCACGGCTCACGCATAGAAAAGCCCATCAAGGCCAGACTGTGCCTGGGTCCTGCCGCAGCTGCTGTCCCCCTGGGCCAGCCTGCTGCGCTGTGCGGAGCAATTACCGAGACCTACTTTTACGGCGGCCGGCAAAACTGGGTTAGGCTGGAGGCTGCTGGGAAAAGGGTCGTTGCAGATTTCTCCCTCTTCTCCATTGCTGGAGCGAAAACCTGCTCCATTTTCCTCCCCTGGGCCAGGTGGAGCACAGACACCCCCCACTCCCAGCAACCTTTCCTCCTGCCCACCTCCCGGCACTGCACTTTACCCGGCCCCGTGGGACAGAGGGGACGTTAGGCTGCGAGGAACGTCAGGAGACTGACCTGCAGAGGAGCACGCGGCAGCAGAAGGTGCCGGGGTGCAACGGAGCGGCTGGCGGGGCAAGCGGCCGGAGCGTAGCGGCCGGACAGCGGGGCAGGCAAGGTGGGAGGTGAACTCTGCAGCTGCACCTCTAGCCGCTGGGTCGGCCCTGACTGTGGACAACCCCTGGGAGGGGGGCGCTGTGAGGGGAGGGGCGCGTTAAAGGAACTCCTTATTGCTGGGCTTAAGAACTGAGGCAAAAAGAAACTGCCCCAGGTACTCTGGGGCGGGCGTTTTGTCCCTGGTTTTAGGCCCGTGAATCCTTGGGGTGTTTTCCCACGTCAAGGCCAGGCGACTTTGCCCCTTTTTATTAAAAGTCTCTTTTCTACACTCAGTCTCTGCGCTTGCGAGGGGGGACGTGCTGCCTGTAGAGGTGCCCGAGGGGTGGGGTGCGATTGTCCCAGGTTACGGGGTGGGGGCTTGAGCCGGTTTGGTGTTGTGTTGTTGAAAGGAAGCCCTGGATATTGAATCTGGCCCTTCTTGCTGCTGCCGACTCGACTGGCAGAAGGGATACACGCAGCTGCTTCAGCCAGCAGCTAGTTATGGCAGCTGCTTGAGTCCAAGGGGAATTTCTGAAAGTTTAGGGAGTCTGTTAACTTGGATAAACCGTATTTCAGTCAGCTGAGCTCACTGCAAGATCAGCCAAACGCTTTCCTGTTTGCCACAAGCGTGGCACGGGCATATCGGAGCCCTCCGGGTCAGAGATCAGCCTTACGCTGCCTTCTCTCTGCTCACGTCACAGCGGGGCAGCCGACAGAACCGTCACGCGGCTGGGAAAGTTAAGACGGAGCCACTCCAGAATTTCGCAGGCCTCAAACCAAACTACCCAGCAAAGCCACCCTGAGCGCCTCGTGCGGTCCCGCAGCTTCCACCAGGCCGCAGGAAGACGGCAGGGTAAACTGTAAAACGATCTTCCGCCTGGGAGATTTTCAAATTGATTTCTCCGCACAGGTTCAAAGAGGCCCCTTCCAAGCCCAGCCGGCTGTCAGACGGAATGGGGAGCGAAGACAAAGAGAAACACCTGGGATAAAAAAAACAACCCAGAACTGCTCTCCACGCCTGAAGCATCCAGCTGTTCCGAGGGGCTTTTGTTTCCATCTGCAGCTCAATTCAGCGTCCTGGAAAGCTAACACTTGAGCACCCGGATTCAAGGCTCAGTGAGAAAGGAAGCCGTGGGTCACATCCTCCGCCTAACCCTGCCGTGTAGGACACTCTTTCCATCCCAGTCCCGCAGGTACTTTATGCGGCACGGAAGTTCATCTCACGCACTTCACCATCGAGCCCTACTCGCTAGTCATTAAGACCCATCTTCTGCGCCACTCCAACCTTGCTGGTCCTCTGGCCTATTCCTTGCAGGTCCAATGCCTCTTGTTTGCAGAGCCTCGGATCCCTACACTCCCTCATCCATAGAAAAGGCTCCACTTTCCATCCGCCCTGGATTTCTGCTCATGTATATCGCAGCAGAGCTTAACTCCATCGGAAAAGTCAGAAGCAGCTGTGAGGCCTGTGCCAGGGAAGCACATTCTCTCTCTCTCTCTCTCTCTTTCCTGAATCTGTGCTACTTTTCCAGGGCTTGAGGTGCGCGGACCCTCCCCGCATCCCTCTCTCTATAAGCCAGAGTCTGATCTGTTACAAATCGCTCCTTTTTGACTTCAATCCATTCACTCTGGATTTATCCCAGCATCTCCCAGACCAGAATTTGGCCTTTTGTGAATCGACATCCTCTGCACTGCCTCGGTTGCATGTGAGTTAACGTAAGGCCACATCTGCAGCATCCAGATGCAGCATCCAGATGTTTAGTCTAGACCAGTATTTCCTGATCCCCGGCAGGGGACTGCCTGAGGTGGTCAGAGTTTGTTAAAAGAAATTAGATGCATCACAGGGGGACTCCTGGCCCGACGCAGGGCTGGAAAGCTATTTACCTTCCCGCGGCATCTGCAGACCTCGCCATGGGCTTGCCACCTGAAATGAGCCCTCGTGGTAGCAGAGCAGCCTACAGAGCAGAGGCGACAGCAGCCAGCCCAGGCGGGAAGCCCTGGTGCTGCGGGGAGCTGTTTTTTAGAGACCGTCACCCTGCTCCCACGTTCAACTCCCACCACCGCGGCTTCAGATGCCCCTTCCAGCTGGTGGACTTGCTCAGCTCGTGAGCATCGGGGGGCTGGCTCTGAAGAGCCGTGTCTAGAAAGGCGGCGGCTGCAAGACGGAGCCTTCCCAGGAGGGAAGAAATGGGGCGAGACCTTCGGGGGGGGCAGGTCGGAGGTGTGGAATGCAGCACCCCGACAGTCAAGAGAGACGTACACCGTTTTATCCGAAGGAGGGCGGCGGTAACGTTCCCAGAATGATGGCCCCCTCTCTCATCTCCTCCTCCTGCGCACACCACCTCGTCCACACGTCAAACGCGACAGCGGCCCGGCTAGGTAAAATACCCGTCAGGGTAATTCTGCAAACGGCCTTGGGGAGGTTCTCCCGGCAGCAGAGGTCATCCACCTCCTCGGCTCAAAGGACATGCACCCCAACGCCGTGTGCATGCACATGTCACAGGGCTTGGACTGGCTCAGCCCTCAGTGGATCACCAAGCCGGTCCTTTATTTTAGGAGTTAACGTTTTGTCTCCAGTCCTCAAGGTCCCCCCAGAAAAGCCTTAAAAATATGAGCAGACGGGAAATGAAGCCGGGACGCCTGCTGAGTCTGCGGCAGAAGGCGAGGTGTTAGCTCACAGCACAGATGTTGCAGAGTTAAGGAGTTAACCGCCCCCATTTGCCTGGCGGCTTTATTTCGCTGCTGAGTGAAGTCTGCGAGGGTGGAGGAGAAGGATCTAGGAGCACAGCCTCACAGGGGCATCCGGGGAACAAACCCTACACCCGGGCGTGACTCTGGAGCGCAGAGTCCTTTGTCCCAGGGCTCCCAGCGTTCGGGGGGCAGCCAGTCACGTGCACAGTCAGTGTGAAGCGCCGAGGCAACGTGACAGTCTGGAAGAGGCGGTGATCTTTGAGGAAGGACGCTCCATAAAGCTATCTGCTCCCATCCCGTAGCTGGGGGAAGGAAGAGCTGACATGTTTACGAGGGAGGAGAGAACAGCTCCTAGATCTAAACCCAAACCCATTCACCAGCCCCATGACACTCTTCCTACCCTGCTGGTCTAGGGCGAAGCCTCCTCTAACAGCGTGGTGCATGGGTGCGTAGTTCAGGGCCGTTGTTCAACAGGCCTGGACCTTCCGGGGAGGGATGCTGGCCAGGACGGCCAGAGCCACGAGTGAGAAGCGTGCGCTAAGATTAATTCCAGCCACTGCCATGGGTCCTGCATTTCTTGGAGTGTCAAATACAGGCACAAACTGAAGGGCCAGGCTAGTGCAGCGAGAGGCAGCATGGCCTAGTGGCTAGGGCATTGGACTGAGACCTGTAGTCCCAACTTTGCAACTGACCGGCTGTGTGACCTTGCGTGGGACCCCCTTGTCTGCAAGCCAGCTGGCAAAGGGGTTATAGGAATATCCAGCCTGTGGTCTGCACACTCCGGTTCTCCAAGGAACGTCAGGTGCGGTCTTAAATAAAAGCCGGGGTCACACTGGTCATTCAGATCAGAACAACCAGGGAAGGAGTTATGTCAACAGACTGGCAATGTGTTCAAAAGTCCGGCTCAAGGTATTAGTTACCAACAGAGGCGAAAACAGGTTTGCCTCCAGACGGGGAGTAAGAAATGTCTCTCTCTCTGACGGGCTGTAAATTAAGCACTGGAAGCTAACGCTTTGGGAGCCATTTACATACGAAGTCAACATGTTAACGAAGAGGGGTGACGCCCCCGGGGAAGGAGGAAAGACGAGCCCCGCGTGGTCAGCTTGTCTCTCAGGACAGACCATAAATTCGGGGGGCATTTGGAGAAGGCAAAGAAGCCAGTGCATTTCCATGCAGGGAAACGGGGGCTGGGCCAAGCGTGGCCGAAAACACCGCAAAGGACTTCGGGGGCGATAAACTTCTATAGACGGGCGGCTAATGTGTGCATTAAGTTTGGTCACAGAAAGTGTGCTATGATTTTGTTTTGTGTGTCGCCCTGTGTTTCCCGTGTCCTTACTCACTGTGTCTCTAGACTCTGATAATAAACTCAGCCTTGTTTTCACTATGAACGTATCCAAGTGCTAATGTGTTAAACAAAGTGCTGGTCCGAAGCTGAATCTGAAGCAAAACAAGGGCATTCCGGTTCCCCAAACCTCACAGGGTGGGTGGGATGGGTTTTGAGGCATGTACAGATCCAAACAGAATGGAGACGCTTGGAGCAATCTTTCCGCCGTGAGGGGAGCACCCTAGAATTTGCTCACTCCTTCATGCCCCCACCCTCCTGTCTGCTGAAATCCTAGGCCATGGATAATGATAATCAACAGGTAGAACTCCCAGCTCTCATTCCATCTTTATAGCTCCGCGCCTTTTACAAAGTGCAGGATCATTATCCCCATTTCACAGCTGGGGAAACTGAGGCACAAAGCGGCGCAGTGACTTGCATGTGGTCAGCCAACAGGCCAGAGCCAGGAATAGGACCCAGATCTCCTGAGCCCTAGCCCTGAGGCTATATTGCCTAAAGCTACCTGTGTCTCTTCCTCTAAAACACAACACAAAGCAACACACACAGCCTAGGCAGGAGCGCCCCTTCCCCTCCCAGGCTCCAAGGAGCAGCGGACAGCCCCAACGGCTGCCCCCTGCTTCAAGCATCCAGCACGATGATGAAAGCACGGCGAGGCGCCTGCTGGGCTGACAGGTGAGCGTGCAGCGGATTTGACTCACCGTGCGCGTCGAGCTTCCTTGGAAAGGTTACGAGCCCCGTTCAAACCCACGGAGCGCCCGGCCTGGCTCTGTGCCACGGACGGATGCTCTCCCAGCCGCTACAGCCCGTGGTTCAGAAACCCGCTACAGCCACTTGGCTTCCTCCTCTGGGCCCCGCCAGGGGGATCCCGCACGCGCCGACCGTCCTCCTCAAGGGAAAAAAGGACGAACCTGCTCGTTTCTCTCCTCCCGCCCTACGACAGGCCTCTCCACTGGCATCACGGTTCCTATAGCAACGGCGACCCAGCCCACGGCGCACGTCCTGAACCTCGGGGGGCGGGGAGGGCAGCACTCCACCCCAGGGGCCAGATTAGCGAGTGGGCGTGTGAACCCACACTGGCCACTGGGGTTCCCTGTCCCCCTCCAGGGTGCAGGCCACGGACAGAGGTTAATGATCGGCTGCTATTCCAGAAGTCCAAGATCAGGCCCCTGGGCAACCTGGGCCCCCACCTGTAACGAGATCACCAACCGAAACCTGGACGTGGCGCGTACAAGCCTGAGCTTCGACTGCCACGTGCAAGAGACGCAGGCTGGTTAGCTCGGGTCCTCTATGGGTGATTCCCCACACAGGGAGTCGGGTGCACTTGTGCTCGCTCGGCTGGCGCCGGCACGCTTAGAACAGCAGCGTGGCTGTTGCAGCACGGGGCAGCGGCTCGCTGGCAAGTGGGCCCTTGCTCGGGTGGCTAGCCTGACCCGCCGCCCGGGCAGCCACGGCCCCACAGCTATTTTTGGCGGGGTAGCTCAAGCGGAGCTCCCGCGAGTCTGTCCGCCCAGGCTGGGAATCGCAGCCACGGCGTAGACAGGCCCAGCGCCGGCTAGTCCCTGGCAGAGGAACACAGTCACGCTTCTAGTAGGGTTGCCAGGTGTCCCGTTTTTGACTGGAAAGTCAGGTGGAAAAAGAGACCCGGCAGTGTCCGGTCAGACGTCAGTGTTGCTGTCGGACCCTGGGGCCATCTTAGCAAAGTTTTTGGCATTTCATTTCCCAGGATTTATTTTCAAAGATAGGATTGCAGGTAGCCCCAAGGTTTCTCACTCTTTGGGGTGCCCTGGCTTTTCGCCAGCTCTCCTGGATGGCCTGGCTGGGCTCTGGCCTGGAAGGACTCTTTTGCATGCAGCAGGGAAGTGTTATCCCCACTGGCATCACGCTGGCTGGCCCAGCAGCAGCTCAACCCAGGCAGGCAAAGGGCACAGATGTCCTACGGGGGAGGGAGCTCATTCAAGCTCTGCTAAAAAGCTCCGCAGAGACCCACTGAGCATGCACAGAAATTATTCTTCACCCCTCCACTCTCTCGCAAACAACGTGCTCCTCGAGGGAGGGGTCCAGCCCATTTGGGCTGAAGCCTTGTTTAAACAAACAAAATGCACTGAGATTTTCTTTTCTTAAAAGCAGCACCAGAGAGGTAGCCCTCCCCCACCCCTACTGCAGGAAGAGGTGAAGGATTTTGTTGTGCAGTGGGTTAGGTTCTGATTTAGCACAGCTGTGATACCATCTTGGGGGTGATTGCTGTACCTCTTTTTCCTCATCAATAAACTTTTGGAAACTTTTAAAAACTTTTTTTAAAAAAACCCTGTAATAGAGGCTACGCCAAATAAAAACAAAAACCAGGAAGAGAACCAAAAAAAGGCTAAACAGAGTAAAAGAGGCGGTTAGAGAACAAAAGGCATCCTTTAAAAATTGGAAGTTAAATCCTACAGAGACAAACAGAAAGGAGCATAGACTCTGGAAAGCCAAGAATAAAAGTACAATTAGGCAGGTCCAAAGAGATTTTGAAGAGCAACTCGAGCAAGACACAACAACTAACAGTACTTTTTTTTTTAAGTACATCCGAAGCAGGAAGCCAGCCAAACAATCAGTCAGGGCCCCTGGACAATTGAGATGCTAAAGGGGCACTCAAGGAAGACAAGGCCATTGCAGAGAAGCTAAATGAATTCTCTGCATTGATCTTGATTGCAGAGGATGTGAGGGAGATTCCCACACTGGAGCCATTCTTTTTAGGTGACAAATCTGAGGAATTGTCCCAGACTGAGGTGTCAACAAAGACAATTTTGGAACAAACTGATATTACTGTGTAATTTAAGTCACCAGGACCAGATGGTATTCATCCAAGAATTCTGAAGGAACTCTAATATGAAATTGCAGAACTACTGACTGGGGTATATCATTTATTGTTTAAACCAGCCACTGCACCAGATGATTGGAGGACAGCTAATGTAACATCAATTTTTTAAAAAGGCTATGGAGGCGATCCTGGCAATTACAGGCCAGTAAGCCTAACTTCAGTACCAGGCAAGTTGGTTGAAACTACAGTAAAGAACAGAATGATCAGACACACAGATGAACACAATATGCTGGGAAAGAGTCAACGCGGCTTTTGTAAAGGGAAATCATGCCTCACCATCGATTAGAATTCTTTGAGGGGATTAACAAGATGTGGACAAGGGTGATCCAGTCACTACAGTGTACTTGGGCTTTCAGAAAGCCTTTGACAAGGTCTCTCACCAAAGGCTCTTAAGCAAACTAAGCTGTCATGGAGTAAGAGGGAACTGTATCTCCTGGATCAGTAACTGGTTAAAACACAGGAAACAAAGGGTAGGACTAAATGGTCAGTTTTCACAGTGGAGAGAGGTAAATAGCGGGGTCCCCCAAGGATCTGTCCAGTGCTGTTCAACATATTCATAAATGATCTGGAAAAATGGGTAAACAATGAGGTGGCAAAGTTTGCGGACGATACAAAATGACTCTAGATAGCGAAGTGCAAGCTGACTGGGAAGAGTTACAAAGAGATCTCACAAAACCGGGCAACGAAATGGGAGATGAAATTCAATGTCGATAAATGCAAACAAAACACATTGGAAAACATCATCCCAATTATACATACAAAACGATGGGGTATGAGTTAGCTGTTAGCACTCGAGACAGATCTTGGCATTACTATGGAAAACATCTGCTCAGTGTGCAGCGGCAGACAAAAAAGCTAACAGTGTGAGGAATCATCAGGAAAGGGACAGATCATAAGACAGAAAATATCATAATGCCACTATAAATCCATGGCACGCCCACACCTTGAATACTGAATGCGGTTCTGGTCACCCCATCTCAACAAAGATATATGAGAATTGGAAAAAGGACAGAAAAGGGCAACAAAAATGCTTAGGGGAATGAAACAGCTTCTGTATGAGGAGAGATTAAAAAGACTGGGACTGTTCATCTTAGAAAATAAATGACTGACAGGGGATGATGTGTTTGAGGTCTATACAATCAGGAATGGTCTGGAGTGAATAGGGAAGTGTTATTTACCCCTTCACAAAACACACAAACTAGAGGTCAACTAATAAAATTAATAGGCAACAGGAAGGAAACATAAGGAAGTACTGCTTCACACAATGCCCAGTCAACCTGTGGAACTCCTTGCCAGGGGATGTTGTGATGGCCAAAACTATAAAGGGTTCCAAAAAGAACTAGATAAGTTCCTGGAGGATAGGTCCATCAATGGCTATTAGCCAAGATGGTCAGGGACGCAAACCCATAACCTGGGAGTTCCTAAACCTCTGACTGCTAGGAGCTGGGACTGGATGACAGGATGGATCACTCAATAATTACTTTGTTCTGTTCATTCCCTTTGGAGCACCTGGCACCGGCCACTGTTGGAAGGCAGGAAACAGGGCTGGATGGACCGTTGGCCTGACCCAGCGTCCCAATGTAAAATGGAACTAATGACGCTGTCCTGCTTGGCAGCGTGGTGTTTATAAAGTGCTCGCTGTTTTTCAAAGCAGTCGGGCTACCCAGTGGTAGATGTGTGGTGAAGCTGGGACCAACCTCCTGGCTCTGAGCCCGGGGCTAAAGCCACTAGCCCATACGGCACGCACGGGACGGCCCCTACCCATCCCAAGCATGAACTTTTAACCAAGAGCAGATCCTCGGCTTCTCCAGAGCATTTTGCAGGAATATTCCAGCCAACGCTTTTGCTGAAATTGCTGCCATCACACAAGGGTTTCATTTTTCCATGAGAAGTGAATTCTCCCAGCTGCATTAGCCTTTAAGTTCATGCTGCGCAAACATTAGTTCATCAGTCGGCCCTCTCAGCATCCCCGCAAAGTCAAGGCTGGTGACTTGGCTTCCCTTCCAAACCGCCATGATGTAAGTAGCAGCATCTCAGGTGAGATGTCCCCCAGACAGGCTCCAGGGCAGAGACCCGACCCTACGTCCATCACGGCCAATCGCCTTTCCAAGTGTGCAGACAGGAGTCAGTCGGAGCAGAGGGGAAGATGACGCAGGAGACGGGATCACCCAGTCGTGCTGAGAAAAAGACGGCGCGGTGGGCCTGCGACAGCCTCCTCCACCTGCCCACCCGTCAGCTCACTCTGGGTGGAATTCATCCCTGGGCAGAGGGCCAGGGCAAGGTCTATGCACCACCTTATGAGCTGAACTGGGGTTTACGTGGGCTTGTGCATGGGCCCCAGGCTGGCTCGCTCTGCAGAGCAGACGATATTCTCCCTTCTATCTCCTAGGCAGGAAGGAAGCAGGTAGGGAAGTCGTGGAGGGAGCTTTCTGATGGCTAATTCCTGCTAGCCCCTGGGAGTTTGCACAGGGTTCACCTAAACTAATGCTAAGCCCCCGGGTGTAAATCACAGAACCAGCCCCAGGGGGGGCTTCTAGGCCAGCGCTGGTCCAGCTATTGATGAGCGCAGCCTCGCCTCCAACGGGGTCTAAGGAAGCAACTCCAAATCCAGGCAGGTGCTGGGGGTCGGTTTACTGCAATTGCTCTGAGAAGCTCTAGCATCCGGGGGCTGAGCAGAGTCAGCCAGGAACAGCAGGCACAAGGATGCAGCCTCAGCAAAGAGCCTCCGTGCCCTCCCCTGCTCTGCGCTGGAGGGGCCGGGGCCATGTGTCCTTCTGCCTCCAGACCGTGGGAAACCGGAGCGCAGGCGAGCGGAGGGGCGGATGTCACCGGACACGCGGCTGCAGTCCCGCTGACCGCTCCCAATCGGCAGCAGCTCCCAGGCAGGACAAGCCGACGGCTCACTGGACTCGCTTCCTCCCTCCCGTCTCCGCACCCCACCCCATCCCTCTTTCACAGCAGAAACACAAGGGGGGGGAAATCATCAGTCTCATCCCTGTGCAGCCATCAGACCCCTTAGAGCACCGGCCGTTCCACACCAGACCCTTTCTGAAAGGCAGGGCAGGCCGGCAGACCCCTCCACACAAGAAAAGCTCCATCTCCCATCCTGATCTTTGGCAAGCCCCGAAAACGCCCCGAAGCCCACCCAGCAAGGGACACTCCAGTCACCTACGTGCAAATGATCCCCGGGCTATCCCCGTAGATCCTGGCCCTTCCTGTGAATACCGGGGCTTTGCACGGCGCTCACCGCAGGAGCTCCCCGCAGTCCACCCCAGTAGCACCCCGCAGCTGGACTTCCCGGCAGCCCAGCCATACAGTCAACACGCGCAAATCACACACACAGCGTCAGGCTGCTCGGACCAGAGCAAGGCCTACCACTCTCCGGGGCAGGGTGTCCACACTTAAAACCGAGCGTCTTTACCATTATAGGCTATCGTCGTCCTCGGCGTGGCGTCCAGGTCCACAGCGGATCGCCGAGCGGGAGAGCCGGCTGCCGCGGCCGCGAACAGGACCAACAGGTAATGGGCCATGCGTCTTCTCATCTCCCCGGGCGACCGCGGTTGTTGCTCTGCTGACACAAACTCTTTGCCGATGGACGGGGTCCCAGCTCACTGGAGATGGCTCCCCCCAGCTCCGGCGTGTGTCACGGCGAACCACAATCGTGCTCCTGAAATACAGAGTGGAAGTTGAGGAGCAGAACGCTTGGAGCCTTTCCTCTGAGGATCTCCAAGCACTTCCCCACACGTTAAGCTCTGCAACATCTCTGGGAGACAGGGAAGTATTAGCCCTTATTGATAGATGGGGAAACTGAGGCACCCGAGTGGAACGCAATTTACTCCAAGACACAGAATGGCAGAGCTGGGTATAGAAACCCAGGCGTTCTGAGCATCCCCCGCCCTATCCGCTACACGTCACACCCGCTGGCTAGGGATTCTGTTCTCATCCGTTCTCCTCTTTCAACGGTATTAATTTGCTAAATTGAACAAAAATGCACAGTCTCTGGGAAAAAAAAAATTAAAATAGAAATCATGCCTCACCAAACCCCGGACACCTGCTAGCCTCCGTAAATCCAAACGCTAAAAGATCTACGTTGCTACATTATCCCATAAGCAAAATGGTGGCCCATGGCGTACAGAAATCGGAAGATACCGGGCAGCCGAGTAACTGCATCATAAATAGAGTGTATCAAAGGTGTGGGCCCAGCCATAGCCGGAAGAGACTGCATGGTAAAACACAGATTTCTCTCTGCGCCCCCAGGCTTTTTCAGGCAAGATGAAAAGAGGTATAAACACACCAGGTATAACACTGCGCTGAATGCTATCATGAGGGGATCCTTTGTGTTTTATTTCATCTTGCACCCCAAGCATTTCAGTTTAAATCATCTAGCCAATAAGCATAATTACAAAGAGGTGGGATTTAAACCCTCACTGTGGTCCCGAAGTCCCGCCCAATCTGCATTCTGCGTCCAGCACAGAGTCCTACGGAATGGATTGGGCCAATGTTTCAATGGGCTTTAGGCTCATTTTTGTTTTCCTATTGTACTAACCTGCCCCACCTGAAAGAATAAGACGATCCAGGGCCAAATTAAAGCCAGAAGAGCTGCCAAAAAAGTCTAAGAGGAGACACTTGAGGCAGCGGGCAGCCTTGGAAAGCTCACTGTTGCATGCCGTCATGAAGACCGATTCCCCGGGTCGGGGTTTTTTTAAAAGAAGATGCGGTGCCTTTATTGCTAGCCTGTGGAACTGAGCAGCGTAAGAGAATTCAAGCCTGCATGCTTCAGACAGCAACCTGGCAGGAGTCACCCCTCCTCCGACATCGTACTAAGCTCCCAGTCCAAGGTCTCTCTATCCTAGGACTGTATGAAAACATCTCCACGCGCCTGGCCCCGGCTCCTGCAGAAATCGGCACGCACAATCTCCTAGCACAGCTGTGAGCTATGACAACTCCAGCCCGGGGGGGAAGGAGGGCGTGCAGGAAGCAGACTGGTCACAGGGACCGGACAACTCCAGTGCTTTCATTCACTCTTGCAAGACACCAGAACAGCCAGACGCCTCCTTGATTAAAAACCCTCCCTTGCTTCTTAGATTTAACTCGCCTTGAAAGAGTTTTCCACACACCCCCAACCCACCCGCTCACCCCAAACGGGAGAGCCTGGGAACCAACCAAACGACTTCTGCAGGCTGGGAAGAAAGAAACAGAGTTATGGTGATGGCTATTTTTAACGAATCCTGAGGCACCCAGACACTGTGGAGATGGTAATGGATGCCATTGATACCAGTTATAAACGGGGGGATGGGGGACAAAAGAAAATTACATAAGAATGGCAAGACTGGGTCAGATCCAATGGTCCATCTAGCCCAGCATCCTGTCTCCCGACAGTGGCCAAGGCCAGGTGCTTCAGAGGGAAGGAACAGAACAGGGTAATTTCGAGTGATCCACCCCCTGATGTCCACTCCCAGCTTCTGGCAAATAAAGGTCAGGAAGGCCCTGACCATCCTGGCTAATAGCCATTGATGGACCTATCCTCCAGGAACTTATTTCATTCTTTTTTGAACCCAGTTATATTTTTGGCCTTCACAATTATCCCCTGGCAAGGAGTTCCACAGGTTGACTGGGCACTGTGCGAAGAAATACTTCCTTATGTTTATTTTAAACCTGTTGCCTATTGGATTTTTTTGAGTGACCTCTAGTTTGTGTGTTCTGTGAAGGGGTAAATAACACTTCCCTATTCACTTTCTGCACACGAGTCATGATTGTACAGACCTCTATCACATTCCCTCTCAGTCATCTCTTCTCTAAAATGAACAGTCCCAGACTTTTTAATCTCTCCTCATACAGAATCTGTTCCACACCCCTAAGCATTTTTGCTGCCCTTCTCTGTACCTTTTCCAATTCTAAGATACTTTTTTTGAGATGGGGCGACCTGAGCTGTGCACAGAATCCCAGTGGCGGGCTTAGCAGTCATTTTCTCCTGCACTAGCCACCAGCTTTCTCTGCGAACTGTGAGGCCAGGTTACCAGGGCAAAACCCTTTGGACAATTTTAGCTCGTTCGCAAGACAGCAAGCTGCGATCCCAGCCCTGCCCTGCAGAGAGGCAGCTAACGGCGCAGCGCTTCCGACTTGTGACGCGCGATGCGGTTTCCAGACAGGGACGGTCGTTAACGGAGCACGCTGCATTCGTTAAGCCAAACCAGCTGCAGCGACTCGCTCGACCATAAGATGGAGGTGTAAACTGCCGGCCAAAATCCTCCCACCCGCCCCAAGTTCTGTGGCGTTTTCTAGCGCGTCTCGGGAAAGGCGTGACTCCCTGCTAACATCAACGCCGAGGTTGAGTGTGGGGCGCCCTTTGAGTTTTGCTGCCGCTGGTTTTCTTCCGATTCAGAATATTGGGGAAAGGCCCAGGCTGGAAGCCCGTGAGGAGCAAGGGCCGGCAGACAGCGAGAGACACCAAAGGGAGGGGTGATGGCATTGCAGAATCGGCTCTGCCAATGCCTGCTGCTTGGACAGGCGCATTGTCCCAGCCGAGTGAAAGGAAGGAAACAGCACTGCGGTTCCCTTATCATCCAGAAACGGACCCGGCCATCCATCCAAGCCGCTTACACACGCATGCGGGAGAAGAGGCTTGGCAGGACTGGCCATTGGCTGCATCTTTAAGCTTCTGGCTAGCTAAATCGGGAGCAGAGGGGGGCAGGGGAGATGGCAGCAATGGCCACACATGGGAAGATAATCCCACGGTACGAGCGATCAAGTCTCACCTGAAAGGCAATGCCCCTACCCCCATGCTGCAGGAATACATCCAATGCCAGCCCAGAAGGAAATCTGCCCTTTGGGTTCCCCCGCCAGGTGTCCCACCCCAGTGCAAACCAGCCCTGAACCGGTTTAGCTTAGAAAAGGTCAGGTGAGATCCCAGCCAGAAGGCTGCAGACCTCCAAGGGAGGAGGAGACGCTGCAGCCTGCTGATTTCCGGAGCCCGCGCATGGTGTGCTGCACCCCTTTACTGCACGACTGAGAGGCAAAGCAGAGCCCGGCCAGCCAGCCTGAGTTCTCTTTCTTTTATTTCACAGCTTCAGAGCTGTTCAGACTCCAACAAAAGCAACCTCCTCTGAACCTCGCCAGCTTTTCAGTGCTCTCCAGTGCCGGGAGTCAGTGAGAGAGAGACTCCGCAAGCTTTTATCAGAGCAGCTTTCCTGCAGGCGTTCGGAGCCCTGCCGAGTCGTCCCGAAAGAGTCAGAGCTGGCGTTTAGCCTCCCTGCTCACCGCCGGTCACAGCGGGAACTCGGTCACGTTAGTCTCAGACCTGTAATGTCACAGGCCTGGCAGACTGGCTCTGAGCCAGGCAATTTTTATCTCTGCTTCAGCCTTTCTAAAGCACTGGCCGTAGATGTGTGTGTGTGTGTGTGTGTGTGTGTGTGTGTGTGTGTGTGTGTGTGTGTGTGTGTGTGTGTGTGTGTGTGTGTGTGTGTGTGTGTGTGTGTGTGTGTGTGTGTGTGTGTGTGTGTGTGTGTGTGTGATAGTCACACCTGCCACTGACAGTGCAGCAGCTGTGTCAACAGCAAGAGAGCATGACACTTTAGGACAGGAAGTGAAGGGCCACCTCCAGCTGACTCTGCTAAGGAAAGTTAAGGCGACCACGCGACTGGCCGAGCGGACGTAACACTCCTCCCTCCCGGGTAACCAAGTGGGATATAATGGCTGCACGTGGCTGGGTTTAAGTTTTGCCCAGAGGGCGGCACCTGCTGCCGAGCGCCCCTTGGCCTCATGCTAGGGCATCGGGACGCCCCGACCCGGGCACAGCGCTTTCCCTCTCGCAGAATTTCTGCCCTCCTCGTCCATGCCCCTGGGAGGTGCTGCCCCCGTTTCGCAGATAGAGAAGCTGTGGCGGAGAGATTCAGCCGTCTCCCAAAGCCGCAGGGGGAGGCAGGGCAGGAACCAGTACCCAGGCGCTCCTGGCTCCCAGTAGGACGCTCTGTCCCCCCGTCTACAGTCACCCGCTGCCGGCAGGCTGCGTTTCCCTCGCTCGGACCCTGCTTTCGCTTGCAAGCGCAG
Organism: Emydura macquarii macquarii; assembly: GCF_026122565.2. Classification (NCBI taxonomy): domain Eukaryota; kingdom Metazoa; phylum Chordata; order Testudines; family Chelidae; genus Emydura; species Emydura macquarii. The sequence continues at coordinate 9,816,397 of NW_027133829.1, read as the reverse complement.
GGCGGCATGGCCAGATCCTACAGTCCCCAGAGACCCCCAGGCCTAGGTTGGAAACCCCCAGCCCTCTGCAGGAAGCGTCAGGGAGAAAGATTTCCTAGCTCACCACCAGCCTGTGGAGCAGTGGGGAGGCCCTCGGGACGGGAGGGGTTTGTGCCAGTTACTGACTGTGAATCCGTCTGGGAAGCAGGGGAGACTTGGTTTTCAGGTCCCTCCCCTCCCGCCCCGTGACGGAGCCCCACCAGGTTCCTGTTTCCTCGTGGGCTTTGCCACCCCATCGCTGCCCCCCAAAATGGAGTTTCAGGGCTGCCACTGACTGGGCGCCGGTAGCTATCGCCACAGCAGCTGGGTTGCGGGTGCAGGCACCAGGTGGGGCTGGGGCCCTGCACGAGACAGGAAGTGAGACGGGATGAGCCGGGGGCCCTTCTGGCCGTAAACTCTGTGCCTTGGTGCAGCTCCTTGCGCCGAGCGGCCCCCTGGGAATCACACGGGTGTCGTTCCTGCCCTGGCAGGCAGCGATGTCACTGGACCAGTGCCACTCCGGCCTGGGATGGGTGGCTCAGTGGTCAGAGCAGGGCAGGTCTCTGGAGGCAGACTCCCGTCAGACACCTGGGACACGGCCTTTGCACAGGGGGTTATGGTAACACCCCCATGCCAAGGGTGCAGCTTTACCCACTGCATCGCACGTGGGAGTAAATCCTGACTGGGGCAGGCAACACGTCTAAGGCTGCCAAGGTTCCCTGCCCGCCCTGACAACAGCTTAGTGGGGCCGCTGGGCTCCCGTGGATTGAACGCAAGGCTGGGAGGGGGAAAGCTGGGTTCTCCTCCCCATGGGACGCTGGGAAAGACACTTACGCTTTTCCCCGCTCCCCTAAGCCGGGCTAGATACGTCGGGCTTCGAGAGCTAGCGTGGAAAGCACCACGGCGTCACGGAGGACAGTTTTGTGACACTGACTGTGGCCCGCTGGAGCCTGGGAAGCTGGAAGGGATTCACTTGGAGGCAACCGCCTGGCCCTGTCTCTCGCCCCCGCACACGGAGCGGCTTTCCTTTGGAGGAGACCAGCTGCCACCGCTTACTCACCAGTTGGCTCTGGCCTGCGGGCAGTGCACATTTCCCTGGCAGACCCAGCGCGTGCTGGAGACCACCCAGCCATCGGCATCTGAGGAGCGCCGTTTGCAGACCGGGGCTCGTTACAGCCAGGCTCGACAAAGCCGACGCATCCATGCAACAAACCACAGGCCGCGCCACATGGGCCGGACTCTCACAGCAAGAACGCCTCCGGGCCGGGGAGGCCGGTCCAAGTAAGAGCATCAAACCGGAGATAAGCTAGACCAGCACGCGCTTTGCTCAGCTGCAAGGCAAACCAGTAGCGACCTGGGTTTTCAACGGCCTCAGTTCTCAACGCGTGCGGAGTTGAGTGTGATGGATGGATGGATACGTAACAGGGAGCCTGAATCATATGCAAGATAGGAAGGTCCTGGACACGTAGCCCTGGTTCAGAGCATTCCTTGTGTTATTCCCAGCCCCGTAACGAGGCCAGTTCACCTCGACCCTGAGCCATAGGCCTCTCCCCACTAGACCAGATCTAGGCCATCTGGAAACACTGCATGGGAGCTGGGGAGAAGGACGGTGCCCTAGGGCAGAAGGTGCTTGCAAGATCTCCGATCATCCGCTTGCTGCAACATCCTTCCTCGTCCCTTCAAATCCAACATGCTTTGATCTGCAACTCCCAGAGGAGCTCTGGTCCCCGCCTGACTGCTCAGAGAGCTGAAAACGATATTCCTGAAGGTCTGGCCTACTTTTCCTTCCTTCACCTCAGGCCGTTTCCTGCACATCTGCTCTGTGTGAAGAGTCAAGGGTGGTAGAAACAGTTGATCTGAGCCAGTTGGCCGAGCGAGAGAGGAAAAGGGGGAATCGCTGGCTCTGAAAACGAAACCAAGGAAAAAACCAAAAAGGCCCTTCTAGGAGAAGCTCAGCAAAGCTCGCTCTCCACTGCACTTTGCCCCCGAAGGAAGCAAGTCGGAGAGCGAGTCTCCTACGGTTGGCTGGCCTACAGCCGGCGCAGGCATGAGGGTGTCTGGAATGGTAACGGTGTCGGCTCGTGTGAAGAGATTTCTGCTCTGTGCACAGAGATCGGCCTTTCCAGAGGAAGGAGAGCTGCAGGCTCACCCCTTCCCTCCCCCCGCCCAGTTATGTGTGACAGAGATACAAGCTTTCATCTAGGTGCATCTCTGTCCTGCTGGGGCCTGGGCAGGTGTGTGGCTGGATTGGATCAGACGGGACGTTCTTCTGGGAAAAGTCACGTAAAATTTGTTCAGCCTGATGGAAGGTGCATTGAGACAAGCGGCCAGCCCCCCCTGCTCCCTGCCTGCCCTGCAATGGAAGAAGAGCCAAAGTACATGTTGCTTACAGATGGAGGAAGGAGCAATTCCCAGCGCAGGAGGAACACAAGAAGACCCTGTCCCTGCCCCCAGACATGTGCTTCACACACACCAGACGGTCAATGACCAATCCCCTAGTTCAAGGCCCCAGCACAGCAGGACAGAGCTCCACATGAGGTAGCTTTTCATTTGATCGCTATCACTCTGCCGATGCACCACGGCCAGGGCCCATTTGGACGGTGGCAGAAGAATCTGCAGCCCCAGCTCTGTTCCTCCCCAGGCCAACAGGTCAGCCCTTTCCACGGAGAGGCAGAGCACCCATCTCTCTCTGCCTGTCCCTGCTGCCTGGAGGATGGTGGGAGGGAGAAGCAGAGGGATCTCTCATGCCATGGCAAAGGAAGCTGGGTACCGTGGAGAGAGACAAATGGGGCAGCCACTCGTCCTAGCAGTGTCATTCTACAATTTGTCCTTCCGTCTAGTCGGTGTCGGGGGCTCTGCTTTCAGAGCATTTCTCTGCAACCCAGGAAGGGCAGCGAGAAAACTCACCAGCTTGCCGGGGCTCTTTAAATCAGCACCAACAAGACGCCGCAGGCAGCAAAACGGTCGCTCTGGCACGAAAGAGGAGTCTGTGTAGTGCCTGGCAACCCGCTCAGGACACTTTGAGACGCACCCAGCTCAGCCCAAGGAGCGAGGTCACAGCTGCTTCCCTCTGCGATGGGAAATGCACTCACGGCCAATGTCGCCCAGAGACCGGGATGCATTCTGCTCAGAACCAATGGCGTCATTTTTCCTTGTGGGCTGCTCTCCCAGCGTTGCTCTGCGATCCCTCCTGAGTTTTCATAAGCCCGGGTGTGTCTGTGCTGCATGCAGGAGGGGTGACAGCCACAGAAGCAGACACGGCCCCGCTGGCTTCGATTTAGCAAAGCGGCGGAAGCACAGGGCAGCCTGGGCTGGCCACTCGCGTCCGTGTCAGGGTTTCCAGGTGGACAGGGCTAGCCCGTGCCACCACCGACGTCCCCATGGCTTCACCGGGCAGCTCCACACTTCGAACGCTGCCTCGGCGCGGCTGCAGCGCTTCAGTGAAGATGCTCTACGCCGACGGAAGACAGCTCGGCATTTCCCCATCTCTGAGCGACGCAGTTATGCCGAAGTAACGTGGTGGTGCAGACCTGCGCTAAGATTCGTCTCCAGACAGGGGCATGCCCAGCAAAGATGAGGCTGAAGAGAATACAGCAAGTTGTACCGAAGTCAGAAAGGCGCTTTCCTCTTCGGTCGAAAGGTTTATTGGATTGGGTGCAAGTGGACAACCGAGACAAGAGGAGCATCACTCCCTGCATTGTACATTTAAAAACCGAAGCCCTGGTCGGCCTCATCAAGAAGAGAAGAGCTAGCCAGGAACAAACCTGACCATGTGGGGAAGAGATTTCCCCACTTGAAAAGATCCAGATGTTTTCAATTTCCCTCTCTCCTCTGACAGACCCAGAGAGACCGACGTCCCCTTCCGTGAAGCAGTATCTGGTCTGCTGCTTGTACAGTTGGATTCGTGCCTCTTTTTGCAATTGAGAGAGACAAGGTAGGTGAGGTCACATCTTTTCCTGGACCAGCTTCTTTGCAGTGAACACATGGAGCCTCGTCACAAGAAGTTTTCAGTTTTGATGTGGCCGTTTCAGATTAAGGATGTGTGCTGAGATGGGATGGGGGAGAGGCAGCAGCTTCTGAAGTTGTATGTCAGAGCTGGGAAACCGGAGAGGATAGGGGCTTCAGGTGAGGATGTGCCAGGCAGCAACCACAAAAAGAAAGCCAGCAATAAAAAAGAGCAGAGAAAGAATACAGGAGCAATTTGGCATTTTAGCCAAGTTGTTTCTAGGGCGAATGGGTTTCCCAACGTTATTCCACTAGATTTCAGCTTCTCTTTAATAAGCTGCCTGGAGATTCAGCATCTGCCCTGGATCCCGTTCCAGTAGGGAAGAAATTCCGGCCAAAACGCCATGTAACGTGCCAGTGATCCGGTCCAGCAAATCCCATCTAATTCGGCCATGCCTAATACCCTGCATTTCAGAGGAAGGTGGAAAACCATATTGGATGGAGCCAATTAAGCAGTGTGGTTTGTAGGGAAAAAGCCTGTTTCCTGGCCTCCCACAGCAGATCAGTTTACACCCTGAAGTATGGAGTTAAGCAAGCCAAGAGAAGGGTAAATCTGAACTACCGTCCGCAAAGAAGGCTGGAGGATTAAAACAATCCAGCCATACAGGATTTAACCTGCTGACCTGCTGCTGCAGCGAACTCCAGCCAGTTTAATGGTAACCAGGACGACGCGATTAATTGCCAGGCGTGCTCAGTGCACGAAATACGCTACCAACACAAGTCCTTGCCTCAAAGAGTTTACCCAGCCGGGGGCAGGGAAGGAATGAGGGTGGAGCTGGGCTGGGGGCGGAGCACAGGGCGGAGCTGGACCTGGGGGCGGAGCTGGGCCAGAAGCATGGCGTTTCCTCTCTGCATGGCCCAAGTCTCACTGTGTGCCCCTCCAAACGTTCTTCCACGCCCTGGGGGGGCACGCCCCACAGTTTGGGGACCATTGTCTTAGGGGGATGCAATAGCTCCCATCGCCCATAGTGAGTATATGTATTGTGGTAGGGCCGTGGGGGCCCAAGGGGCTAGGTGCTGTACACAGAATGATGACAGTCCCTGCCCCAAAGAGCTTACAAGAAAGGGACACAGCGAGGGGAAGCAGAAGGAAACAATAAGGTGACAGTGGCTAGCAGACAGCGTATCAGTGGTCTCCGCACTTCAGCTGCCCACCCAGTGCCTGATTACATCCCGGTTAAATTAGATTGGCACATTGCGGCTCCCAATGAACTTATACTGATTCTCCAGCTCTTCTCTGGTTATTGGAGGCTCAGTGTGAGGTAACACGTCCCCAAACCCCACCCAGCACTGAAGGTGGTAAGGGGTTTCTTCCGCCCATCCTTCTCTGCTATCTCGGACAATCATTCCAGGCCGTCTTTCCTTTCCCGGCAGAGGAGGAAAGGGCCAGGTCTGGGGTCTGGCCCAGAGTTTGACAATTAAGTTCTTTCACCAAGACAGGAGGATGCAAGTTGCTGTGGGATCAAAGGAGAATCCTTCGGAGTGAAGGCGCGTCTAGTGAATCCCGAGTCCTCGTGCACAACTTGTGACACAACCAGTTCCAATCTTCCCAACCCGCCCACGACAGATGGGTGCAAAGTCAAACGCTGATGATCTCTGGGCAAGGCGAGCCCACAACTCCTCAGCCTGCCCGAACGGCTAGGATCGCTCCTAGGAATGACACGACGTTTTCCCTGCTGCATCATAAACCAGCAGCTTCTTGTTTTGTTCCTAGTGACTATAAGGCAGAAAATTGGCTCCACTATATAAATATGCCTTCGAATATCTGCTGGGGAGGGAAATGCCAGGAAACACCTACGAAAGGGCTGAATCTTCCAGGGAGCTGAGAACCCTTTGGCTGGGCGCTTCTGGAAGTCCAGCCCCGAATGCAGGACTTCTGAAAATTCTGGCCAAAGAAAATGATGAGAAAAGACACCATCAGAGAGAAAACAAGAGAGATTCAGGCCAGTCCAATCACAGGCCCTGCCTCACAGGCAGGTAGCAAGAGGACAGCCTTTTAAAGAGACCCCGGCTTGCTTAATAACTTCTCTGCAGTTCCAGTCGATCGCCCGTTTCAGCCAGTCCCCTGCTCTAACCATTTAACAGCACTCCCTCCCCGTGCCTGTGGCCATGACTGACTTCCTGGCCCTTTGCTCCCAACTGCAGACGGAGCAAGGATTTCTTCAGAGAGATGACCGGCGAGGGCCTGCGTGGATAATTCTCCACTCGGCTTTACCAGGACACGCTCTCTCTGCATTGCTCCTTGTCAAAGCCTCCTTTCCGGGATCTTGGCTATTTCAGAGGCCTGCCTAGCAAAGCGACTCCCCAGGAAGCCCGCTGGTTGTGTTCTCTGCTCACCTCTGCAGCGTCTGCTTCTGCCCGGGGTCTCCCTCGCTTCCCGAGTGGCTGTGATGCGCACCCCGGGGCACCCCGGTTTGCCGAGAGATTGAAAAGCCGCCTCTTGCTAACACACCCCAGGCTGTCGTCCCCCGGGCAGGCGACTGTCCATTACTGTCCCAGGAGCCGCTGCTCACTTTGGATTCCTGGACGCCCATGAGCTCTGCTCTGCCTCCCAGCGCTACAGAAAGGACTCGGGGGCTAGTCCCGTGCGGAGCCACGAGGACACGTTTGTTCCACTTTTAACCCTCCCCCCAAATCATCCCGGCTCGAGGCTCGTCACGCGCCCGCGGGGAAATCCCCCCGTTTGGCAGCAGGACGACTGCAAGGACCTGCCGGGCCCCCCAAGACTAGAGGGCAGCGGGCGACGAGAATTGGGGCTCGGCGCTGTGCCCCGCACGCGCGGCGGAAGGCAAGGTGCACCACGTCCTGCTCTAGGCAGACCCTCTGGCTGTCCCGGGAGCTGTGCCGACGGCTTCCGCCGGGAGTGGCGGTCAGCTCTGCCCTGCAGGGCACAGGGCGGGGGGGGATAAAAGGGCCCCAGTGCCCCAAACAGAGGGCTTCAGATGAATGATCAACACCACGCTGCTGATAAACGAGAGCGAGTCCCGTGTGCGAGCCCTGCAGGCGGTGACCTCAGCGGCTCCCCAAGCGACGCAGGCTCAGGTCTGGTCTGCGCCGGAGAGAGACCTCCCAGAAGCCAGGCAGCGGGGACGGCGATTCCGTGGGCGGCTTTCCTCCCCTCCGCGGGGCCGTCTTGCCGGGGCGTGGAACAGATGCCAAACCCTTGTGGTCATGCAAGATTGCTGGGCACTTTTTGCAAGACGAGGGGCCGTGGGGAGACGCAAAGTCCCCCCTGTAGCTTTGACTGGATACTCTATTGTGCTTTACTCCTCAGCCTGCAGAACTCTCCAGGGTGTACATGTCAGGCGCTGCACGGTGTAACTGTACGTTTGCCCCCCGGAGTGCCACCACCTGGCCAGAACGGGAGAGCTGGCGGGGAGAGTCCCCAGCTTCTGTGGGCGTGCGCTCTCCAGCCCCTTCGTCAGCCCTGCGGGAGGGCGCACCCGCGGGGAGTAATGTCACGTCTTTGACCTGCCTGCATTGGCACCCAGGGCCTGGTCCAGCCCAGCCAGGCTCCTCCGAAATAACACCTGCAGCCTCGTCCTCCTTCGTGCAAACCCAGCCCGGGGCTCCAGCCACCCACTGACCCACTCCAGCGCTCAGGAACGCAGCACACCCCTTTCCAGCAAAGAGCATTTCACAGCGGCGCGCTTCCAGCTGGCTCGGCTTCCCGCAGCTGCCGGGCTTTGGAGACTTGCAGTGGTGGGGGGGAGGATCCAGCCAGGGCTCCTATTCTCCAGGGTGTTGGAGGCCTCCAATGCACACGGGGACAACATAGACCAGCCATCACAGGGCAGTGCCCGCCTCCCTCTCCCCAGCCCGCCAACGGCCTCCACCTGGCCCTTCACGTCGTCCAATGCTGGTCCCTCGAACGAGGCTGCCAGTCGAGCAGCTGCCTCAGTGACCCGACCGGGAGCCACCTGCGTGTCTCACCCTCGGCTGGCCAATACCGGAGCTAAGAGCGAGGGCGGGAAAGGCCTCGCCCTGAGCGCGTGGACGCAGGTCCGAGCGGCAGAGCCACGGAACGGAGGCAGATTTGCGGGAGCCGACAGAGCCGCAGCTTGAGAAGCAGCCGCTCGGTGAGACAGAGCCGTGTGTATCAATAACGCCCGGTCTCAGACACGCTCGCGTCAGAGGATCAGGCCTCACGGGCACTAGAGGAAAGGGGGAACCTGGCCTGGAGTGTCCCAGCACGGGTGGAAATACCCCACCCTCGTGAATTCATCACTATTTAGCGCCACTTACGTGGGCCAGCCTTTTAAGATTAATTATTCCCAATCGCTCTTTGGCCACGGGGGAGGGAATCGGACCCAGTCGAGTCCTGGCCCTGGTGCTCACGTGTGACCGACGGTCGGACCGGCCTCTCGTTTCCACTCAGGCGGCAAAACGAACTCAACTAACGCACGACCGGAAAGGCATCAGAGCGCGCCAACGTCAGCGACAGCGCGCGCTCCGCAGGGGAGACCAAGCCCACCCGACTCCCACGCCGCCGCCACCACCTTTAAAGACGCATTTGGGCTAGCGAAAACCGGCGCATTTTCAATCCAGGGCGACCCAGCAGTGGAAACCAAGCCCTCTCCCCCCTCAAAGCAAGCCAACGAAGGATGAGAGCGGAGTCTGATGGAGACAGTCAGCGCAAAGAAGCTATTTCCGGGGGCAGGTTTTGCTCAGCAATGAATAATGGAAAAGCCTCCCTGTGACCGTGCGGTCTTTGCACAGCTTCGTTCCGTTGCCGCTGCGCGTGCCCCGAGCCGTTTTAGAAACACGGCCTCCAGGAGCGTCTCCCACATCCCACCCTTCGTCTGGCTCTGGTTTCAGGAGAGGACAGAGAGGCGTTTACAGAAGCAGCAGCAGCACCTGGATAAGCTTTCGAGCTACTTCTCAAAGCACCCGCAGGCCTCCTTTCGAAGCAGGGGTGGAGTGGAGAAAGCTGATCCGTATCAAGCGCTTTTTAATAAAAAAGTTTACCAAAAAATCATTTAAAACAGCACAGGCCGGACTCTGGGAAGGCAGGTTTTAAAGGTCATTAACCCAACCATAAATCTGACATCTCTTTATTGCCTGCTTTCGCTTTTAAGCATCTGATTTGGGCTCTAATGAACAAAATCCTCATCTCCTCTGAGCTGGTTAGTTCTAAGCCCATCCCAGCAATGTCCATGCCAGCAGAAGCTGCCTGCTAATTTTAAAAGGAACTAATGAGAAGAGGAGAGATGGTCCAATAACTCTGAACAGCAGACCTCTTGATAAAGCGACTAATGCGCATTTGTTTGCTTAGGTCTTTTAATAAATATAAACCAAATACCTCGCCTGCCAGAACACTGTTCAAACATGCTTCCCGCAGAAGGTTTCCCAAGAGCAAATATTTCATCAGATTTGAAACAGAGAATAAACAAATTCTAAAAAGCTAAAAAGAGGATTCCAGGCCCGGAAAGAGAAACTGGAGGGGTGAATTTTCCAGGCCCGATCAAAAGCCAGCCATTGCCCCTTCTTCTGACACCAGGGTCCCCTTGCAACATCTCTGCTGAGCACTAGCAGATGCCTGGAGTCTTACCAGTCGGTTTCCCAACAAAGGAGAAATTAAAGACAAGGAATCTGTGTGCACTCCAAGTGTAACTCCTTCATTTTACACGTACACCAGTCCTGGAACAGAGGCGGTCAAATGAGCATGCAAGGCAATCCCTTCGTTCCAGGAATCTCGGCCCAACAGCACTGCCCTGTTCCCAGGGAGCAACTCTGAGGCACGTCTTGAGGCATCGGAGACCAAGGCAGACGGCAAATTCCCTGGCTTCACAGCTGTATCTCTCCCCAAGATGCCTCTAAGCAGAAACGTCCCATGCTCCAAAACTCAGCACAGCAGCATGTCTTCCCAAGACACGGGACGTGGCGGCTAGCACGGCCCCACCTGGTGACATCTACCATGGGAGTGGCCACTCTTTTCTCCTTTCCTTAGCAGTCCTGGCGGGGGGTAGGGGCAGGCAGGACTGAGAGCCCTGGAGGTTGGTCTATTCTCCCAAGGGCTGGTGTGTGTCCACACACGGGCTGGGGCACGTTCCCAGGGCAGGCGTGAACGGGGGCAGAGGGAGAAAGGAGCGGAAGGGAGCAGATAGCCCCTCTCCTGCCCGTGCTGTGAGTCCCCACGGTTTAAATCCCTGATTTCAGCACCAGCTGGATTCTCTCTGCAGCGATAATATTTCAGTACAGTTTTGCTCCTCCCCACAAAAGGCAGACACATCAAGCCAACTGCTGGGGGTGGCAACGGATAATGAAGTCCGTTGCTTGCAAGCCCCCCCGCCCTAAAAAGCACAGACCAGATTGCCCCCTTCCCTCCAGAACTCTTCCCCATTGCAGAGAGGCGCACACGAGGCTTGCTGACTCAGACATGGGTCCAGGAGAGAAGGAGCTTCCTTGCGTGGTCCTGCTCGGAGGGCAAAGGGGGCAATCATCTCTAACCACAGCTCAAGCGTTGCTGGACCACCGACGGCCCCTCTAAAGGCAGCGAGAACAGAGCTCTCGCAATGATTTGGGAGCTAGAAGGGACAGTCTGGATTTTAAATGGACAAAATCTTGGCTTTTTTTTTAAACTTGCAAAGGAGAGAAATGCCCTCGCCATCACCGCCAGCAAGATCACTAATTCATCTCAGGCCTACAGCCTCTCTAGTCCAGTCCTTTGCTGCGACCCATGCTGTATGCTTCTGAGGAAGTGCTCTAGAGTTGGGGGCGGAGGGAGAAGTATATTTCACAAAATATTTCGCAAGAAACGCAGGTGGTTTGGGGTTGTTTGAAATTCCATCATCCCCTGAAAGCATCAAACTGGTTTTTTTGGCAGGAAAAAAATGACAATGTGATTTGGCTGGGGAAAAAAAATCCACTCGCTTTTTTACTGTCTCCCCCTCCCTGTTGGAAAAGAGACAGTGGGGGAGGGGGGCAGTGAAAGACCAAGTGGGGATTTCCCCCCATACACACAGACAGAAAGTTGTGTTCCAAGACTTGACAAAACCGGGGTTTTGACCAAAATGAAATTTTTCTGCAGATATTTTCATTTGGGTCAGAAACAAACCCACTTTTCATTGAAACGCCCGCCCCGGACACACCTACCTTTAATGAAAGCGTTTGGACCAGCTCCCCAACATATGCACAACCCACCCCAAGGAGTCAGTGAAAATGGGCTGCTGTCCTCAATTCAGAACCATCTGCCTGTCGCTAATGCCCCACCATCCTTTTGTCTCTGCTCCTTTGTAGATTCGGCCCCAACGTCCATCATCTCTTTCACGACGGCCACTTTAGCGTCTCCAGAGCCAGTTAACACTACCCTTCACCTTGCTTGGTCTCCCGGCTCTCTGGGAAACACGGCCCATCGTTCATCCCACGCCTCCCGGCCCAGCCGTCAGAAAGCTGGACTCTGGGCTTCTAACTCCGCAAGACGTGCAGAGCCAGACGATCCCCCGCTGTGAACGGTGTGTCGGCAGAAACAACCGCGCAGCGCGAGCGTCGCCGTTGCCGCTTGGCGTGGGCGGTGGGGAATCAAGCCCAAGGCACGCAGCCTTTTAGGAGGACGGGGTACAGAGGGTAAAGAGCCCAATCACACACCACGGGGACTAGAGCGGACCCGACTAGACTGAGAAACCCAAGTGAAGTCTCCAAGAGGAGCGATGGGTACAAAACCTTGGGCTCAAGCAATGGTGGGGAACGCCTGTAGAGAGCAGGACGGCATACAGCAGCTACTTCGGGAGGAGAGTCGGTCACTGGAAACAAACCTCTGGAAAGCTGGTCACTAACAATAGCAAGATGAAGGATTGAACCAGAAGCCCCCCTTGTAGCTGACAGCCTGACGGGGCGGGATAAGACACTGAAGAATCGAAGCTCTCCCTTTACTCTAGAGTTCAAGACGTTTTTAAATTGCTGGTTAAATCAAGTGCTTGTTTGCCGGTAATCAAAGCATAGATTTCAAAGAGTACTTTCCTTGCACTCCTTCCCTCCCCCACAATGGGAGGTGGGCTGCGTTCTGTTACACCAGCCTCGTGAAACGAGTACAGAATTTAGCGCTGACAGCTCTGGTTCCCCATGCATCCCGATGGCACCTGCGTTTCTCCACCCCAGGGGCCGCTTTGCTTCCCAGGAAGCAGTCCCACCAGTCAAAGCACCAGCCGGACAGCCGCTCCCCCCATACTCCCAAATCCGTCACCAGCACCCTCCGCGTTTGTGGAGCTTAATGGAAACACTCAGAGCCGTTTTCATTTTCCATGGGCAGACAGGAAAAACTAAGCTACTGGCCCGTGCCCCTGCCCATTGCTCCGAGAGGGAAGTTACATCAGCGAAGCCTGGCTGGGATGGTTTAGTTGGGTTGGCCCTGCTGTGAGCAGGGGGTTGGACTCGATGACCTCCTGAGGTCCCTTCCAACCATCATCTTCTAGGATTTTCATCACCTCTGCAGACCCAACCCAGCAGAGCACGTGATTCGTTTCAGGGACATAGGCAGTCCCACGGCACTACGAGCAGCCAGCGGGAGTTCTCACGGGCTTAAAAGTGCTTTGCTGGACCAGAGCGCAGAAGCCTCTTCTGCTGGAGCTCTTGCTACTCCCACTGGGGTCTGAGGCTGACCCTCAGAGACTTGAAAGAGTCAATGGGGAGCGGTAACACGCTGGCCATCCTCTCCCAGAGCAACACATGGTCTAGAGAATACTCAGTCCTGCCTTGAGTGCAGGGGCCTGGCCTAGGAGACCTCTCGAGGTCCCTTCCGATCCTCTGATTCCCGCAGGGCAGCAGCTGCTGATGGAATAGTCAGGCATGCCGTTTTCTCCCATTCCTTTGTATGCCAGCGGCCGTGGAAAAGCTCCGCATTAGCTCTGCATGAGGATATCAAATGCAGCTGTCACAGTCCCCCCCCCCCCCACGCCTCCCCATGAACAAGTCGCCCAAATGCTCCCCCCTGGGTTGCTCTTCCCACAAAGCACTTTTAAAACCGCCGTGTCCCGCTGAGAACAGAACGATGTTGTTTTCGTTTGCAAGGCACGCACAGAAAGTGGCCTTGTTCGGGTGCCCCCGTGGGAGGCGTTCCCATCTCGGCTCCGCTTATTAATGGCTCGTAACTTTCTCACTTCTATTAAGAGATGCCATTTAGCCTCCCAGCCTGCCTGAAACACGCACTGCGGCCACTGCCTTCCCCCTGCAACTCCGGCAGCCTTTCATTTTCACAACAGTAAGCGCGCTCAGTCTGTTCAAGCGTCCCAGAGCAGTCCGAGGTCTGGGTGCAGGCACAGGAAAGGCAGAACCGGCTGGCGTGGGAGACTGATGAAAATGCTCACAGAGCCTCCGCCCTCGAAGTCACTGATTTTAAATCAACCCTGCTGATCAGTGGCCCAAGCCAGCCGACGGCTGCACGCAACACAAATCGGCAATTCCAATGCCGATTCTCAGGATGGCTCGTGCCCATTCAAGTCTGATTTCCCTCTGCTCTATATAGACCAACAACAGCTGGGCCTGGCACTGGAGTTAGAGACCCTCCAAGAGTCCAGATGTGGAGACAAATAATTGTAAGATGAAGGTGATCCAAGGGCCCACAGCTCTGAACTCTGCTACTGAGCCAGAGCCAAAGACAACAGCGCACATGGGGAGCCGGGGGTCAGCATCCCCTGCAGGCCTATTGCATAAGAACGGCCATCCAGGGTCAGACCAATGGTCCGTCTAGCCCAGCATCCTGTCTTCCGACAGTGGCCAATGCCAGGTGTCTCAGAGGGAATGAAGGGAACAGGGCGATCATTGAGTGATCCATCCCGTCGTCCACTCCCAGATTCTGTCAGTCAGAGACTTAAGGGCACCCAGGGAATGGGGTTATGTCCCTGACCATCCTGACTAATCACCATTGGTGGACCTATCCTCTATGAACTCATCTAATTCTTTTTTGGACCCAGTTATAGTTTTGGCCTTCACAACATCCCCTGGCAAGGAGTTCCACAGGTTGACTGGGCACTGTGTGAAGCAGTACTTCCTTTTGTTTGTTTTTCACCTGCTGCCTATTCATTTCATTGGGTGACCCCTGGCTCTTGTGTTATGTGAAGGGGTGAATAACATTTCCCTAGTCACTTTCTCTACACCAGTCATGATTTTATAGACTTCTATCCTATCTCCCCCTGCCCCTGTCATCTCTTTTCCAAGCTGAACAGTCCATCTTTTTACTCTCTCCTCATACGGAAGCTGTTCCATACCCTTAATCATTTTTGTTGCCCTTCTCCGTACCTTTTCCAATTCTAATCTATTTTTTCCAAGATGGGCCGACCAGAACTGCACACAGTAGGCACACACCTGCTCCTCTCCAGAGACTGGAAATAAGGTGTGAATTTTTAACGGGGAGAGCATTTAATCATTGGAACCATTTACCAGCGGTCCTGGCGCATTCTCCATCACTGATCACTTTAAAATCGAGATGGGATGTTTTTTCTGAGAGAGCTGTTTTAGGAATGATTTGGTGGACGTTCTCCAGCTTGTGTTATACAGGGAATCAGACTAGATGACCACAGTTGTCCCTTCTCGCCTTGGGATCTATGTTTCTATGATATTCCTGGGTTTGTGTCTTCGCTACGTTTCCTTCTCTCAAGTTCTCCTGTAGGGGCTAAAGATGGGATAGATCCAAAGGGAGGCCTTCCCAGAGCAACGCTGCAAGGGACCCCTCGGGGGATGCACAGAGTTTCTGCTGATGCAGTGGGATTTTTCATTGTACTGGCGTCTCTTTGCAGCTTTGGACGATGGACCAGCCAAGACTGGAGCAGGACCATTCTGACTTGGATGCATCTAGCCAGCAAGGGGCTTGGCAGGAGATGGGGCCCATGCTCTGAGCAGTCAGTGGAGGATGGGCAGGATGATTGAGGAATTTCACTGGGAGGACCAAGTGGATGTCCACAGCCCCTGTCTGAGCATTCGCTGTCCCCCGGCACCATTGCAGCGCCAGCGATGGAGGACACGGCTCTGCACAGACCCAGTTGGTGCTTGTCTGAGCGCTGCTGCAGATGCTTGCATATGTGGGCGCAAGGGAGCTACGACACCGAAATGCTTTCATGCCAGCTGGCTTCAGGCACCCAACCAACAGACCCCTGGGACTCCTACTCTGAAGCTTTACCAGGCTGCATCAGGCAGCAGCAAGAACATGAAATCATTCGTCAGGAACCAGCAGATCCCTCCCCACCGTAAAGAGGCAAGCAAGTAAACGGTACATCTGGGCTGGTAAATTTTAAGGCTAATTCTCTTCCTTGCACCAGACGAAAAACCGATCAATAAAAATCGTGCCACTTGCCTGGCTACAGCAGGCATGAACAGTTTGTCTTCCAAAAATAAATAAGCCCTGAACTTTGTTTCCTTACCATCTCCTCCTCTAGAAAGCTGGCAGATCTCACGGACAAACCCGGCATCAGGCCAGACTGCTGGGCCCTTCTTTATCACAAAGCAAACTCAGCTCAAATAGCTGTCTAAAATTTAACCAGACAGGGCAGAGCAAATGCAGAGGAAATGTTAACGGCAGACCCGGAGGCTTGTGTGTGCATGTCTTCCCCACGTAGGGGTTCTGGAGTCAGCCTCTGGATGCATTCGGTGTTTTTGCAGATCAGTAATTACACCTCCTTCTTGGCACTCCTTTGCCTGAGATCAACGTGTAGCTTTTTGTCTTGAAGGACAATCATCCTATTAGCTGTAAAAGCTGGTTAATTTTTTACTCAGTGGATACAGAAAGAGGAACTGCTGGGTTTTTTATTATTTTCTGTAAGCACAGGACATTAACTCATCCTTGGCCTTGTCTGACTGGCAAACCCGTGTGTGCAGAGACCTTCCCTCTGCCCGGGGGATGGTGGAGAGAAACTAAATCCTGCTCCTCCGCAAAGGATCAGAGTCACATGGCAGAGTCAGTTCAAGGGAGAGAAGCTGGGTCACTGCATGTGTCGCCTGCAGTGCAGTGACAAGGAAATGCCAATACGGACCGGGGAAACTGGCTGGCTGGCATTTCACACCCACAGGAAGCTGGGTTTGTCCTGCGGGTTACACGTGTGCCTGGCTTTCCCCGGGGAAATCAGTGAGGGGGAGGGAAGGCAAGATTCTGTCCCGGCCTCGTCAGAGCTCACCTGCTTTTGGAGGTTTGCTACCCTGTGATTAACCAGCCCATTTCCACCTTCCTCTCCTGCCAATGCATCTTTCTCTTGGCAGGCCCCTGGTACTACATCCCTGAACCAGTACACTGCCGCCCCAGCCCTGCTCCTAGCTTGACTGATCTCCCTTCATCCCAGAAAGCGACGACGGGAGAGAGGAACAAACATGGCTACAAGACGGGACTGGACGGACGCATCTCAGGCCTGCATCTCACACTCGGGCCTGCGCCGCACACTCGGGCCCCAGGTCTGCCACAGAATGTGCCAACATACGTTCTCACACCGGCGCCCGGGCGCACCACTGCTCAGGAGGAGACAAAGCTCCGGGATGAAGGAAACGGGTTATAAATGGCCATACCAAGGTTCGCTGCGGTGCCTCGGGCAGCATCAAGCTCATGGTCTAAGCTGGACAAGACAGTCCTTGCCTCCCTGAACACTGGGATCAATTCTCTTCCGCTCGGCGAAAGGGTCCCAGCTCTTGGAGATCTTCCCCAGCACAGGGCCAACGTAAGCAGCCCTACACAGCCCTCCTGACATAGGGGTAGGGGTGGGAGGGGGAGCAGCTGGATCCAAGTCATTTGGGGGGCTGCATGAGTTCCTGGAGAAGGCCAAAACGAGGGAGGCCCAAAACTACCTTGGTGCTGCCTGGCCTGTCCCAGGTTCTCCAGAGCCACCGAGTTTAAGGCCCGAAAGGACGGCCAGAACATCTAACCTGACCTCCTGCACAGCACAGTCACCAAGGAATGACCAGAATTAAGAACTTCAGAATGGCCACATTGGGTCAGACCAAGGGTCCATCTAGCTCAGTGTCCTGTCTTCTGACAGTGGCCAATGCCAGATGCTTCAGAGGGAGTGAACAAAACAGGGCAATTATCGAGTGATTCAGCCCGTCATCCACACCCGGGTTCTGGGAGTCAGAGGTTTAGGGACACCCAGAGCTTGGGGTTGTGTCCCTGTCATCTTGGCTAGTAGCCATTGACGGACCTGTCCTCCATGGACTGTGAACCCTGTTATAGTGTCGGCCTACACAGCATCCCCCGGCAAGGAGTTCCACAGGCTGATGGCACGTCACGTGAAGGAGGACTTCCTTTTGTTTGTTTTAATCCTGCTGCTGATTAATTTCATTGGGTGACCCCCGGTTCTTGTGTTACAAAAAGGGGTAAATAATGCTTCGCTATTCACTTTCTCCACAGCGTTCGTGATTAGACCAAAATACAACAGCTGTGGAGACTAGGCCCCTGGTATTTAAGTTTCTCAACTGAAAAAAACCGAATGCGTTAAAAAACCCCAATTCTACGCCATTTTATTTACAGTCCAGCATTCCCCGGCAAAGCTGGGATCCCACAGAGTCTTGTGCCAGTGTCCAGCAGAACCAGCATGCTAACCACATGACGCTCGGATGGTAAATAGCCAGCACAAGATAAACAAGGGTAAGGTAACTCTCATTCTAATCCTCACTCCACCCGGAGGTGTTAACAAAATCCCACACACACATGGCATTAAGCGATTTGATTTTTATCCTGACAGAGTCCTTTTAAGACTAAAAAGGAGAGTTTTCCAGCAGAAACAGGGCAACACTTTGCTGTGAAATGGGCTTCACCAAAACCACGTCAGGTTCTGTGCCAACAGAGAGTGGGACAATCAAGGGTGAAGGCTCCACTTCGAAAGTCAACGCTGAACGGTGTTCGGGCAGGAGCCCGGGCGGAAAGGAGAGGGTGGGATGGAGAACGGTGGCAGGAGAGCACAATCAGACGCTTCTTGTGCGCAGCCTTGTATCAGACTGCACGGGAAACCCGAGCCGTTACCGCTAGTTAATATCAATAGTCACTGCTTGGATGACAGGGAACAAGGAAGAAGAGGAGAAAATGAGCAGAGGCTCCGTTTTCCAGAGAACAATTAAGCGAGGGTTATAGCAGTATAAGAATCCAAAACAACCCCCCCGAAGTGAGCGGCCGCTTGCGTAAGCGAGATTGGAATCAGACCCACAGAGCAATGCACTGCAGAGGTGCGCTTCCTGCTGAGCCCGGGGCTCGTCAGGGCTGAGGGTTGCTGTGATAAGGAAATGCTGCATGGGGGGAAACACCTCCAACGAGCACTGCCAGGACAGCAGTGGAAAGGGGGGGCTCACAGGAGTTAGCAAGAGCCAGCGGGTCTACACTGATTTGGGCGGCTAGGAACGGTCGGGCTACGGATTTGCTTTCTTTGCTCAACGCGGGCTCTCTCTTGTGCTACCGGGCTGTTTAACAGCAGTGTAGACCTCCAGGCTCGGGCTGGAGCCGGGGCTCTAGGAGCTTGCGAGGTGGGAGGGTCTACGCCACAATTAAACAACCCCGCAGCCTGAGCCTGCCCAGCCCTAGTCAGCTGGCCCGGGTGTCTACTGTAAGGGCATGTCTACACTGCAGTTAAAGCACCCTCAGTCCCAGCAAGTACTCGCGTGCATGCCACAACTGGGTCCGTAAGAGCACCTTTTCCTTCTCAACCCCCAGAAGGCTGACACGGGTTAAAGAACCCTCTGCAAAGACCCCAAGAGACCCCACACCGTCAGTGCAGGAGCAGAAGCCAGATAGGATTTCTGCTCCTGAGTTCTGTAAGTCACTCCATGTTTTTCAAAAGAAGCTTTTAAAACAGAAGCAGAAAAATGTAATTAGGATAAGAAACGAGGCAAGGAGTTTGCCCCCGGAAAAACACGCTGACAAGAGGCATAAGATCTGCTTTAGCCAGGAGTCCTATGCCACCAGCTGAAAAATGGCAGCTTTACAAAAAATAGCCAAAAAAAGCATGTGCTGCTGCTGAGTGTGTTCTCAGACACTGAGCCATTGGTTTCGGCTGTGAAAGTCAGGGTAAAGGCAGCACGTGGAAATGTAATCCCTCTGCACAGGCCCTGGCTGGGAGATTTTCAAAAGTCAGCTCAAAGCTAACCTATCTCCCTGCACTATTTTATCTGGAGAGGCCAGAATAAGCAGAAAATTGATATATTAATATAGTAATGCAATTACACCAGCTACAGTAAAAATTAAAGGGGTATTTATTGTCATGCTTCAGGGCACAAACTAGTCTGGCAGAGTAGGGTCAGGAAGAAAATCACAGCATATACAGCCACCTCGTGACATAGTCCTACACCGCTAGCTAGATCCATTATGGAGCATTTCTATTTTCCCCTGTGGGATCATAGGAATAGAGCTAGATTTGGCCCCTGATCTGTTCAAGGCCTGACAATGTCTCTGTTCCTAGGGGTGAACAGTAAAATCGGTCCCCATGGGCCATGCGAAACATGAAGCTGAGTGGCATGAATTCAGCCACAAGGGAGAATCAGGGAGACTGGCTGCGGCTTGAGGACACAGTTTGTATTCAGTTCAGTTCACTTCATTTAAAAATCAACAATCTTAGCTCTGTGCTTTGGCCACTGTTGGGTCTGATTTCCATGAACGGATCTTACCCCACAAGAGCAGACTTTTGTAACACTGAGCTCCTCTAAATACTTCTTATGCAGTTCCGAAGTTTGCACTCGAAGGGAACGGAGAGGGTATCTCAGACATAACCCAACCCGAAATCCACATGAGCTGTGTGCTAGTCTGCCAGTCACGACACTCCTGTGTCACTCTGGAAGATCAGAACAAGTCATGTTGGGACTGGAGTTTTAATGTCCGTTCAAATCAATGGGCTTCAAACAGGAAAGTCAAGTTCCAATGCACAACCTTTAACATTTAAAGAGCAGTGGTCTATTCAAGAAGCCACAGACCCACTTGCCAACGGTCCAAAGCCTCATTACACTTAAAAGAATCTATTTGAATGGGCAAGAAAGCCTCATTTGAATTCCTTCTGTCCTCAAGGTCATCGTACTACATGTGGGAAAAGCCTATGAACCCATGGAGTTGGCCTGTGCGCTAAAGGCTGTTATTGCACTGGGTCTGGATTTTAGGAGCATCTTAAATGAAATACTATCAAGCTCTCTGAAAGCTGGACTCCAGCTTGGACTAGAAACGGCACCTGTTTCCACTGCACTGTAGTTAGTTATCACGCAGAATTCCCCATCTCCCACTCCTAGTTTTTGCCCTTGTACTTGCTGCTGGCTATTGAATTGTGTGGCTTGAAAGAGTTCCAAGGCATTTACACGGATCAAAAGCTTTCCAAAACAAACTTTGGTGCCAACAAGATACTCAACGCTTCCAAGAATTCTAGACTGAGCATGACAAAGCACTTGTGTCAAAAGCTGAAGTCTCTTCCTGCCCTGGAGGACATCAGAAATCCCCCACTCCACTGCTTTTGGGATATATATTAATTTCCTTAAGCCCAGTAGGCTGTAATTCCCTGTTAACATTCCCATACTCCCGTTCGCTCATTAATAAACTCTCCAATACCTAGAAATACATATTCTGCCTTCTACTGAAAATGTTCTGCCTGGCTAACCTGAAAGCTCTGGTTAAGAAAAACACATTCAAATCACAGTCAATTGATTTCTCTCCCCAGATCATAGGCCCCTACACCAGCAGGTAAAGGTATCATGCCAGAGACACGATACATTGCCAATGTCGCCGCTTTTTTAATTGATATCAAAACCTATACCTCTGCTCTTAGAAGTCAGAAATCAAACTAAAAATTGCTCGGTGCTTATAAAACAAAAGGGGGGGGGCCTCGATTTTCCTCATTTATTTGGTTACACCTGGCCCAGTAAACCTGCGTTCAGTCCTGGACTAGTTCCCACCAAACCACAACGTTAGCCGGAAAAACCGACCGCATGCAAATGTTTTTACCAAACGCAGCTTTCTGCATTACTCTAGGATTGGAAGCACTTTTGGGCAAGGAAGGGCAGTCGCCATGTTTGTACATTGGCTAGCACAGCAGAGACCAAGCCGGCTGAAGAGCCTAGGCACTATCACGAGAGCATGGCCTCAGGACATCCCAGAAACCGCTAGATCCAACTTTCTTATTCAGAACACAAAGCGCTAGGGAATAGAATACGCTTTTACGAGAGCCCAGATTGGTCACCTGTGCCACCAGGAGCCCATCTGACCACAGCTGAGTAGACTGCAGACAGGCGAGAGCTTCTTGACTCTCCCCGCTTTCTAACGGGGCATATACTCAGTCCGGGAATTATCGCCAGAGTGCCGCTCCTGTCCGTCTTACTCCTTACTAACAATCTAGGTGATCACACACTTGCTCCTTCTCTAGGCTGCGCTCACTGCACACACTAGGGGATCCTTTCAGCCTTCCGTTCTCCTGGCCCCCACAGGTTCCCTGTGTGCCATCCTCCCATCTCCTCTATTTCAGGGACTCTCTGCAACCCTCCCTCTCTGCCTCACACCAGGGGATCTGTGTGCTCACCCTCCCATCACCCATTCTTGTTCTCCTAGATTAACCAGAAGGGACCATTGTGATCATTTAGTCTGACTCCCTTCTCTTTGTTAAGCTAAATAGATTGAGATCCTTGTGTTTATGACTATACAGCAGGTTTTCTAAGCCTTTAATCATTCTCATTGCCTCTTCTCTGAACCCTCTCCAGCTTATCAACATCCTTCTTGAACGGTGGACACCAGAAGTTGACACAGTCCTCCAGGAGCAGTAGCACCAGTGTCAAATACAGAGGTAAAATGACCCTTTTACTCCTACTCACGATCCCCCTGTTTATGCATCCCTGGATCACATTAGTTCTTTCAAGGCTCATGGTCAGCTAAATATCCACCACGAACCCCACATTTTTTCAGAGCCCCTGCTTTCCAGGGGAGAGTCTCCATCCCGTAAGTACGGCCTGCATTCTTTGTTCCTAGGTGCATCCATTTAGCCATATTAAAACACATGCTGTTTGCTTGTGCCCAGTTTACCAAGCGATCCAGCTCGCTCTGAATCAGCAACCTGTCCTCTGCATTCTTTACCAGTGTCATTTGCAAACTTTATTAGTGATGCCATGTTTTCTTCTAGGTCATTGATAAAAATGTTAAATAGCATAGGGCCAAGAACCAAGCCCTGTGAGACCCCATGGAAACACCTCCTCTCATTGACAATTCCCCACGTACAATTACATTTTGAGACCTATCAGTCAGACAGCTTTTAGTCCATTTAATGTGGACTATATATAATGCTATATTATGCTATATAATGCTATGTTAATTTTACATCATTCTAGGGTTTCAATCACATCATGCGATACCCAGGTCATCCCAGTTACCCTCTTTAAAAAGTGGTGCAACATTTGCTTTCTCCCAGTCTTCTGGCTTTTCCTCAGTGCTCCATGACTTATTGACAATCAAAATGAATGGTCCAACAAGCTCCTCTGCCAGCTCTTTTAAAACTCTTGGACGCCAGTTACCTGACCCTGTTGATATTTAAATGTCCTACTTTAGTAGCTTCTGTTTAACATCCTCCAGAGATACTACTGGAATAGAAAGAATGTTACCATCACATGAGACTATGTCATCTGTTTTTCCTCCAAATACACAACAGAAATATTTATTGAACACTTCTCCCTTTTCTGCATTAATATTGATAATTCTACCATTCCCATCTAGTAATGGACTAATACCATTGTCAGGATCCTTATTAAAAAAAACTCCTTATTATCTTTAACTCTGCTGGCCACAGATTTCTCCTTGTGTCCCTTTGCTTCCCTTATCAATTTTCTACAATTCCTACCTTCTGATTTATATTCATTACTATCAAATTCCCCTTTCTTCCATTTGCTATATATTATTCTCCTTCCTTTCACTTTCAGGGTGTCAACACTTTTAGATTCTATTGGGAGAAAGGGCAGGGCTAAAAAAATAGGTTGTTATGCAGAAATGTGCTAATGGCTGCCATCAACCAATAATTACAGCAGTGGTTGAAGTGAATAGCTCTGCTAGCCAGATGCCAGGGGCTCTGGGGATCCCCCATTTCCCACTTTCAGTCAACAGAGTTCTGGCCATAGATGCCTGGAACATTCCCTTAAATACTGGAATTAATTGGACGTGGCATTCGAAAGTTATCGCATTACAAACAGAGAAATGCCATCAAGCTGGGCGTAGAACCTGGCAAGACCAGCAAACGATGCAGCTTCATTCATAAGTACACATACAAGCTCGTCTGACAATCGGAATGAATGCTACCCACTGGGAAACAGTCTCCCACACCAGTGTCATTAGCATATGTGACACTGACTCAAACGAAACACGGTCCGCCCAGGCACGGCAGCCGCCCACAATAGGAACTCTTTGTATTGTTCTTTCCAATCGTCAGTGCAAAAATACACGCCTGAAAACAGATGTCCTATTCGGGGCTGTGAATTGCGTTCCGAAGGCTAACCAGCCTGATTTTCCCAGTGACTCTAACGCTCCATCGCTGTGGACGACGATGCTAATCGTCACAGATCACTTTCAAATGGTAGGTCCAGAACGCAGCCGTCAGTGGAAGGTAGCACATTCCTCTGTGCTCACCGGCCAGTCTAACATTAGTATCAGCGACTTACTGCCATCCCTTGGAGCCGCTGTTCAGACTGGATTCACACTCGAGGACCTACGCCTTATCGCTGGGATCCTGATTAGATATTCTAGCAGCACCTAGATGCCTGAGAGATTGGGCTGCATGCCGTAGTGGGAGACAGTTCTTGCTCTGATCAGCTTACAGGCCAAACAGACAGAGGGAATGTTATCCCATGTAGAGATGGGAAATGGAGGTAGGGTGACCAGATGTCCCGATTTTATAGGGACAGTCCTGATATTTGGGGCTTTTTCTTATATAGGCGCCTGTTACCCCCAAACCCCTGTCCCGATTTTTCACACTTGCTCTCTGGTCACCCTAAATGGAAGCATAGGATTAAGTGAATCCCAATCTCTTACCTCCCACTCCAGTTCCTTGATCTCCAGGCCACCCTCGGACCTGCAGTGATTCCTAGTAGATCTAGCTCTCCCCCTTTGTCTACCCCACACACCTAATTCGAGAGGATTATCTGGGACCTTGGGTAATTCTACGTACAGTATCGCTTAGCTAGAGATGACTCTACAGTCAGAAACGGAGACGGGGAAGTTCAGGCCAGGTGGCTGGAGCAGGGGCAGTCCGGCCTAGTGGTCAGTGTGGTGGCAGCCAGGCCAGGAACCGGAGCTGGACGTCAGAGCCGAAGCCAGGAGTCAAGAGCGGGGTCGGAACAAAGCAAGAGTGGGGCTGGAGCCGGCGAAGGCCTGCGGAGTCTGTCACCCCCAGCAGGCAGGGGGCAGATCCAAGCCAGGAAGTGACACTCATCAGACTGAGCTGCTGTGTCTCCTGTGAGGCTTATATACCTGCCCCGAGAATCACCAGACCAGCTCCTGGCTTGTGGATTGGCTGGAGCCGAGCCCAGAAATGACTCATCACCACAGGTGGCTTAATCAGGCTCTAGTGCAGGGATAACCAATCAGCTCGCATCTGCCTGTGATGTCACTGGGACCCATCTCGCGTAGCTCCCTTAATTCTTCCAATACACGTGGTTGTTTGCGATGAGGGTCGCACTGGATTATGGAAGTCCAACATCCAGACTTGCACAAAGGAAGGAGCCAAGGCCCATTGCTATCAAGCCGGCCAATATGCACACGAGAATTCGTTTAGGGGCTTCTCAGACCCAGCTCGAAGGCTCACTTGAAACAGAGCCAGCTCCCATTTTTAGCATTAATTTAAAAAAAAAAAAAAAGGATAATTCAGAGGAAAATGCCAGGCCCCATCGTCTCGTCTCTGTGTTACGCAGCGGAGCAATCCAGCCTCCAGAGGCTTTCTAAAAGCACCATCTTCTTAACTGAGAAAAACAGGCTAAGCACGTTTAAAAAGTACCCGAGACATGGCAGGACAATGAGGTGCCATTCAAAACCATCCTGCTCCTCCTGAACAAACCCAACAAATGCTAGGCTCAGCACCTGCCGTCAGAGCTGCAAGTTAATGAGACGTCCCAGCACTGGAGGGAATTACACTTGCCTGGTAATACTGTGTGAAGATTTGCAGAGTAGGATCTCTGACATTCCCACACGTCCCTGATCTCTGACTCTGAGAGATCAGCGCTACGGCGAAGCGTCAGAAGATCCGCACTGCCACGCTCTGTGCGCTAATAAAATGCAATTACGTTTCCTTGGAAAGCTGTGGCGTCTTAGGACTTACCTCGTGCCGCTCTCCCTACATCTTGTATTCCAACAGATGAGCGCTCCTTATCCCCCAGTCCGCGTGAGCAAATAAACTGGCGTACGTGCATGTCTCTTCTGTATTAAGAGTTGAGAAAGCGCCAACAAAATACAAACCTGAATAGCAGACAACTACAAGAGAGCGCATTTAAAGAAGGCAACACACGAGTGCTCGAAAACACTCACACGCTAATATGGCTAAAACTAAATGTAGGCCAGCCGAGCCCCGTCTTCTGTCAGTCCATCCCTCACATCAGTTTGGCCACACTTTATACTAAAGGTATTATAGGCAAAGCTGACGGTGCCACCTATAGTTAAAGCTGCCCAACACTTTGCACTATCAGACCCAGTTTTCCGTGGCTTGTAACTTTCTGAAACTTAAATCCTTCGGGCTGATGTTTCCCAGGCCCCTGCAACGGCAGGGGATCTGGAGGACCCAAGAGGTCGTTTCCAGGCTGTGTCCTACGCACACGCCTCAGGCAGAGCTGTTTTTGCTAATGCACGTCAGCCGTTTCCCAGAAGAAAGTTAGGAAAAAGTAGGTTTTGCTCATGCTAAAAACAAATAAAAAATGCTGCCAGGTGTTTTGTTGAGAAGCTCTGGTGCCTCTGCTTTGGAGCACGGACTTGAAACTTGGCAGGGGAGGAGGGGGTGTCACCCTGGTGCCAGGGATCTGTCTTCTGCTATCCCTGCGAAAATTTGCCAGATCTGGGCAAAGTATAAGAAGGGGGTGGGGGGAAGGGCGGGGGGACTCTCAGTTCACACACATTGTTAAAGTTTGGCAGCTAAATTCTCTGAAGATGCCACCTGCCCTGAACATACGCGAACGCCGCATAGCTCACACGTACGCTACGCCCACAGAGCAACTGAGTGTGCGCCGTCGCAGGGCCGCAGGGGCTCAGCAGGACTTTCCCTGCAATTGCTCCTTTCCCTGCAGCACTGGGCAACAGAACGGAGACCAGGAAGACTCTCATGCCTTCCCCTTCCAAGGAGACAGAGGAAGCACCTGATTCAAATGCAAAGGACTAAGAAGGGGGGGGAAGGGTTTGCAGGAGCTAGAAGATGGGGGGCAGGAACCAGGATGAGGGGGGTGGATAAGGGGAGAGTGGTGGGGGACAGAGACAGGGGTTGGGGTGGAAGTGTAACCACTAGAGCACATTCCCCTCCAAAACCTGGAATTGAACCCGAAGTCCTACATTCCTCTGCCGTCAGCAAATGTCTGTGTAGCCCACCGGCGAAGTGTATGTCTCATCTCCCTCTAGTGGCTGCTCCGCATAGAGGATGACAGCCTACTACTGCTGTCGCTAGCCCATTAGCTCAAGTGGCAGGCGTCCGTGCTGCAGATCAAAAGGGCCACGCCCTGCCCTTCACCAAGTCGGGGGTCAATACGGTTCCAAATGAATCTGAGATTTTTAAAACTAAAACTTCGGAAATCACAAAGAAACCTGCGTTAAAAGATTTACGCGACCGTAACGTTCCAGCGTTCCAAAGCTCAGGAACGCCAGCATTAAGGTTGATGCAGCCCCCTTGGGCACATCCAGTCTTTAATGACACGATCACAGACCATAATCCCTCAACCCCCCCCCCGTGAGACCCTGCCTCATTCAGTAACTGAAGAGTTATTCACTTTTTTTTTTTTGTCTTCCTCGTTCAGTGCATGGTCCCAGGCCTTTTTTAAGCACATGTCTTCTAAACCCTGCATTGACTACAAGATTATTAACTTCCTCCTGGGTGCTCTCACCATGGTATCCGAGTGCTTTACAAACGTTCGTTCATTTTCATCACACACCTGAGAGTCGGTGGGATTATTACCCTTTTAAAGAGGGGGAACTGAGGCACAGAGATTAAGGCCAAAATCCTCAGAAGCGTCCACTAATTTTAGGTGTCCCCTCTGTGACTACATGGCTGTGATTTTTCCAGAGTCCTTTGCATTTTTATAGCACACATGTTCAAAGGTCGGTCCCCATCAACCTCCGTCGCGGCTGGGAGCGCTCAGCACTTCTGCAAATCCAGCCCCAGATGTTACCGCTAGGCACCCAGAAAATGAGGAACACACAGTTAGTGGCCACCTGTGCAAAGCTGGGTGTACGTGACTTGGCTGGCACCACATATGAACTCCGTGGCAGCAGCAGGAAAAGAATCCTTAACCAAGGGACCATCTTCATTCATCACACACCTTCCAACTTCTGCAACAAACTGTCGGGATGCTAACGTGCGGGCAGTCAGGATGAAGGCTCACAGCAGGGGCAAAGCTGGGGCTGGGAGTAGCAGAGGACTTCACAGTCAGGTTCCAGGCCGGGCTTCAATTCCCAGGGTCAGAGTCCGAGTCAGGTTTCCGGGTCCGGGTCAGCAGGAAAAGTCCAAATCAAGCCGAGGTTGAAGCCAGGAGTTCAGGAGCTGGAATAATCATGGCACCTACAGGAAATCCACACTGGTGGCGCCTTGGGTTTATAAAGGGCAGGGAGCCAATCAGGAGCCATGAGGCTGCTGTCAGTCGAACCCTTGAGGAGGAACTACCAATGGTCTGTGTCCACAGCACGTCATGGGCAATGAGAGCCCACGCTGGTTACAGCTGGCAGCTCTTCAGTCCTGGGTTTTAGACCCGTGGGACCTCCCACAAAATGAGGCAGAGGGCCTACAGACAACAGCCTCCTTCGCTCCCCAACCCTGATTCATCCCTGGTGCAGATCTGCTCTAACGGGGGGGGGGGGGGGGGGGGGGGGAGAACTGTATGCAACAGCCTTTCACGACGTCAGGCATATGCACAAGATATAAGGATTGCATGGGGCAATCTTTAATTCTGGCATATCCCAACTTCTGACCTCTTGATTTTGCAGCCTTAACGTTCTTCGGAATAGTTCATGCAAAGTTAACCATTTACAGGACATCTATTAATCAACTGCTCCAGAGTCCAGCAGGTGGCTTATAAACCTCTGTAAGAGAAACTAACGTCTGCAACGTGCTTATGTTATCATCTGTATTCTCTTAGCACCTAGAAGCCCTACTCACGGACCAGGTCATTAACCCTTCTATAATGAATGGTAGGTACCCTTTGCAATGGGACCCTTCATATGGCCCATAATTTCTTCATCTCCAGGTGAACACGAAGCAGATACACAAACACTGGCTTTTGGGAGAGTGCAGCAGGAAAACAGACGGGGAATATGGTGGCTTCAGACAGCACATCCCAGCCTAAAGGGGGACATATATTAAGGAAGAGGGTGGAAGGAGGAGGAGGCGGCTATGAAGTATGGAGCGTTCTGGGGCCGACACGGGTATGGTGATGCTACCCAGCATGTTGGCACTGGTGATGGGAGCAGACGAAGCCAGCACTGTCAGGAGAGCTTGTTGGGAATTCTTCAGTGGAACATTTTTTCACTGAAAAACGCTGATTTCGTCAAACCCAATGATTTTTTGTTTCTTTAATGGGAAAGGGCCCGTTTTGATGACTTCCCTGTATGGGTGCAGGGGGCGAGGGAGCTCCAACATGGACAGCACATCCTGTTTTGGCATTTTTCAAAACGACTTTTCGTTTTGAAATGTAAGTTAATTTATAGTAAAAAAAAGAAAAAACCAGTTAAAAAAGGTTGAAATCAAACCATTTTCATGGACCCAACGTGGAATGTTTTTTGTGAGGAGGGGGGGTTGCCTTTTGTGCAAATGTTCAAGACTTTGACTGATTCGGGCCAGGAAAAGTGTTCAAAAACGTTTCCCAGGACGGGAAAATGATTTTCTGCCTCGCTCAAACGCCAGGACCTCTACTGCGTCTAGGGAGTTACTCCACTGAATGAGCCAAGGACACCTCCCTCTGCAGAGCCAGTGGGAGTTCGGCTGTGCTCATTTCCTTTGGAAGCCGCAGAGCTTCATGTTAAATTTGCAGCCGTCAGATAGGCAGGGAAATGAGAGCGCAGGCAGGCAGGCACTCCCACGGGGACAGGCACTGATCAGCTGGTGACTGGGAGGAGCAGGCGGCTCACGTATTCAGGCACCAAGGGGAAACATCTGGCATTGTGGGGAAAACACTTTCCCCCTGTTCTTAACTGGAAGGTGGCTTGGAAAGTGCCAAGCAAAAACACCGCAGGAAGGGACGGACAAACGGCAGAAGATAAAGAGACATGCAGAACGTCTGCCAATAAATCAGAGCTCCCCTTCCTACAAACAGTCCCCTTCCTCTCCACTTCCCTGCACAAAACCTGGAAGAAGTGACCTGTCAGAGACAGGAGGACATCAGCCCTGCAGTTTTGCATGGAGACGGTACAACAGGAACAGGCCTAGTGGTCTACTGCATCAAATTGATAGAGCCCTGCAAATCCGCCTGCGGGTGTCCCCTTTATATCCGCGGACCATTTCTGAGGATCAGATGCGGATATAAATTTTGTATCCGTGCCGGGCTCTACAAATGGAGCAAAATCAGCTCCCAAAGCAAGCCAAGTCCTGGCTGCTACTAGAAGCTTTAAAGCGACACGGCCGAGATTGCATTTTAAAACCAGGAGTTGCCCATGTCACACCACCTTCAGTTGTTAAGAATGGGGAACAAATCCAAAATCTAATCTTTCACCTGCTCCTGTCAGAACAAGCACATCTAGAGGTGAAGTGTAAACAGTGTCTCATGTTCTGATCGTGCAAAGGTCAGGTGAGAAGAAGGGGGAGGAAGATGAACTCACTAGGAAGCAGAAAAACAAAGTGATCGATAACAGCACAGGAACTCGGTACCTAGAAACAGATCTCTCAGCATTCCCTTTCAAAAAAGTTAACAAGAACCAAGCGATGAATTAATATTTATTGGGTCCAAAAATGGAGGGGAAGTAAATCCATATGATTTCTAGCTGAAGGATCAGTCTCAGAAGTGGTAACAATAAAGGGACACTGTCTAGCAGTAAAACTCGTCCTTGCTTTCGTTACCCAACATTGTCAACCCTTGTGATTTTATTACCAATCTTGCGACATGTTTTTTGAAGCCCCAGTTGCTGGAATGGCATTATTCCACGAGAATCTCTGCTTTCATTTAAAAAAAAAAAAAAAAAATTTTCTAGCCCTCATGGTTGCAGAGAAAAGCATGAAAGTGTGAAACTTTAAAGGTTCAAAAAACAGAAGCAAATAAACCCAGATTTATCTTTGAAAATTTCACAGTTTTCAAGACAATCTCATGATTTTTTGGGACCTGACTCATGCTTCTCAAACACTTGCACTTGGCAAAACTGATTACTGATAAAAATGCGTTTCCAGTAATGTAAAATCTAGTTCTCTCTCCACTATTCATCCTGCTTGGATTTTGCCTCTCACTCAGTTTGGACAGCAGAACTAGATCACACCCTATTCCACTTTTAGGCTGTTTTTAAGCTCTTGGAGTATAGAAATCCACCCTGGGAACATTCTCCATGGGCTGTGTAATGGCCATGGGATGCTGAACAGCGGTGAATTTCATACTAGCATTCTCCATCCATTTAGAGATACTTGGTTTGGTGGGAAGTTCTGCCCAGAGCACTGGTCTCTGGCTTATGGGTGGTAATTACATTGGCCACGAATCACCAGTCAATCAGCAGTGCAGACAGCCTGGTTCTCAGGTGAATTTCATGGGTTTTTAGGTGTGTGTCACAGAAGTTAGCGGGGACGGTTACTCTGCTCTAGACACTAGGTCCTCATGACTGATTACATCTCTGCCTTGCACCCTGATTACAATTTCACAGAGTTTAAGGTCAGAAGGGCCACATTACATCAACTCCCTCCCTATTCTCAGTAGCTCATGTCAGCTGATTTTCAGCCCTCCCAGACTCCTGTTCGATTTCCCCTACACACACACACGCCTTTCTGAATTGTCAGCCTAATCCTAAAGGGCACCCGGGTTCACTGTGACACAGAGCAAAGATAAGCATCTCCACTCCTCTGGAAAACTGCTACTCTTCAGCACCGGTGATGAGTCAAACAGATGCTATTTGTCTGGTGAAAGGGGGTGAAGTAAAGCGAAGTTTAGGGCCAAAAACTGATCTCGCTCCTAAGCTGGAGAGGAACAAATTAGTTTTTTGGGTTTTTTTTAAATAGAGCTTCCTCTGAATTGCTAGAATCAGGAAGAACGTCTCTTGATAATGCCTCCGGCTCAGAAAGGGAAACCTCCAGAGTCCTACCCAGAGGATGATCTCTGCAGCTTGTATTTCTCTACCTTCAGCAGCTCAAGGCTGAGAACTGTTCAGGGAAGTTAGCGGGCGCTGGGGACAGCATCGCCATGCAATCCGGGCGAGAAACTGCCTCTTTCAGTGTATCCCCATTTCCCTCCCTGCTTCAGGATTTGACATGCTCAGACCCCTCTGGCTGGATCTCCTCTCCGACTGCTACAGAGATGTGGAAGAAGAACAGCCCCATGGATTCTCCGGTTGTTTGTTCAGCTGTCTTCGGTTTCCAGCAGCTCACGCTCCATCACTCCAATAAGTAGCAACCGACTTGCAACTCGCCCCGACAACGGGGCCCACAGACTCCTTCCTGCCAGCAAACGTCTCCCCCCCTTCTCCGGAGCCAGTCACACCTCAGAGGACCACAGAGCACCAGCTGCTGGGGACGTGTTAGAAAGAGTTCCATGTTCCGCCCCGGGGTTTGAATGGCAGATCATAACAAAGGGCAGCAAGCTCTTTGGGGCAGGGACTTCTCTATCTGTGCGCGTGGGGACACCAGATCACATGGGGTGACCGTCTCCTGCGTCTCCCTGGGAGGCAGCAGCAGGTAGCGAGCTCAGGACGGAGGCAGGGAGCGCATGGGATTTCCTGCCCACATGACCGACCGGAAGAGCAGTTCCGCCCTGAAGGAATCAGGGAGGCGGGTGGGGAGTGGTCCCTCACTCAGAACTTGTGGGGAAAGACAGGCGGGCTCTCGCTCAGCAGGAGAAGCCAGAAACCAGGTTTACATGTCTCCTGTCACTCAGCTCCAGGGTAAAAAAACCCTCTCCCTTACCGGGCCAAGTGGCGTCAGTTAGCCCCACAACGTAGTGTTTGCTACAAGTTGTTTAGTTTTGCAAGACGCTACCATGAAAGGACATGTGCGAGCGATTTCCACGAGCCGTCTCTTTTATTTATTCAACAGAAACCCAAACAGAGCAGCCCTGCGGCCCGAAGACCATCTGCGTGGTCTTCCTAGTTGGGTCTGTACAGTGAGACCCTGACAGCCTCACGGCTGGGGGCAGGGACGGCAGGCCCTTTCCCAGAAAGGAGAAAGAAAGAAAGGCGTCGGAGGGCCTAGAAGAAGCTGAAAGTGAAACTGGCGAAGCTGAGTGAACAGGCAGAGAGGTCACGGCAAGGGAGAGTGTGAGGGTTTGATTCTGATCTCACCCCCAGGGAAATCCTCCAGCATCAGCAGCTTATGTGAGAGGAAATGCCAAGCTGAGCTTTCATAATCCAAGGTTCTTGGTAACCCTGGGGAATGCAATTTCGATCATGAGCGTTTTCCTTCAGCGGAGGGGTGCTCTCCCCACGCTGCTCCCCGGTTTTCTCCTCAAACACTTTGGCTGGTTGTTTTCCTTCAGTTGCAACATGCACCCTGGGGATGTCTTCACTGCCCAGTGTTAGACGCTGGTGCTGACCACCCACGTTGAGCCCTCGGGTTCGCCGATCCCAGCTCTGAGCCGCCGCATGTTCCTGGGTCCTCGGCTCCCCTGCGTGTGTCGCGAGGACTTCAGGGGGCCCAGCCCGTGGTTCTTTTGCGCCGCGGTGAGCTGAGCAGCTCTGATTCCTTCCTTCCCACCAAATCGTGGGAGAACTTGTCTGGCCTTCTGGGCACACGGGGGGACTGTCAGCACTGCACTGGTTTAGCCTGCGGGCTCCATGCAGAGTGGGCAGATAACCCGCCCCAGCGAAAAAGGAACTCGGGCAGTACCCCACTGCCTGCAGGGCCAGTTAGCCCAGGGTTAAATCACCAATCTCAGGTGAGAGTTTGGTGTGTGGACTGGAGAGGGGTTAGGGGCAATGCCCAAAGAAGAGCCCAAATGACCTCTGCATTGAAGAACAGACCCAGAGGTATAGGTCAATTTGCCCCAAGCAACTCTGCTTCTCTGCTACCCTGGACCTTGGCAGCCGGTCACAAGCGGAGTGCCCCAGGGGTCGGTCCTGGGGCCGGTTTTGTTCAACATCTTCATTAATGATCTGGAGGATGGGGTGGATTGCATCCTCAGCAAGTTTGCAGATGACACTAAGCTGGGGGGAGTGGTAGATACCCTGGAGGGCAGGGATAGGATACAGAAGGACCTAGACAAATTGGAGGATTGGGCCAAAAGAAATCTGATGAGGTTCAAGAAGGACAAGTGCAGAGTCCTGCACTTAGGACAGAAGAATCCCATGCACAGCTACAGACTGGGGACCGACGAGCTAGGCAGCAGCTCTGCAGAAAAGGACCTGGGGGTTACAGTAGTTAAGAAGCTGGATATAAGTCAGCAGTGGACCCTGGTTGTCAAGAAGGCTAACGGCATATTGGGCTGCATTAGTAGGCACATTGCCAGCAGATCACGGGAAGTGATTATTCCCCTCTATTCGGCACTGGTGAGGCCGCATTTGGAGTACTGTGTCCAGTTTTGGACCCCCCACTACAGAAAGGATGTGGACAAATTGGAGAGTGTCCAGAGGAGGGCAACAAAAATGATGAGGGGGCTGGAGCATATCACTTATGAGGAGAGGCTGAGGGAACTGGGCTTGTTTAGTCTGCAGAAGAGAAGAATGAGGGGGGATTTGATAGCAGCCTTCAGCTACCTGAAAGGGGGTTCCAGAGAGGATGAAGTTGTTCTCAGTGGTGGCAGAAGACAGAACAAGGAGCAACGGTCTCAAGTTGCAGTGGGGGGGCGTCTAGGTTGGATATTAGGAAAACTTTTTCCCTAGGAGGGTGGTGAAGCACTGGGATGGGTTACCTAGGGAGGTGGTGGAATCTCCATCCTTAGAGGTTTTTAAGGCCCGGCTTGACAAAGCCCTGGCTGGGATGATTTAGTTGGGGTTGTCCTGCTTTGAGCAGGGGGTTGGACTAGATACCTCCTGAGGTCCCTTCCAACCCTGATCTTCTGTGATTCTATGACCTTCTGTCCCAGTGAGAGGGAATCCCAGTAAGGCACTAACACCAGGGTGCAGCGCAATAGACCCAATTCAGCTGTGACACTGGTGAGCACAACTCCCGTTCAGCTTGGCAGATTTGCTCCCACTTGCACCAAGTTCATCCCTGGCACCATTACCTTAGAAACCAGGAATGGGACAAAAATATACTAAATCCCCCCAGACTGAGTCAGGCTCCAACACACCAAGCCAGCCCACCCAGTCCTGCTCAGCAGGGCATTTAGAGCCAGCACAAGGGAACTGGAGATTAAATTCAGCAGGCAACAAAACAACCAAACCCTCCAATGTTAAGTACGTTCGGAAAGACCATGCGTGGAGCCTGGAAATTGCCATTTCGCCAGCAGCACCACATCCAGTCTATGCAGAAGTCAGCTCCAGCCCGCCAGCATTACGGCAAAGCTTCCCAGCAGCATGCATTTGTCTTTCCTTTCAAACAAAGCAGCGCAGTTCATCACAACGTGCTGCACGTGAGCTGCAGTTAAACCTTAAAAGGCTTTGTGGTTGAAGGGCTTTATTTTCAGGAGAGAAGCAGAGGCGTAATTTCAGAGCTACGCTGAGAAGGAAAAAGGACCCCAAATGTAAAGGGACAAGTTGTTTACGTTGTGGAGTTTCCTGACTGTTGTTACCCACACCTCAAGACTTTTCCACTACTGATAGATCCAATTTGCTTGTCCCTGGCCGTGCTCTTTGTTACACTTTGCATTTCACTGGGCTCGAACAATGAAAGACAATTAAGTTTCATGGGCCTTTAGTGCCAGTTTTACTTCTGGTTTTTTTCGTGCCAGAAGGTTTGGGTTTCAAAAACATTTACTGGCAATGTCTGTCTGCTCACGTGGGACCCAACCCCCATCACCTCAGCTCCTCAAAAACAGGAGTGGATTTATCCTCGCAACAGCGCTGTGGGGTCGGATGTATTTGCCTCATTTTACAGATGGGAAACTGAGGCTCAGAAAGGCTAAGTAACTTGTCAAAGGTCACACAGGACGCCTGTCGCAGGGCCGGGAATAGACCCAATCTATCCATCGTTTCAGTCCAGTGCTTTAACCACAAGACTATCCCATCTCCCCTTTATTTATTCCAAGATACATTTTCTTTAAAATAAAGATAGAATCACAGAAGATCAGGGTCGGAAGGGACCTCAGGAGGTATCTAGTGCAACCCTCTGCTTACAGCAGGACCAACCCCAACTAAAACATCCCAGCCAGGACTTTGTCAAGCTGGGCCTTAAAAACCTCTAAGGATGGAGATTCCCCCACCTCCCTAGGTAACCCATTCCAGTGCTTCACCACCCTCCTAGGGAAAAAGATTTTCCTAATATCCAACCTAGACCTCCCCCACTGCAACTTGAGACCATTGCTCCTTGTTCTGTCGTCTACTACCACTGAGAACAGCCTAGCCCCATCCTCCCTGGAACCCCCTTTCAGGTAGTTAAAGGCTGCTATCAAATCCCCCCTCACTCTTCTCTTTTGCAGACTAAACAAGTCCAGTTCCCTCAGCCTCTCCTCATAAGTCTTGTGCTCCAGCCCCCTCATCATTTTCATTGCCCTCCGCTGGATTCTCTCCAATTTGTCCACATCCTTCCTGTAGTGGGGGGTCCAAAACTGGACACAGTACTCCAAATGCGGCCTCACCAATGACAAACAGGGGAAATAAATCCAGCGAAAAGAGTTCATAGAAGCATTCGTATCGGCTTCAAGTTTAATAAAGCCTTGTTTAGTTTTTCCCCAAAGCCGAACTGTAAGTTGATGTCCCCTTTAACTCAGCTTTCAAGATGAATGTCAGAAAAGGATTACTTCCACCTTGGATAAAAAAAATACTATTGCTTCACAGCACTTTGTCCCATCCAAAGTTATTTCACATCCACAGCTTTGTACAGGACCTACATTAAAAGCACAGTCCTGCTTGGCACCAGAAGTCCCACTAGATACACCATCAGGTATTTTAATTCTGCTGAAGTCCACCCCCCTCCTCCCAAATCTATCTAAAAGACGCAAGCTGGGGCAAAGCCAAAATCTAGTAGCTGATTTCTGTTCTGGTCATCATCTATATTACAAGGCTGCCTGAATTCTCAGCTTGAAGATTTTATTTTACTTTATTTGCAGGGTTTGGACTCGGAGGACCATGAGGGGAAAAGGAAAGGAGAGAGAGTTTATTCAGAACATTCACATGCAGATGCTTTTGCCGTGACCTTGTTACAGCAGAATCCTGGTGCTGGTAAAATATGAAGAGGGGCCATAAAACAGCAAGAGTAACAACAATAAAAATTCTAATCACACAGAGTATCTGCCTCGGAGTTCCAAAGCAAGCAGGGAGGTGCCAGGGAGCTTCACCCCACCTTCAAACAGGGATTATTCACACACACAGCTAATATTTTACGCAGGGTTTTCAACACAAGAGGGAGGGCAGCAAAGCAGATTGTAAACCAAACCCAGCTTTCTCCCCCCACTATTTTCTCCAGGATGGGGGGCAGCATGCGTGTAGATATATAGAAATAAAGCACTCCTTCCTCTCTGGCTCTTTGATCGCTTAAGCAGATACCAAGTTTTGCGGGGGGGAGTCCCCTGCTATTTGAATTCTACCACAGCTTCCATGCTTATCAGCTCCACCAGCTTTACAAAGCATTTGTGAAAACCTGCACTTCCCTGTACCTTCAACTACAGCAGCTACACAACAAGTTGCATCAAGCTGCCGATTTCAGCCTCCCAGGTAAACGCCAGAAACCCAGGGCAGAAATTCTCCCTCCCCACCCGCACCCCCTGCAGCCACACCATCCCATTCACCTTCTTAATTTCCTTAACACCAGCTCCCGCGCTGCTAATACTGATGCTCCATGCATAGTTATGAAGTAAGGTAATGCGCCTATAAGCAGCTATTCCCCTCCAGAGCACAGACTAGACATCAATTATTTCAAGTGTTCCTGGTTGTTTTCTCCTACATCCAATCTGCCAAAAATCGCTGAATAAATCTCACAGCTACAAGAACCCATTACACTCCTGAAGGGAAGAGAAGTGAAAGATTCGAATGGAATTGAACAAAAACCTCAGTGCAACACAAGTCCTTCATTTCCAACAGGCTAACAACAAATTTTCCAGCTACAAGCAGCCCCAAAGTCACTAAACCGAGATTCAGGCCCACAACAAACACTGGTTTTCTACCTTCCCCTGAGCAACTCAGCTCAGATGAACAGAGAGCCACCGTGTTCAACATGGCTAGGTAACAAACAGGAGGAAATGTGACTGCAAAAAAGAGACCGGCAGCCCTGATTCAGCAAAGGACTTAAGCGCACGCTGAAGTTTAAGTCCTCCCAAAGTCACCAAGAGTTAGGCCTTCATTCAAGACAACTCGTAAGCTCCTATTTAAGTGAGGGTGAAGGGCACCCACTTTCCAACCAGCACAGAAAAACAGCATCGTTGTTAATAATCATTTCCCTGCCTCTGGAAGAACCTGTTCTCCTCATCCATATTGGACAGTTTCATTGTCTATTTTTGTCAGCAGCAGAAGATCCGTCTCCTGGTTACCCCGCTTTCAAGCTCTCGTTTTTAAAGGCCAAGCCCAGGCATATGGCTCATTTGGGGTGAGGCAGGGGGGCAGCTAAAGAAGCCCCAAACTCCAAGATTGTCCTGAGGGTATGAAAGATCCCGACATCACAGGCAGACCAGCATTCAGGGAAGGGGGAGAAGGAAAACTGCCCAGCTTGCAGAGAAAAACAACGGCATGCCAGCATCACCATCCCTCTAACCAAATCTGCTGCAGCCCCCTCCTGCCCCAGGATCACCGGCCGGAGTTCATTACTGGTCTGAAACCTGTTCAGGGGAGAAGAGTCTCAAGAAGCTTCTACAGTCCAAGTGACTCCCCAGACCCACCCGGCCCCCTATCCATGAGGGCACTTGTGGGGGGGGAGAAAGGAGTAATAAATATCATAAATATCACATGGGATTTTTGCGCCACATTGCCCAGGTGCTGAACGTGCCTGCGTCACCCACACCAGAACCTCACCAGCCCCATACATAACCCCTGCCCCCCAGCCCAGGGCCACTACACTGTCTGACCCACACCTCCCGACACACACACGCCTCCCGTCCCAAGGCAGCCCCCCATCGCCCCCAGGACCTGACAGCCGGAGCCCCACACTTTTCAGTATGTCTCTCACCCCCCTGGACTCCAGACTCTGCTCCACTAAGCCCACCCCCACAGCACCCTGCCCCCAGGACCCTGCCCTCCAGTACCTTACCCCAGTTCTCCTAAATCCAGCCCCACCCACAGCCCCCAACACCTCACGCTCCCAGAAAACTCCTGCCAGGTCCCCCCATACACCTCCCACCCCCAGCATGTTACCTCTGCCCTGTACACCCCCCGACCCTCTCCCATCTCCCATGGACGTTACCCCTGCCCCATACCCCCCATCCTGCCCACCCTGTGCCCAACGGATGTTACATCTGCCCCATAGCCCCCCAGCTCCTCCCCATATACCCCCACTCTCCAACCCTGCCCCCCCCCATACCCCATAGCTCCCAGTTCTTTTCTCTACACCCCGGCTCCCAATCCTGCCTCCCAGCCTCCATGGCCCCATAGCCTCCCAGATCCTCCCCCATATCCCCACCCCCCAATCCTGCCCCCCAGATCCTTCCCTACACCCCATTCCCCGATCCTGCCCTCCAGATCCTCCCTGATATCCCACCCCCCCCAACCCCCATAGCTCCCCAGATCCTCCCCCGTATCCCACCCCTCCGCTCAGCCCCCCAGCTCCTCCCCATACCGCACCCCCTGATCCTGATCCTGCCCCCCAGCGCCCCCATACCCCTCCCCAATCCTGCCCTCCAGCGCCTCCCTTACACCCCACCCCCCCGACAATGCCCCCCCCCCCAGATCCGCCCCCCCCCAGCCTGCCCCCCGGCTCCCCGGCACTTGCCTGGGTCTCCCGGCGCGGGCGGCTGGCGGGGGCTGCGCTGCGCGGCGCAGCGCTGCGGGGCCGGGCGGGCGGCGGGGCCGGCGCAGGTTCGCTCTGCCCGAGCCGAGTGAGCGCCGCTGCCGCTGCCGCTGCCGAGCGCCGCGGAGCCGGGCACCAGCGAGGGCGCCGCGCCGCCACCTAGCGGCCTCTGCCGGGGCCGGGCTGCCGGGGCGGGGACCCCCGGGAACCGGGGCTCCGTGGGGGGTGCCCCTTGGGAGGGCTGGCTGGGGGGGGGCCATAGGGGGCGAGGGCCGGCTATGGGACTGGGGGGGCGATGGGGGACCATGGGGGGCGGATATATGGGACTTGGGGGGAGGGGGGATCCAGCCCTGGCTGGGGGGGGGTCGGCCATGGGGGGCTGGATGTATGGGACTTGGGGGGAAATGGGGGGGATCCAGGGGATCCTGGCTGTGGGGCTTGGGGGGGGCCAGGGCTCCTGGCTGTGGGGGGGTCGGACATGGGGGGCTGGATGTCCTGGCTGTGGGGCTTGGGACTGAGGAGGCGGATATATGGGGGAGACGATCCAGGGGATCCTGGCTGTGGGGGCAGGAGGACCCCATGGGAGGATCTGGCCCTGGGGAACTGAAGCCGGGGGTCCCATGATGCTGGGAGGCGCGGGCGCGTCTGGCTGGTGGGGATGGCGTGGGCAGGGAAGGGTGTCAGAGCCTCTCACCGGTGGGGAGGGGTGAAGTGGGGTTCCCACAGGGGCTGGAGCACCTAGAGTCGCTGGGCCCCGCCTGGGGCCGGGCCGGGGAGGTGGGTGTGGGGGTTGATGATGGGGCAGGGACATCAAGCCAGGGGGGTGCAATGCATCCATGCCCAGGTTCCCCCCCACCACCACCTCTCCAGACTGGGCAGAGATTCCCCGCTCGCCCTTTCAGCCGGCTTCAGCATGGAGCCAGCAGACAGAGCTATGGCCAGCCAGATTCAGAGGCCTCCCCGCTCCCCCCTCTCCCAATGCTGCCTCGGGGGACAGGTCCCAAAGGAAGCTTGACAACAGCAACAAGGGATCAGGGTTTGTCCCTCCGGGCTCCATCTCCCGGCTTGGGAGCCGAAACAGACTCTCAGCTTCCCAACCGAGACTGCGCCTCTTGCTGGGACCGCAGCAGCAGGGTCACAAGGCTCCTCTTGGCCTATTTAATACCAAGCTGGTTCCCGGGCCGCAGGCGTGGAGCTCAGTGAAAGCACTAGCGTTGCATGGGGGAGAGACTCCGTTCTACCCAGCCCACCACAAACTTTCTCTAACCCCGCTGGCCAGCACCCCCCCTTCTGATCTAGCAGGAGGATTTGCTCATGGCCCCAGTCCTGCAGCCCTGACACACGTAAGCAGCCCCATTGGAGTCACATGTACTGCTCAAGTGAGTCAGCTGGCCCCAGATCATTATTAGTTATCACCATAGCACCTGGGAGTCCCGGTCATATACCAGGACCCACCGTGCTAGGGGCTGTACACGGAACCAAAAGAGGGTCCCTGCCCCAAAGACACAAGAGAACAGCTGGATACAGACAGACAGGGGAGTACAATGGAACAATCGGTCAGCACTGGTTTTATTTAGTTCAGCCTGCACCTTTGAGATCTTGACATCACGCCATGCTCAGTGTGGGGGATTCACAGCTCGATCTTTGGCAGAGCGAGGCAAGCAGCTTCTCCAGTTCGTTGGCCATTTAGAAAAGATTTTAAAATCGTCATTTCGGGTCAAGCGACAAAAAGGTTTTGTTTTGCCACAAGGGACCATTTTTTATTCTGTTTTAATAAAATTAAGGGAAATTTTGAGACAAAAAGTCACTTCAAGCTGACAAAGGAAAACCTTTGGGTTGGGGATCTTTTCCCCCCCTTTACAAAGAATGATTTAGTGAAACAAACATGAATTCGCCAAATGTTTTGGTGTTACCGAATCTGCCTTTTTCACTGAAAAGAGTTCTGGGCCAAACATTTCACCCGCCTCTAATATTTGTGTAGAAGAGCCTGCGGCAGAGTCCTGCTGATTGAAAGCTTCCATTTATTCCTGGAAAAGGCACTGGTCAGAAGGGACTATCACAGTCACCTAGACTAGCTTCCTGCATAACACAGGCCAATGCAGGCACTGCAGGCCTCCCCTGCTTCCCAGCTGGCATGTGTCTGTGTAGGCCAGGCCTAGGGGCGAAAGGGGCGTTCAAACTGCATGGCCCATCCAAGTCTTGGCAAACGCGGATGATACATTTGTGGCTGTTTGTCGTGGGTTTTGTGGCCATCATCACGCGTGGCTATTCGCTACGGGTATGAAACCTGTTCAGGGGAGAAGAGTCTCAAGAAGCTTCTACAGTCCGAGTGACTCTCCACACCCACCCGGCCCCTGTCCATGAGAGAGGAAGCTAGAAAGCCAGGGGTTGAGTGGATTCACCTCCCTTTCACTCTCAGCCATCCTTTGTAGCCCAGTCCTGCAGCCCCCGGAGCTATGTTTATTGATCTGCTCTGAATTCCCTCCAGTCTGTCAGTGCATTTCTGGTAACCGAGGAGTCCAGGTGCAGCCGCGCCAGAGCCACGTAGGGTACGTCTACACGGCACTGCAGCGTGCAGGTCACCTGACTCGGGCTTGCGTGGTTCAGGTTGTGGAGCCATAAAATAGCAGCGTAGATGTTCGTTTACACTGCTGTTTTAAGTCCTGCAAGCCGAGCCAACCTGAGTCCATTGACCTGGGCTCTGCGGCTCAGTGCCACGGGTTTTCTTATTGCAGTGTGGACATCCCCATATAGATGGGTCTATTAATTCTCCATCCTGCAATGCCTCTGCATAGACTCCCCCTACCCCCAGTTGCATTGGTCCCTTCTTGCTGCCATATCACGTTGCAAACTTGTGTCCAATTTGCTGTCTGCTACCACCCCAGGTCTCGTTTGGCAGCTCGGCTTCCCACTTTACCTGGATAGTTACAGGATCCAGAAGCTTGTTTCTTTTATTACCTGCCCATCTCTCCAGTCTCTCTAGGGTCCTTCACAGCCTATCTTTGTCCTCAGTGACATTTGTTGTTCCTCCCAGTTCAGTATCAGTCGCTAGTTTCATTCCTAGGTTTACTTCCTCATCCAAATTATTTAATCAGATCCAGCCCAACCCAGCTTCCTGCTGCACCTAGATCCTGCCCTTTGTCCCAGGCACTGGAAGTCAACCCAAAGATCATGAACAAAGGGCTGTGTTTGCTGACCACGTTTGTAGCCAAGTTAAATTGAATTAATCTCAAGTGGAAGGCTGAGATTCTGTATCAAGTGCTTTACTAAGACCCAGATACAGTACGCCATGGGATCAGAGAAATGTAGGGCCCTCAAGGGAAGGGACCTCAAAAGACGATTAGTCCAATCCTTACTGCCTGTCCTAGATCATCCTGACAGGCGTTTGTCGAACCTGTTCTTAAAAGCCTCCGAGGATGGGGATTCCACAGCCTCCCTTGGCAGCCTGCTCAGTGTCTAACTGTCCGTATTGACTGCTTCCCCTTCAGCCGCTAGTCTTGTGAATGTCATCCGAGGGACCAGTCAAGTGTGGCTGGCAACTGTTATAAAGGCTGCGATCCTTTATAAAACCCTGCTGATCCATCCTCAGTTATTCTCCTCTGGATGCTTATTGATTCTCCCCTCCCCATTATTTTACAGGTGACGGGAGTTAGATCTATGAGTGCTACAGCCACCAGAGCGTTTCCGCAGCCCTGCTGCGACGTATTAACTATGCATCACGAGGACACTGGGCTGGTCCTTCAGCATGGGGCTTGTTGTAATACAACCACAGCTGTTCTAAGTAGGAGCTTTCTACACCTACTGCGAGCAACAGGCAGCTATCAACAGTGCCCTACCCTCAGGGGATGGGCAAGAGTTTGCATTTGTGACCTCACGCTTGGCGGATGCCCAAATTCAGACTTCTGCAGGTGGAGCTGCTGTGGACGCAGGGGAATTGCAGTTCTGCCTCTCCAACCTGCTCGTTCACTTGCAATTAGAATCAGCAAACTCACCTTCTAGACACTAGATATATCGGCTCATTTTCTGATTCAGTTCTAGACGTTGGGTGAAGTCCTGACCTCATCGGCGCCCAGAGCAAAACTCTCTCTGACTTCACTGCAACCAGGATGTCCCCCGTGGTATTTAAGACACCAGAATCCAGCCATCACCAGGCGTGAAGGAGGCCCACTGATGCTCAGCTGTTACGCGGCTGTTCAACTGCGGGAAGGCGTCACACCTCCGACCGCTCGCCAGACCTGGCAGAGCAACAGTTCTTTGCCAGGAACCCGGTGGCAAGGCTGGTCCGTCCCTCAGGGCCTAGCCAGCAGCGTTGGCTCCATCATGCTGAGTTCTCCGCTCCCTGTGCAGGCCGCCTTTGGACATGCATATACAAGATTTGCTCGTTCACCAGTTC
This sequence comes from Emydura macquarii macquarii, assembly GCF_026122565.2. Classification (NCBI taxonomy): domain Eukaryota; kingdom Metazoa; phylum Chordata; order Testudines; family Chelidae; genus Emydura; species Emydura macquarii. The sequence goes on along the minus strand of NW_027133829.1, from coordinate 9,772,747 downwards.
TTGCAGTGGGATAGCACCCTCCTAAGGGATTCCTGAACCAATGCCTGAGCTCAGTGCCAGGCTGCCCCCGGCTGCTGGAGGTGCCGTAGATCTGAGCTGTCCATCCCCATGGTCATGGAAGAGCCCATCGTGTTTTTCAGGAGACTAAGGGTGTTAGACACTTTGAATGTTAACCCTTTTCTCCTGGGTAGCTGCCTTCTGACTCCCTAAATTCCCCTCCATTTCAAGGGCAGATGAGCGTTTCCTGTTGCTCTGGGCTGAGTGTACCAGTCGTCCCACCCGCTCCATTTGAAGCCAGGAAGCACAACACCTACACGTGACAGGCTGATGCAAGGGATTAGCGAGTCAGCTAAAGAATCAAACCTGAACAGGGTCAAACTGGAATGACGAAGCCATAGTTGTCGGTCTCAATCCAGGAATCACTGGGCGAGCGGCTCTGGCTTGCGCTGTGTAGGAGGTCAGACTAGATGATCATAATGGTCCCTTCTGGCCTAAAAAATCCTCTCTCCATCTGGCTGGTCTACACTGCTCCACGTCTGGCCCATCATTGCGGTTGTTTCAGTGGACAGGATACTCTTTATTCCCTGTCCTGGACTGCTACATTGCACTGCAGTGAGCCCATTAGACAGATGAGCTGGCAGTAAGGTGCAGACAGTCCCCACTAGCCATGCCATGGAGAGGGAGCTGACACCGAAGTGCAGTAGCCCTTCTTTGATAACATTCCTCGCCGCCTCTGTGAAATCCTCCTGGGATTTCCTAGCTCACTGTAAATATCCTAGAATGGGACGTCAGTTACCAGAAGTGCATTGCATTTCACGGTATTTGCAGTGCATGCTGGGACACCTTCAGTGAAATAAGAATTTTTTTTTTTTTTTTTTGATCATGGCTACCTGAGACACTTTTCTGGGCCAAGAATGTCTCTGGCTCTGGCTAGTGGGGAAGTTTGGACTTAGCCTAAATAGCCATTTGTTCTAGGCAGCTGTTTAAAGCAGAGTGCAATTTTCTACCCCAGAGGTGGCTGCATTTTAGTGATGGGAGAATCCATGCCTCTCTAATTTGTACAGCACTCTGGTCTAACAGATGGTCTAGGAGGACCCCGAGGCAGTATGGATGGGAAAGGGGGGCTCAATGTGGAGCATCATGGACTTTCCTTGACCTTGATTGCTGCAGCGTCTGCCGCTGGATCTGCATGGCTGGAGCCCCACGGCACCGCGTAGCCCTGATGCAGCTTGGCTCATGCCAGCCAGGTCGTCATGCCAGGCATCCTTTGCGCTACAGCAGCTTAGCACTTGGCCCAGATTCGCAGTGCCTCATTAGCACCTCCGCACAGCAAGTGGGAACAGCCCTGGTGAAGGCTCCAGGGCCGGGGGCTCAGGGAGGGAGTCCAATCCTCCCGATGTCATTTCCCTGTAGCGTGCAGATTTCCTTTGCTTTTGCCCCAGTTGTGCCGATTCAGCCGGTAGCACCCGCCAGTCCCAGCCAGCGGTGGGGGAGCTGCTTGTGCCGGCTCCACTGAGTGATTAACTTTCATGAAGAAGAAGTTTTGTGCAATTCCTCCCTCCCATTGCCACATGGGTGACCTCTCCCCCGCATCGGCAGATTACACAGTGACCCAGCCATCTGACTAGCTCCAGCCAAAGGTAAACACGCTCCAGATTTCAGCCTCCTATATCGGTCAGGTGACATATAACACCCCCCACTGAATCGCTTTATTGGATGAGCAGAGTTCAAGGAAAGTGTGTTGCAGTGGACTCAGCATGCACTGCATGACAGGCGCTGGGGCGTCCTGTTTGGTGACACAGGACGTTTGATTCCACGAAGCCACGGCTTCTCTCTGACTCAGCCTCCAGAGGAAACGGCCTTCCAGTGAGACACCCGCCACGCAGCTAGTGACAGGCGAGCAAACAGCAGCTCCTGCAAGGGGCAAAGTACGCAGTGACATCAGTGGGAGACAACAGCACTCAGCCCCTGGCTGGGTTGGACCCTGATCACTTTTTCCACTGTCGCGCTGAAGAAGAGACGAAGCTGTGGGTGCGCTAGTAACCAGGGTGCTGAGTGGTGCAGCAAAGGAAAGCTCTGACCACGTAGGAAGGGCAGGGCAGGAGACTAGCTGTGCGGCAACAATGCCATGAAACTGAAACAAACAAACTCTTATAATGAGTTTAATCAACGTCTTCGTAAGTTGCCCAGCCTTTAGAGTCATTTTCCTCTTCTCAGAGAGACCCCCTGAAGCTGAAGGGTTAGCAGTCTAGGGCCCATGACACACAGAGGAACACTTCCGAATCTAGCCAGTAGAGGGCAGTGGTGAACCCACTCGGTGTCCATTGCAAAGCCCAGTCAGTCGCTAGCTGAAACGCTGTCACTCTGCAGTTGTGTGTGCGCAGCGTTTCTGAGTGCTGGGAAGATTCCTGTGCGTGTTTATTTACACTGTAGCTCTCAAGGATAGGAACTAACTCTTACCAGGAATTTGGCCAGTGCCTAACAGTATAGGTGCCCAGCCTCCGCTGGGATTCCTAGATCATAGAATCATAGATGATCAGGGTTGGAAGGGACCTCAGGAGGTATCTAGTGCAACCCCTGCTCAAAGCAGGACCAACCCCAACTAAACCATCCCAGCCAGGGCTTTGTCAAGCCGCACCTTAAAAACCTCTAAGGATGGAGATTCCCCCACCTCCCTAGGTAACCCATTCCAGTGCTTCACCACCCTCCTAGGGAAAACTTTTTCCTAATATCCAACCTAGACCTCCCCCACTGCAACTTGAGACCGTGCTCCTTGTTCTGTCATCTGCCACCACTGAGAACAGCCTAGCTCCATCCTCCCTGGAACCCCCTTTCAGGTAGGTAAAGGCTGATATCAAATCCCCCCTCATTCTTCTCTTCTGCAGACTAAACAAGCCTAGTTCCCTCAGCCTCTCCTCATAAGTCTTGTGCTCCAGCCTCCTAATCATTTTTGTTGCCCTCCACTGGATTCTCTCCAACTTGTCACATCCTTTTTGTAGGGGGGGCCCAAAACTGGACACAATACTCCAAATGCAGCCTCACCAGTGCCGAATAGAGGGGAATAATCACTTCCCACGATAGATGCTACTATGGTATAAATAACTGATCGATTCAGCCAGCCCAGTGGAAAGTCATTTCAGGGTCTCTGCAGCCTTCCTTTCCCATCCCTACAGGTAAGTCTAATGATGCAAATATAATCACTGCTGCAGAAACAAAGTGATCTTACCCCACTAACCAAAAGATTCCACTCCCTAGGCAACTGCCCGTAGTCGCCATCCTCTGGACGCTCAGAGTCAGGGTCCCAGGCTGTCTCCTGGAGCCCACCATTTGTCTTTGGCACAGGGGCAGGTAACTCCTGATTCTTTGCTCTCTGATCCGAACCTTAGCGCCTCTGCAACCCTCCCCTTTACTTAATGCCTCTGCAGAAGAGGCAAAGGGCAGTTGATCTCCATGGAAACCGCAGCATCTTCCAGGTGGTCGGGTTGAAAGCCACATAGATCTTCAGCGTGGATTTTAAGAAGCATTTCTTTACTCTCATTTAGACCCGCTCCTGCTCCATTCAAGTCAATGGGAGTTTTGCCCTTTATGTCAGTGAAGGCAGGACGGAGCCCGTAAGAAGCAGGCTTCAACAGAGAGAATCTATAGCCATGCATTGAGCAGGAAAGGGAGGTTTACTGCTCTGACGCTGCGGGCTGAACTACCTTACACCACTAAAGGTGGGTGTTTGGCCCCAAACTGCCTTCCTTTCACCTGTTCCCAGTGCATTAGGGCCCACATCCCCTAACGCCCATTCCTGCTAGGGCCGAGAATCAAACCCACACCTGCTGAATCCCAGCCCAGTGCCCGGTGCCCAGCTCGTCCCATAGTCTGTTATTTGGTGCCACGTCAGTGCCAACGGCTTCCTTCGTTTGATAATAGAGTTTCGTCCCACAGTGCAAAAAGAAAGAAAAACCATGTCACTGACTGGTGGTTATATTCACAGGTTGGGATTCCTCTGTCCAGACCAGAAGCCACGCGGCTGTACTCCCTGGCTTAACTGGAGAGTCTGCACCAACCCGCACATCCTCCCCGACGTGTTTGCTGCAATAACATTTCTGGCTGGCCTGTTGAGACATGAAGGCCAGACAGAGCCTGACAGCAGTTTCCCTGCTCATTAGACATGAAACCAGATCCTGTCTTGTAAGAGTAAAATAGGACAGAAGGAAAAAAAATCAAGGATCCCCCTGGCCAGGGATTTCTCCTGCAAACATGCACGGGCATTGGGGTGGGGAGAAGTAAGACCTGGATGTGTCAAGCAAATAAGACACCTATCACCTTGGTACCGAAATGCCCGAGCAGTGGTACAGTAAAAGCCCGAGATAAATCACAAAGGGTTTCTTCGCTCTCAGTGGTTGCAGAGTGGTGGGTGTGTTACTCTTTTTTGCCACAGTCAGTTAGCCAACGTTCAGGGTGCGGCAAGTTGTTTCAGTTTGGCAGAGAAATGGATGATGGAATCAGGTAATTCTTTGAGGTTCTCCTGCTTATTTACAAAGCATGTACAAATTCCCGTTTCTCGAAGCACAGGGGAAATCAAACAGCAGAGGACAGTTCTGCTGTTCACAATTCCAGGCCCTTTTCTAGCCAGCACTCAGCCCAAAAGCTCCCTCTTTCCGCTTTTTCTCAAAGCCACACTGCCAGTGCTTCTGTGGCTGAGTCTGGTGCTTCCTTCCTCCTCCCTCTGCTTCTCTTTCTGCCTCTCTTCCACACACAAGATGCACAAACCTTCACAAGACAATGGCCACTGAAATCCCTTCGCCCATGTGGGCCTTTGTTTTGGGCTGCGGTGGCTGTTGTTTCAGCTGCCTTGCTCCGTAAAGGAGTTTAGCCGTGTCTTGCGTTTGTTCCAGATGAAGGGTGGCGCTTATGCCCACCAGCTTCAACAAGGTTGAATCCAGCCCAGCACAATATTTGTTCTTTCAGCAGCACTTGGCAGCCCCCACTGAGAGGAGGGGGCCAGTCATTGTGCTGGACCCTGTACAAACACACAGCAAGGGCCAGTCCCTGAAGAGCTCCCAGGCGAAACAGACAAGGCAGACAAAGAACGGGAGGGGAAACAGAGGCACAGGAAGACACAAAGATTTGCCCAAGGTCACGCAGCAGAACCCAGCTCTCCTGACGCCCGCTCCGGAGCCCTGTCCGCTGGATCACCCTGCTTCAATATGTGTGCATTGGGACCGCACCACTTGGGGAACGCTTTGCATCAACCCAAAACAAAGGTTGAATACTGGGAGAGCGCGGCCCCGTTCCCAGGACTCACTGATCACTCCCAGTCTAGGGCCAGCCCGGACTGGGGGTTCTCCCCACCTGATCCACAAAGTTCTCAGACAAAACAACCCAGGTATTGCGAAGTTCCACACCAAATATTCCCACCCCACCCCCCCATCCCCCGGCCATCCTGCATCTCTCACCCCATAACAGAACCTGCCCCGGACCAGGGAGCTCTGCAACAGCAGCCTGTTGTCAACGCTACCAACAGAAGAATCAAAACCCAGATACCACGGGGAGCAGCCAAGATGCCCTTTGTGCGCTGAGAGGGGCGGCGGCTGTGCACCCGTGCGCGTGGCTTTCTGGAGGGTGAGTTGCGGAACGCTCTTTGAAGAGCCACTTCTCCATCACACACAACCAGGAACCGTTCACACCGTCATTCAGGCAGCAAAGGGGCTGGTTATGTCTCTTGATGGCTCAGGGCTCCTCAGTTTATGGCAAACCAACCAACGGCTCCGTTATCTCAAGGCCTAGGCAGCCGGGCAGCTGTAGCCTGCTGCCCGACTGCGTGTCTACATGCCGGTGCAGGAGCAGCTGACCGCAGCCTGGTGGAGACAGGGGGGACGATTTGATCAAAGTGTAGGCCGGAGTTTGTGGTCCAGGCTGTAGTTCAGGTCTGGTGGTGTCAGAATCTCATGGGCTGGTCTCGTGAAGATTTCTCACCACCCTGAGTGGCAGAGATCCCGTGAGATCAGCTCCTGTGAGACGGCGGCTCCCTGGAGCTGGCTCTGGAAAACAGACCTTTCCTGCATTTGGACTCACCACGGAACCAGAACGGCTTCAAATCTGGCCTCCATCCCCACAGCATGTGTGGTGTCAAGGCAGAGTTGGGCTGGGAGGGTCCCGTTTACTCCACTTCTGGCCAGTAACTGGTCCCAGAGCCTCCCAGCTTCAAATGCCCATTGGAGCCAACGGCAAAGCTCTCTTTGACCTGGAGGGGTTAGAAGTGTGACGATTTTCTTTTGTGCTGAGTCCCGGCGTTCCGCCCAGGCCTCTCCCCATTCCGTTCCACATGTTCTAGCCCGCACAGGCCCACGCCACACAGGGGTACAGCTCCCCCAAAATAAATCACACCCCTGGGCTAACAAAACCTTTCTGACTGGGCGCCGGGGATACAGGGCAGAGGGAAGAGAATGTCTGTTTTAAGTGAAACAGAACAACTTCAAACAGGACTTCAATGGACAAAAATAAACTTGTTCGGACCAACGGGTTAGATCAAGCAGCCGACTTCACAGGGAAACCAACCCAAAAGGGGTTAGGAGCAACTCCATTCACACAGAAAGCCCAGGGGATTGGTAATGAGTTACACAGACTGGGGGGTGGGGAGTTGTGACTGCAAAATGGAAGCGCCCTTCTCCAATGCTTTCAAGTCAGCGTAACAACTCACGTGAGCAAGGATTTGGCTCTTAAGCTGCTTGGTATTATGGGTTGTATCCATCCCCTGACAAAACCCAGCCACAACATTTGATCCAATGCCTCCTGCAGCAGTGAGTTGCACAGGATCCAATGCCTCCTGCAGCAGTGAGTTGCACAGGTTGTATGAGAAAGTATTAGCTCTTCTTTGCTCTAACTTGACCAGCCATTGACATCACGGCAAGCGTTCAGGAGGGAGCCTATAAAGTCCAAGCTGAATGTATGCCTATAGGTTACTTTTTACATGCGAACCACTGGAATGCACTCCTGTCTCCTGAGTTGCTGGGACTGTAGCTTTAAGCAGGATGAGCGAGCAGCATTCTTCCTGAGCTACTTTCACTAGGAGGGGAAAGGAATGTGGAGCCAGCTACTTGGTGTCTGAACTCAGGAGTGAGAGCAAAGTGCTCCTTCCTGTCTGATGCAGGGCCCTGTCTTGACTTGTCTGCGTCTAATACTCAGCACATCTCTGGATGCAAAGTGTTTTCCAGCCAGTCCCACCATGCGGAGCTAGGCACTGTTAGACCATCTGATTCCTCCTGCTCCCAGATGGCTGATCTCCCACCCCTGCCCTATTTGCCCAAACTTTCCAAATAAAAACCACTTTCAGGCAGAGACGGAGCCTGAAAAGTTTCAGCCCAAAAGATGGAAACACTGAAAACAACAGGAGATTGGAATGAAAACAATTGCGCAACCTTTAATAGCCGCGGCTCCGCCCTCTGCAGAGAGAATGGAAGGAGGCAGGACGTGATTAGCCAGCATGCAATGTGGCCAGGATGCCCAGGCTACCAGCCCAACGCCCTTGCACACACACACACATCTTAGGATCTTTAATGACCACGTGTGGGCAGAAGCTCCGTGGCACATTTCATCCAAAAGACAGCACCCCCGGAAGAACAGCGCCCCCTAGTGCCACCTTTAGACGCCAACGTCACATACAGCAGGAGCCTACTCTGGGGATGAGAAAATAAATTGAATTTCCACTGCGTGTCCATCTCCCTTGCCCTGCTGCTCCAACGTTCCCGTCGCTCCTTGGCCCATACAACAATGCACGGCTTGTTTAGGCATGTCAGCGCTGCAGTGATGCAGCAGTGCCAGAGTGTATTCCAGCCAGAGCGTGTGGAAACAGTGCTTTAACTTCAATCCTTTCTCGTTTCTCCCACTGCTCATCAGGGATCTCTACATTTTCAGTCGTCTTCTAAGTCTGCTCTTGCTGCTGCTGACTCCACGGGTGCTCAGAATATCCTGCACCCCGAGGATGACTCTCTCCCTTCCTCTCCAGTGTAATTGCTTTCTCCTGTATCTGGGGTAGGTCTGAATGGGGGGAGAGGGGGATCCTGTTGCAGTGGAGCTATCACATCACTTTCCCAGGCCCAGGTGGCTTTTCCCACGCCAAGGTGGTTCGCCTTCTCCATCCTGAGGCTACATCTATATTTACTGCATCAGTCTTTTGCCAAGGAAATGGCTGTCTCAGAATCACCAGCATGGCTTCCCTGTGAAGGATCAAAGGAGGTAGGAATGGAGCGGGGAAGCCTTTACCTAACGATACGGCTTCTTTTGGTGGATGGAGCTGAGGCCACTTCACGGTGGGCAGGTGTCTCCCGTGATAGACTTTAATTGGTTCCCTTGTTGGCAGTTCATTGGAACAGATCCCCAAGGGTGGTAATGGATTGTCTACCCCTTGGAGTCGTTCAATCAAGCTTGGATGTCTTCCTAAGAGAGATGGTCTAGTTCCACCAGAAATTGTAACGGTGCTAATCTGGTACTGGGAGAGCTGGTCGCATTTCCCTGCTCTGCCCAACACCCTGTGTGATACTGAGCAAGACAGTCAGGCTCTTGGCGCCTCCATTCCCATGCTGTACAATGGGGGTAAGATCCCTGACCCGCCTCATCAGGGCGTGGTGAGGAGAAATATATTAAAGATTGGGAGCTGCTCAGATACTGGGGTGCTGGAGGCCAGTACATGTAGACAGATGCAGGAGTTACTGGGTGAGATTCTCTGACCTGTGTTATGCAGGAGATGAGATTAGGTGGTCATAAAAATGATTGAGAATTAGACAACGGAGAATCCAAAGCTTGTTGACTAAATCTGTATCTACAGAGAGAGACAGAGAGAATTGAAAAAGACTGGGACTCTTCATCTTAGCGAAGAGAAACGAAGGGGGAATTTGATAGAGATTCATAACATCATGAATGGTGTGGAGAAAGAGAGGTGTTATTCACCCAGGCTCACAACACAAAAGCCAGGGGTGACATTAACAGGCAGCAGGGTTAATACAAACAAGAGGAAGAACTTTTTCACCCATCACACAATTAACCTGTGGAACTCATTGCTAGGGGACATTGTGGTGGCCAAAAGGATAACTAGGTTCAAAAAAGAATGAGACGTTCTGGGAGGATAGGTCCATCAGTGGCTATTAGTCAAGATGGTCAGGGATGCAACCCCGTGCTCAGGGTGACACTAAACCTCTGACTGCCAGAAGCCAGGATGGGGAAGACAGGGGTGGATCACCTCATAATTGCCCTATTCTGTACACTCCCCCTGAAGCTCTGGTGCTGGCCACAGTCAGAGACCGGATACTGGGCTAGATAGACACTGGAGCTGACCCAGTTTGGCCACTCTTATGCTCTTAGAAAGGGCTGAGCCCCCAGACACACCATCTCAGTTGCACATGGAGTCAGGAGCATCCGTCAGAGGGTTGTTTTGGTGGTGGTGGTATTTGTTCCTTCACCCCACACAGACAACTGTGCTCCATGGTCCTGACAACATTTTGACAAACAAATCCCCCGGGATTCCCACTGGCACATGTGTGTGTGTTCCTCTGCTGGTGTGCGCGCGTGAGGGCAGCGCAGAAGGAAGTCACCCAGTGAAGGAAGCTCATGGAGGAGGAGTTGCTGCCCCCTGAGCTCTGGAGAAGGGGGATGGGCACGAGGCTAGCAGCGGTGCGTGATCACATAAGGATGGTCTTGGAGCTTTACAGTCCCAGCCCCTCCTGCAGAGCGAGTGCGGGGGACAGAGAAACCTCCCTGCTGAAGCGAAGGAGGGATTCCAAGGCAGTGCAGTTACTTGCCCCCACTGTCTAACAACACGTAGCTCTTCGGCGCTGCTTTTCGTCAGTAAATCTCAAAGCACTTTACAAAGGATCATTAGCTCCATTTTACAGATGGGGAAACTGAGGCACCGGACAATGACAGGACTCACCCAGCAGCCCGGTGGCAGAGCCCCCCCGGCGCTCAGCCCACTAGGTCACACTGCCTCTCGTGTTACCTAGATCAAATCAATTTAAAATGTCACCCTTTTCAGTCTTGTTCCCTGTGGGACACACCACATAGCTGCTGGTCTCTTCCCCCAGCAAGGGTTGCTTTCTCTCTCTCTCTCTCTCGCTCTGTGCCATCTGCTGCTCTAATTAGTTTCCGTCACTGGGAAGTTTGTTTTCACCAGACTGCTTTGCCATCTCACTTTTCCTGGAGGAGGCCGAGGGCGCTTGCGTGGGAAGGGCATTTTACGCTTCACTGTTCCCATCAAAGCAGCAGTTAAGCAGCATTCTTGGTGTGCTGCAATGGCATGTGCGTCAGAGAGACCCCAGAGGAGCAGGGGTGGCAAGGAGGGAATGGAAACGCGCAGGCACAGTTCAGCTGGCAGTGCAATGGCTGGCCTGGTGTGTAATGAGTTTGGCGGGTCTCTGCCCAGTTCTCCAGGGACAGGTGCTAATGGCACCAAATCCAGCCCACCTGGCACAATTAGCCCCTTTCTTGCAGCTTCAGCAGAGACGCTCTTTCCCCTGACTCTGAAGCAGCCATCACTTTAATGAGTGGTTTATGCAGTAGCGTTTGTTACTTTCCCGCCCTGCCTCCTGGAAATGGGGGCTCTTCTCTGGGAGCCGGTATCACGGGGGCGCACACACCTCTCACGCGCGGCTACCACTGCTCCTGAGAACACTATGCTGTGGCTGAGGGCCAGGGATGTTATCTGGCCAGGGCCGCAGAGGAACACCTGTTTGCTGCAGTCCAAGCTAGTGAACCAAGCCCAGAGCAGATCTGGCCAGGGAATCGCAGCTGTTCATCGCTTGCCGATCTGGGTAACCTTCCTCCACTGCAAAATCAACTTTCTCTCTAAAACTGGTCAGGGGAACCGGCATGTTACGGATACCAGTTTAGAAGGGGACCACATGCACCGTCACCCACTGGCTGGGGTGACCCCGGGGGCTGTCTGTGGTCTGGAATCACAGGCCCCATGCTTATGATTGGACCCAGGTGCAGTCAATTGCGGGATTAGCCCTTCCTTAGTAAGTGGTGCTATTTTGTATCACAGCTCATGCCATCTACCCCTCAGGTTTAAAGACTGAACTCTTCATGGGTTTAGCTGCAAGAACGACCTACCCTGTAATAAAATAATTATCACATAGGAGAAGACAGATCAGAACCTTGTGCATTAAACTCTGCACATTCAGAAGCCAAAAACGGAGGGCCTTTAATTAAAGAGACGTTGTCAGATGAGCGATTATATATTTGAAAAGCCCTTGCCTCTTTTACTGACAGCCCCTTAGATTATTCAAAGGGAGACAATTTAAAGAGACACCATCCACTTAAATTCAACACCCACCATTTGGGTAAAGAAAAGCTTTTATAAAAGCCAAACACAACACATTTTTTAAAAACATTCCAATGGAAAACAGGCATTAATATGACAGTGAAATCTCCCCCATAGGGTCTGAAACACCGAGACTGCTGGGCAAAGAACCTGAAAATGACTCAACAAAAATGATTTTCGTTGTCCAAGCCCAGAGAAATAAAAGTAAATAAAGAACTTTACCGGTTCAAGGGTGATGGGAGAGAGAAATCATCAGACTGGGTCAGACTCACCATCCATCTTGCCCCATATCTTGTTTCCAGAAAGGCCTGTGCCAGGAAGGGGACAATGATGGGGCAACTTGCCTTGGGAACTTTTCCTCCTCCCCCAGAGATTGGTTTCTGTTAATCGCAGGCCATGTTTATACTAGGAGTGCTGTACAGATATAGGAATACCTGTATACTACATCAACAACGCACATCTAGTGTGGCTGGAGCGATACCATAAAAACTGCACCCCGTAAAGGGCCCTCGCAACAAATAAAACCAGTAAACAGCAGTGATTTGCGAACAAGAGTCTGACGTTCAGCTTCTTGGGAGTGGTAGAGAAGAGCAGCTGATTTGGTATGGAAATAGTCCGTGTTCCCTACCTGAATGTCATCACTGCTCAGACATTGGAAAACCAACCCAAGGCCAAAAAGATCATCTGGCTCTGAAAGGCGTGTGACGGCAACTGAAGCAGCGGAAGCTCCTGGGGCTGCTAGGAAGGTAGAGAGCGTGAAGAAGTTTGTATGCTCGGTAATTCCTCCACATGAGCCTATCGGCTTTAACACGGCCTTGTTTACACTAGAGAATGTTGTCGATGAAAGATACAGCGATGAGCAAAAAGCGCCTGTCCACACAGCACTCATTGTGTTGCCAAAGTGAGCGCAGTGCACTCTGGGCAGATATCCCACTGGGCAACTCGCCAGCTAGGAGTTGTGGGAAGGCGGAGCGGATCGCAGTGCGTCCTGGGTGCGGGCTCAACGTCCCAGGATGCAGTGATTTCTGTCCCGTCATTCCAGGGGTTTCCGTCTGCGTTTCACAGCATTTTTCAATGTCCGCCATCTCCGTCTGCAAGGACGAATCCTGCACCCCTCTCCATTGCTGCCAGTGTTCTGAACACACCGCGGCTGCTCATGCAGTATATCACGAGCTCCCAAGCGGGACTGGAATCCGAGGCGCCTGACCTGCCTGTGTGCCAGGCAAACAAACAGCACCGGCTGACTGTTCGCATTCACGGCGCATCTGCACACGGTGCACCGCCGCTTTGGGGAGCTTGACCCACGCACTGAGCGGTGGGAGCGCATCGTTATGCGGGTATGGGATGACGAGCAGTGGCTGCAGAACTTTCGAATGCGCAACGCCACCTTCGCAGAACTCTGTGCGGAGCTCGCCCCTGCCCTGCGGCACAAGGATACACGAATGAGAGCTGCCCTCCCAGTGAAGAAGCACGTGGCCATCGCCATGTGGAAGCTGACAACCCCAGACTGCTACTGGTCGGTCGCTACTCAGTCTGGAGATGGGAAGTCCACCACTGGAGCCGTGTTATCGCAAGTGTGCAGGGCCATTCATCGCATTTGGCGACAAAGAACTGTGACTCTGGGCAATGTGCGTGAACTAGCGGATGGCTTTGCAGCAATGGGATTCCCTAACTGTGGCGGGGCGATAGATGGCACGAATATCCCAGTTTTGGCCCCAGACCATCTTGCGATGGAGTACATCAATAGAAAGGGGCACTTCTCTATGGTACTGCAGGCGTTCCTCAATCACCATGGGCGTTTCATAGACACCAATGCGGGGTTGGTCAGAGAAGGTGCATGACACACACATCTTCAGGAACAGTGGCTTGTACCGAAAGCTGCAAGCAGGGATTTTCTTTCCACACCAAAAGATTCTAATGGGGGATGTTGAAATGCCCATAGTGATCCTGGGAGACCCAGCCTACTCCTTATTGTCATAGCTTATGAAGCCTTATATGGGCAACCCAGATAGCAGCAAGGAGCACTTCAATAACAGGCTAAGTAGGTGTTGAATGACCATTGAATGTACCTTTGGCAGATTAAAAGCTTGCTGGCAATGGCTTTATGGCAGGTGAGATTTAAATGAGGAAAATATACCCATGGTTATAGCCACCTGCTGTGTGCTCCAGAATAGTTGTGAAGCTAAGGGTGAAAAGTTTCCCCTGGGTGGAGTGCAGAGGTGGCTCACCTTGCAGCTGACTATGAACAGCCAGATGTCAGGGCTATTAGAGGGGCACAATGAGGGGCCATTCGAATCAGGGAGGCCTTGAGGAACCATTCTGATAATGAGCAACAATAAGGTGTCTCTGTAAACAGCGCTGTGCCATTCTATGACTGCTAGCCAGCTTGCACTGTGTATCAATGTGAGCTGCAATCAGTGTGCAAGAGACAAAGATTGCTGATCCTTTACAGAGTAGGTCTTTATTAAAGAACAACTATTCACAACGCACACAAAAAGCTGGGCTGGCGGAGGAGAAAGCAGTGAGGGGCAGTGTGAGCGATGACAGCTGGGTGTAAATCCAGCTATCATTCTGGAAGCTGTCTGAAGGGATGGAGTGAACGAGGTACCGAGACGGGCCGGGAGTTTGGTGGGAATGGGTGGGTGGAATTTGGCGTCAGGGAGGCAAGGTACTGGGCTGATGGACCCTCTGGTCAGGCAGTTCCCAGGCTGCTTGTTTACTTGCACTTCATCCCGCCTGATCAGCAAGCAGAGTGCTCAGCTTCACTTTTACATCGAAACCTTCCCCAACTTGGCTGGCAGGCTCCCTCTTATAGGAAACCCCACCCCCTCGCTATCATCACCTGACGCCTGGTCACCCGACCACCAGCCCGAACCCAAGCACCTCCCCTGGAACCAGGTGGGGCTGAGCTTAGATACCCTAAAGGGCCAGCACACCCTGTGCCAGCCGCTCAGGGCTTGTCGACGTGGGAAAGTTGTACAAGTCATACCGGTATCGTTAGTCCCCTTGTGGACACCGCTGGGCTGGCTTTTTCAGTTTCATCTAAATCCCTTCCAACGTGACGTCCGCTAAACGTAACCAGCCATTCTTACACCAGAACACGAGTGTTCACGCAGGCAGCGATACCCATAGGACTATACTGACGTAAATTGCTCCTGTAGCTTCCACCTGTGTACATTTACAGAGCAGACAAGCCCCTGGGAGCCCCTAAACAACGGACGTGACGCTGATAGGCATGGTATTAGACCTCATCTAGAACAGACCAGAATAGGGACTGGGGTCCCATGCAATACGCACTGTTTAGAAAATCCAAAAATAGTCCTTGCCCCAGAGAATTCCCAGCTGCCTCACTGGCTGTGCACCTTTCCCTGTAAGACAATGAGTACTTGTAACCCACGGGTGAGTGTGTTTTATGGAACTCCCATCTGTGCCTGGTCTACAAGGGATCGGCGCCTGTGAGTGGCCCCAGTTACAGAGCTTTCACTCACGCGGTAGCCACTGCGGCTTTTAGCTCTGGAGGTGCCTGGTTCAATCCCGGTGCGTCAGCCAAAAAGGCAGCCCTCATCCATTCACAACAAGTGAGGGCAAAGGGAGGTGAGGGTGCTCAGCACCTCCCAGGATCAGGCCTTTGATTGTCTCTGAGGTGCTCTGAGCCCCTCTGATGAAATCCGCAATGTACAGCATTAAAGGTGTTCTATAAATATGCAGAGAAGTGCTGTGTAAGTATGAAGCACTCCCGTTCTATTTACACATGGAACGAGACCAGTTTGCCTTTCAGACACCCAGAAATCTAGGTTAAATCCTCCTCCGTTTAAACATTTCAATCAACGCCGTATTCTTTTTTTGCTGGCATTCTAGATGGAGTGTGTAATTATCACACTTTGGCGGCGCGGTGGGACTGTTGCGATTCAGAACTGCAGAGGCAGCTAAGCTCCGTCAAGGCAATTAGTGATGCCAGCCAGAGAAATATTAATGGCATTAAAATGGGATCAGCTCTTCTATAAATAAGAACACTTGCTGATTGCTCCAGCCTTTGCCTTACGTTATCCTGCGTACTGATGAGCGTCTGCATTGTTTAAAAACCAGTGACAGCGCTCGCCCCAAGCAGGGTACATTGCCTTGGGGATCTTACAGTGCCAAGGTCGGTTTAAAAAAAGAAACAAAGCAGCTCATTAAAAGTAAAATCCAGCAGGCAAAGCTACCTCAGCCTGGTATAACTCCTGACAGGAACAAGGAGGCCTGAAGTGTACACATTTCAGGCACCCACTCTGCGGCTCCTTTTCCATCCCAGAGTTACCATGGCCAAATGTAGAAAGCAGGGAGTTGTTTGTTAGTGAAGCCCTAGCGGTCCTTTTCTTGGCATTAGCACACGTGTGTGCGCACACACACACGCAGGTCCTAATGGTAAGGAATCTGCAGGGGGTGAATTTTTCATTAAAACCGGGAAATGTCTTTATGCGTGCATATCCAAACAGAGTCCTCTGAGCCAGTCAGAGTGGAGACATTCAACCAGGCCAGAGTGGTTTGCTCACAGGTTGTTGCTGTTTTGTTGTGATTTGTGGAGAAAGGGGCCCTTCTCTCCTGGCTATGCAGCTTCTGAGAATAAACTGACACTACTTGTGAACTTAGATGCAATCGTAGAGAAAGACCCCGGATCTGTCATAATAGTTCATCCAAGTGTGGCACATGAGGTCTCTACCACAAGCCATATGCCCACGGGTCGTCATAATCACCGCGGAATGTACGTATGGATGATCATTAAAGAAGTATGTCGCTATACGAAAATTATGTTCTTAAGGTCTTGAAGTTAAGGCAGGTCACCAGGAGGTGACATACCACAGAAATGTTCCTTCCAGGCAGGAAATATCTCCCTGTATGGCCATTTATGTAGTGTAGGCCTATTTGTATATGGACCCAGGTGTGAATTAAGTGACTGTAAAATCTCCAAGAGAGGAAATCTGCCTGCAGAAACGAAGAGGGAGAGATCCACAATCACCACAAGCAGCTGGGAACTGCTGGGGGAGAACCGGGTGTTTCAAAGCCAGGCTGCACCGTTTGCAACTGAAGCTCAGGCTTTGCACGAGCAGTTACCCCGCTCGCAGGCCCAGTGACGCAGAGGGAGAAGCAGCTGTACTACGTGACCGAACGGACCATCCGTCACCTGAACAGGCTCCCACGGCGCTGCTGCCTGAATGGTCCGAAGGGACTACTTGAAATGCCAGGGGTTCCTGCACCAACCCCGGGTGCTCCTCATGCTCCGCCCCCGAACATATCCCAGAGACCAGCCAAAGGCGGGGCTAGCCATCAGCCTTCTCGCCGACAAAATGCTCAGCGGGGCTGCCCCCGGGTTGGAGCAGGACAGCCCGGTGCTCTCCAACTGGGACTTCTTCCCGCAAGCCTGCCTGACCATCTCTGATGCCCCATGTCCCATCTGCTCTGTGGAGGCCACTCTCCGGAGGCTTTGTGAAGGGCCAGGGCCGGCCCCCTCCTATGCCCCTCACTTCCGATGGCTTGTGGTTGAGGTGGAATGGAACAAGGCAGCTCAGCTACACTAAGTCTGGTGGGGACTCCGTAAGGAGGTAACAGATGAGGGCAAGCCCTCCTTGAAAACCCCACCTGCCGAGACCTTTTGTATCTAGGTCACCGGTTCCAATTTACCACAAGTCAATGGTGACCCAGCCTCGTTCCTGTCTGACTGGCATTTGGTGGGCCATGTCACCAAAGTCCTGGTAGGCCAGGAGTGTGTCAGAAAATCCACCATCCCGCTTGGCACTAACACGCCCTCCCGTTGACCAAGAACAAAATGGGGCTCACACAGGGCCCCCTGCCGATCTCTCCAGGGCAGGGAAGAGGCCCATGATGTGGAGGACACCTTGTACCTCAACTGCAAGTGCTGTGCCGATTCTGTGGATTCAGAGCTGTCCGTCCAGCTTCTCTATCTACCCTGAAGTTGCTAACTGTTAAGGAAGAAGTTAGGCTTCCTGACAGAACAGTAAGCCCGCTTCAGTACCAGGCAAATTGGTTGAAACTATAGTAAAGAACAGAATTATCAGGCACACAGATGAATACGGTTTGTTGGGGAAGAGTCAACATAGTTTTTGTACAGGGAAATCATGCCTCACCAATCTACTAGAATTCTTTGAGGAGGTCAACAAACACATGGACAAGGGTGATCCATTGGATATACTGTACTTAGATTTTCAGAAAGCCTTTGATAAGCTCCCTCAGCAAAGGCTCGTAAGCAAAGTAATCGGTCATGGGATAAGAGGGAAGGTCCTCTGTTTCCCCCAGAAGTTTGTACTGGGACCAGTAATGTTCAACATATTCATAAATGATCTGGAAAAAGGGGTAAATAATGAGGTGGCAAAATTTTCAGCTGAAACAAAACTACTCAAGATAGTCAAGTCCAAAGCAGACTGCGAAGAGTTACAAAGGGAGCTCACAAAACTGGGTGACTGGTCAGCAAAATGGCAGATGAAATTCAATGTTGATAAATGCAAAGTAATGCACATTGGAAAACA
The DNA here is from genome assembly GCF_026122565.2 of Emydura macquarii macquarii. NCBI lineage: Eukaryota > Metazoa > Chordata > Testudines > Chelidae > Emydura > Emydura macquarii. The sequence continues at coordinate 9,754,921 of NW_027133829.1, read as the reverse complement.
TAACCCCAGCTATACATATAAAATGATGGGGTCTAAATTAGCTGTTACCATTCAAGAAAGATCTTGGAGTCATTGTGGACAGTTCTCTGAAAACATCCACTCAGTGTACAGTGGCAGACAAAAAAGCTAACAGAATGATGGGAATCATTAAGAAAGTGACAGATAATAAGACAGAAAATAACATATTGCCTCTTTATAAATCCATGGCATGCCCACATCTTGAATACTGCGTGCAGACCTGGTCACCCCATCTCAAAAAAGATACACTGGAATTGGAAAAAGTACAGAAGAGGGCAACAAAAAATGATTAGGGGTATGGAACAGCTTCCATATGAGGAGAGGTTAATAAGACTTGGACTTTTCAGCTTGGAAAAGAGACAAATAAGCGAGGATATGAGAGAGGTCTAAAAAATCACGACTGGTGTGGAGAAACTAAACAAGGAACTGTTATTAACTCCTCATAACAAAAGAACTAGGTGTCACCCAATGAAATTTATAGGCAGCAGGTTTAAAACGAACAAAAGGAAATATTTCTTCCCACAACATGGTCAACCTGTGGAACTCTTTGCCAGAGGATGTTGTGAAGGCCAAGACTAGAACAGGGTTAAAAAAAGAACAAGTTAAGTTCATGGAGGACAGGACCATCAATGGCTATTTGCCAGGATGGGCAGGGATGCAACACCCTGCTCTGAAGTGTCTCTAGCCTCTGATTGCTGGGAGTGGATGACAGGAGATGGAGCACTTGCTGGCTGCCTGTTCTGTCCATTCCCTCTGACGCACCTGGGCTTGGCCACCATTGGAAGACAGGATCCTGGGCTAGATGGACCCATGGTCTGTGCCAGCATGGCCATTCTTCTGTTCTTAAGAAGACTGCTCAGCCGTTAGGGCATAAGCCTCTGCCAGGAGTCAGGCAGGTTGAAGAGCCTCCAGCTCAGAGGTCAGAGTTCACCCAGGAAGTCCGATAGCCCGACGAGCCAATCCACGGGGAAGGTACAGCAAGGCAGCTGGCAGGGTCAGGTGAGGCAGGGTCCACGTAGCAACTAGCAGGCAACAGCATGGTTACTCTGACAAGGCCAGGTAGGAAGCAGGCTGTTTATATATGGCCACCAGCCAATCAGGGTCAAGATCATGTGGCCAATCAGGAGGCAGGGGGTGGGACCTTGGAAGCTGGCCCACCCAAGTCTGTGAAGCCTCTGGCAATGGGAGGGGACAGTGTTGTGACACCTGGCCTTATTGCTCTGCTCCACCCCAGCTTTCCTGAGTGAGCTGGGGCCCACAGTAGGAGCCGAATTGTACTGAGTTCAGAGGATGTTAAGAGCCTAAATGCCACTGAGGCGCTGGGCGTTAGCCTCTCTGCCTCAGTCCCCCATCTGTACAACGGGGGTACCAGCCCAGCCCAGCCCAGACACAACAGAGGTGTCGTGAGGGTAAATGCATTGGTGATTGTGATAGTGATAGTGATACGCTCGGGTGATTCGGGGGTGGGAGCCATAGAAGTATGTTAGATCCTCGTTTCACGTACAGAGCAACGCCCCGCCCCACTCCACAAGATTCCTGCGCCAGCCTCTCTCCAGCAGCACATAACTCAGCCATGTTGTCCCGTTGCCAGCGATGGGAACCGGCCCATTGATTTAGCGGGGAGGAAGCTTTAATTAGAGGTTGCGGCAGCATAAACACAAACAATCAGAGGCTTTGTGGGCTCAAATAACCAGCAGCATTAAATGGAAAATAAGCCGGCTGTGTAATTAGAGAGTCACTTGCCTCGTTATGCGAAATGCTGCACAGTGAGCCCCGTGTTCCCGCCCCATGGCTGGAGTGGGAGCAGATGAGAGAGCTGCTGTTGGAATGGTGGCAGCTGGGGAAAATGAACCTGATCAGATCCCAGAGCAGCGATCGCTGGGGCTAGCGAGAGCTCACCCCACAGCAGGTAGGGGTCTGATCACTATCTGCGGGGGAGGGGGGAGACACAGCCAGAGAAGCTGCAGGAAGCAATGCGGGGCTCATCCATGCTCCAGTGGCCTAGACTGGCGCTAGCTAAGCGGCTCAGTGTTGCTGGAGATACAGCACATGACGCTTCTGCAAGCTTGAAGAGAAACTGATTGCACTTGTCCCAGGGACCAACACCATCTAAAGGCTGTGCAGCAGCCTGTGTGAAATGGGGGGCTGGGAAGCTGTCCATTTCCCGGGGACATCACAAACTCCATCACTGCAACTGGCTTTTACTGGTTCTTTTGTCATTCATCTCAGCAGAGGCTGGGCCATGGAAAGTGAACTCACCTGGACAGGTGTGTGGCCCCTCTAAGTCAGGAGTGGGAATCATGGGCCTGAAGAGGTGGGGGAAGCCATACACGCTGTGGGGCTAGATAGGGGATTCAGGGCCATCCGGCCATTGTGCCCACTTGAAATGCAAACAAGGGAAGATACCAAAGAAACCCACCACCATGGCATTTCACTTCAAAATGGGTGCCTTACCTCCCCTGCACCATGGTCTAATTAAAGGAGAGTGATTAGCCCTCAGCACCGCGACTGCGTGCAGCACCGTCTCCACCCAGCGCATTAACAACCTCCTTGCAGGGACGGCTCTGCAGGCAAACGGGCACGCACGTTCACTGAGCGCTGGGATGATTAACCAGGAAATGAAACTCCTTTTTCCCCAGTTCTAGGATCCATCAGACTCACATTCCTCCCCAGCAGGCCCAGGGGAGACGTGGAGACCAAGAAAGATACACAGCGATCACTGTGACACTCCACACAGACCCTGTCTGCCGTGAAGGGAGGTCGTTCCCCTGAGGTCGATGGCAGCTGAGGATTTGACCCCTTGTGCACAGGCAGCATTATCATTGGAGCCCCAGGCACAGACAAGGACCGCACTGCGCTAGGTGCTGTACAAAAACAACAAAAGGCTGCCCATGGTTGCTTACCATCTAAGACAGGGGATTGCTGTCAGATGGGGAGCTCAGGAGAACAATGAGACAATATCGCTCAGCGTGACAGGCACGTGCGCACACACGTTCATTTGGGTGACAGCTGGATGGCCTCTTTCCCTTCGGCTTCTCTGCCCAGCCGTGAAGAAATTCAGCTTCAGTAAATGGCGCTATGAAATGTTTGGCCTGCAGGCTGCGATGGATCTCAGCTCCCACCACCTTCGGCTGGGGAATAAACAGCCCGCGGCACGGTGGGAGATTTTAAAATTCCCTGTTTGCTCAATATTGTCTGTCTAAATAAAACTGAACCGAGCTCTCGGGAAGGGGGAAGCCAGTGTGCCAGGCAGGGCTTGGAGCACAAGGAGCGGGGCTAGCACACGAGCTGTCGGTCTAAAGCAGAGGTGGGGAGGGGTTTAGCCAGAGTGTCTCTCACTGCAGAGCAGAGGATCCCTGTAATGCTTATAACAGGGATTCCTTCCTTCCTTGTGGTTCTCCCTGGCTCCCAGAGCAACACAGTCTGTGCTGCCCAGGGCAGCTCCATGGCGGGCTGGACCAGGCAGGCAGGAGTTGGCAGAGCTGCTTTGTAGACAGAGTCCTGCTCAGCTCACATGGCACTGGAGGATTCCTTGTGGTAGCAAGCGGCTTTGATTTCTCGAAGGCAGCCAGAAAAAGGAGGTGTCTGATTCACCTCCGAGGGCTCCCGCAGAGATGGGGCGACTGAGCCTGGGGAACCAAACACCCCAGCCCGATGCTGAGAGCCCTCTAGGGAGAGATGGAGACAACGACGGGAGGAAATCCAGGCTCTGGTGCTGCCTTATGGTGGGGAGAAAGGGCGGGTTGAGTGTGTGAGTGAAAATAAAGAGAAAGAAAATAAAACTTAGCCATGTTCCTATTTTATTAGCTTCCTTCTCTGATATCTTATTACTTTCCCCCCATTTTTCTTCGTGATTTCAACCTGTCCTTGCGCCGGGTTCATTTGTGAGTGCCTGTCCTCTCCTTTTCCGGATGCAGAGCTCTCTTGCTGTTGCTGACCTCCTTAGCAGATGTCTTTGTCCTAGTGGAAAGCTCCTCAGAAGCTGCCAGCTGGCCCCCAAAACTTTGTTACAGCCAGCAGGGCGGCTGGCTCGACTCTTCAGTTCAAGGAGAGGAGGTCCCATTCCTTCCTAGAGGCTCTTATTCCCCACAAAGTTCCCCAGGGCTGACTACATTGTGTATTTCCCCTCTGCGCCAAGGGTAGTCAATTGTATTTTGTCAAGGCCGAAATTTCTTGGGCAAGGTTGAGTCAAGATCCCGGCCACAGAGAAACATTTTTCACACCCCCAGTAACAATAATGATAATAGTCAATAAATAAGAAGATTTTCTGGCCCATTCTGAAGCGTCTGGCAGTCCGGATTTGGTCCTCCTGTTGACTACCTTTGCTCCCCATTTTCTCATCGATGCATTAATATTCAGCTGTTCTGTGCTGCGGAGGTTAGGTTCAAGACTGGACACCCCCGGACCATCTACTCCTCACTCATCAATGGAGCAAACACGATCTTTCCCCCAGTGCCTTGGGGCACGTCGTGTCCTAGCGCAGAGAGACCGTCACCGGAATGCTCCTCGCCGAGCTCTGTGTCACAAGCCAGGTCGTGGGCAGTCAGGCCTAGTGGTCGGAACGGCACCGAAGGTCAGGGACCCAGGAGTCACAGCCGGGGGCCAGAGCAGGAGTCAGGCACCAAGCAGGCTGGAGAGGACTGGGCAGGAGAGGACCGAGGCAGAAGTTCCTGGCCCTAAACGGCTAGAGAGAGAGATCTTAGCCCGCACTGAATCCAAAGATGGAGTGTGAACCCCAGGCACTTTGTCCTCAGGAGACGGGCTGGCTTGGCTGGGGCATATCCTTTCCCCACTCCCCTCAGGGTTGTGGTTACTCATGTGGGCCCAAGGACATGCCCCGGGGCACATGGTGAGACTCTCACGGGCCGTTAGCAGCTGGGAAAGTTTTGGCCGCCGGGGTTAGCCCATGAAGGTAACAGGCCGTTGTGTCTGCTCAGGGAGAAGGATGCAAGGGGCTGGATGCTCAGAGCTGGCTCGGGCTGGCTAGACTAGCTGGTGAGGGACAATCCTGCTATGTGTTTTGGCTGGTTAGTTGTTTATTGCTGCTCCGGTCCTTGGCAGGAAAGGGACTCGAATCCGTGCTGCACTGCCTGAGTCACCTGGACGACATCACCCGCTCAGACCCCGACCGAGGGTGGAGAGAATTCAGCAGGCTCCCCTGCTGCCTGCCCTGTCCCACAGAAGCGGGAGGAGATCTGGCCCCACAGAACCCCTGAAATTTGCACTCGCGCCAGGGTCCCCTTTTCCTCCCCCAGGCTGGGTTTTGCAACATTAACCTGCAATCCACCCAACTTTGCAAATAAGAGACCCCCAAGTCAAAGGGCCCATCCTTTGTGACTGATCACAGAGGAAGGCAAGTCTCACACCGTCAGCCTCAGGGGGGCACCTGGCCTCCCTCCCTCCCTCCCACTGAATTTGATCCTGGGAAAATCTGACTTTTCCTGTTGGCTTTGCGGGCTATGAATGTGTCTCCAGACCGACGGAGCCGCTGATGAGTGTGCACAGGATTCGCTCCATGGCGCTGGTGTCACTGCTTCTCTCGGGCGCTGTTGGACCAGCTGCAAAGGCTGCCCAGCTGACACGGGACAGCAGCGTCTCTCTTTGAACTGGCAGCTGATGGGGGCAGTCCCAGACATACTGGTAGCTGCCTACAGCCACCCTGAAGGGTTCCTAGTGCAACAGGGAGAAGGCGCCCACCTGAGACTGAGAGTCACCAGGCACGGATCTGAGCAAAGTCCTTGAATTCCTGCCCGTAGTATTCATTAGAACCAACAGCTCTTTGGAAATGAGTCACCTTGGCGTGCAGAGCTAGCATTGTCCTCAGAGCTTGGAGGTCTGGACGTCTGCAGTTCTTACGGGGGTGGCTATCCAGCATGGGGGTCCTCGTTCCTTGCATCCCCAAAATTGCCATGGACTGAAATAGATTTTTGGGTGTGCAAAGCAATTCAGGATCGGACCAGAGATCAATACATATCACCCACTTCTCAGTGACTACAACGGTACAGGCCTGGAAACTAAAAGCTGGGAAAGGTTTCTGCCAATCTCACCTGCAAATTGCATGTGCCCACGCCCGCACAATCACCGTCCGAACCTTTGGGAACATTGCCAGAGCCCAGATACCAGCGCGGCCGGTGGGCGTACTCTGCTCACAATGCCACGTGCAAATAAATTACATCCAACAACCCATTCCACAGCTGCAATTGCCACGGTAATTGCAGACCACTCCCTCCTAGCCCTTGAGATGTGGGACGACGGCCCGGGACCCGAGCGCAAAAGGCAGGTTCTCCCGTATCAAGGCAGTGTGAGGAACTCCATTGTTTGGATGCCCGTTGCAGCTGGAGGAAATGCCACGTCATTATTCGTCTGCGTTTGCAAGAGCTCTTCAGCACAGGTGCGACAAGGGAGTAAACAAGCCCCACCTTCGCTATCGGTTACACACGCTGACTCAGCCTAGCCCGGTGTGCCAGCCCCTGGATCCCACACTCCAGATCAGAGCTCTCACTCAGCTAATCTCTCTCCAAAGGTCGTTGCCATGTCAGCCTGCTGCGCAAGGCGCTATTGCACGCTTCTCCCACTGGCGGTATTGTGCAGACGGCACGTCTTTGTCTCTGCAGACAGCGGCGTCTCTTAGCACCTCCCCCGAAGAGCTAAACGTCACGAATCTGACCCTCTGCTGATGTAAATGAGCCTAGGTCCACACACCGGTGATGGCCCTGGCCCCAAATCCTCAAGCAGCCCATTGCCTGTGTGCACTTGTGGTGCTCGTAGTTCAAAAAGGGTGTTAGTAAATTGCACTGTTCAGAGACGAGCCACAAGAAATGAATGAGTAAAGGCTTAGAAAACATGCCTTAGAGTGCCTGACTCAAGGAGCTCACTCTATCTAGCTCAGCAAAGAGAAGGGGAAGGGGTGACTTGATCACAATCTATAAGCAGGGCCCCCACATGGGGGAAGAAGGGTACATTTTACCAGGGCCCAGAGACCCTGGGGGGGGCACGGCCCAGGCTGCAACCCCCATGGGTATGTGTGTGGGAAGGGGCCCGTGTTACAAGTTTGTACTGGACCCGAAAAAATTATGCTCGGGGCCTGTCTATAAGCACCTACATGGGGAACTAATATTTGAGAATAAGCCCTTCGGTCTAGCAGAGGAAGGTCTAACACGATCCAACGACTGGGAGTTGTAGCTAGACAAATTCAGGCTGGAAATAAGGTGCACATGTTTGACAGGGAGGATAATTAACCATTGGAGCAATTTACCAAGGGTGCTGGTGGATTCTCCATCCCCGAGCATTTTGAAATGAAGCATGGCTGTTTTTCTAAGAGATCTGCCCTAGGGATTCCTTTGGGAGAGGTCTCTGGCCTGTGCCAGACCAGATGATTACAATGGTCTCTGCTGGTCTTGGCATGTGTGAATCTAATTTTCCTTCCTGCTCCCCACCATCATCCTCCAGCCAAGAGCAAACCCTCGGCAGCTTTCCCTCGCTCCGGCAGCGAGAGCCACGTGCAGCGCACGCCCTCACTTCTGTTTAATTCCTCCCCTTTACACCTAAGCAAGGTCCCTCCGCCACATCGAACTCCTCCTGCCCCGGAAGCACCTCTGGCAGGCAGAGCTCAGGTCCTCTGCGTGGCAGTCCCCTGGCACCAAGAGACATTAGAAAAGCTCCAGAGACTGGACGGACCACAATGGCTGGGGCACAGACCAAGGGGGAAGCAGAGACCTTGGCATTTGGGAAATGAAGGGGTCTTGTGGAGGGGGTTCCTGCCTCTTTCCAAACAACCAGCTATTTAGAGACTTCCTCCAGGTAAAACACCCGGGGATTTGTTTACAAGGTTCGCTCCCACCCCCTTCTCAGCTTGGGCAGCTGCTTTCACAGCGTCCTGGGGCTCGGAGCCCAGCAAGGGGAGGCCTCCGATGGCCTGGGCTGTACTTTCGCTTTCTCCCGTCCTTCCTGCACCTTTATTCCCTCTGAGCTAACGAGGCCATTAGCTCGTAGCTCTCCAGCCTCGGTCTGGCAGAGTGCCCGTACTCAGGGGTGTGCAGAGCAACTAGCAGTGATCTCGCTGGCCGGTGCCGGGGAGAACATGGGGAGACCCTGAGCAAGTTTTGCCGCCTGCAGCTCTCCCAGTGAACCTCACTCCCCATTTGCAGCCGCTATTCCAGCCCGGGGCAACCCCCACCCCCCACCAATTGCCACTTCATTCCTCAAGAGCAGACCCACTGCTATTGCATTTGTGCAGCTCTGCGGGTGCCCCTCAGTCCCAACCCGCAGCGCCGCCAGACTCATCCTAACTTCTGGCGACCCGGCCAGAGCCAATGTCTCCTGAAAGGCACTCGACCGGATCCCTAAACATCCCACAGCACGGCCCAGCCAATCCTGGGGGACGGTGTTGTGTCCTGGTGAGATAACTTCACCCTCAGGGGTGTATTCTGAATCCTACAAGGTGTGTCACTCCCCCAGGACACCTTTTTATTCCAGAGACACTGGTGAGGCCGGTGTGTGTTTGATCGACTTTTTGCAAAGACAGGAGGTTGTTTTGATCTTTACTTCTTTCCTATGTCAGCCCTTGGGAGTCATACGTGACCTGTCCAAATCAAGTCAATGGCTGTGTTTGCCCTGGAAAGATCACAAGATCCAATAGGCATTGATGTGCCAAATCGAAGGGTAATGAAGAGATGTTATCCCCCCCCCTCAGTTAACACAAGAACTAGAGGTCAGCTGATTCAAGAAACAGGCAGCAGGAACTACCTCATCACCCAATGCACAGCCAACACGTTGCACTCATTGCCAGCGGATGTTGTGAAGGTCAAAACTATAACTGGGTTAAGAAAAGGATTAGATACATTCCTGGAGGACAGGTCCACCAACGGCTGTTAGCCAGGATGGGCAGGGATGCAACCCGTGCTCTGGGTGTCCCTAGCCGCTGACTGCCAGAAGCTGGGAGTGGATGACAGGGGACGGATCACTGGATGATCGCCCTGTTCTGTTCATTCCCTCTGAAGCACCTGGCTCCAGCCACTATCAGAGACAGGACACGGGGCTAGATGGACCGTTGGTCTGACTCCATTGGGCCATTACTATGATGGCTTTTAGCGGCCGCTGATATAAAAGTGACAGACGGAGCTTCGCAGCGGGTGAAGAAACAGCTGTAGGAGGGGGAAATGCAAAGAAAGAAGCAGACACGCGACTGGCCTTCTTACCCCTGACCAGGATAATCCCAGCCACCATTTCAGCTGCGTTGACAGGGACAACACCGTCACCTTGGAGCAGACGAGTCAGAGGCCATTTCCGATCCTACTCAGGCCCTGTGTCTTGAAGGTCTGAGGCCTCGTTTTTTGGCTAAGCCCAGCAGCCATATTAGGAGAGAGAGCAGCCGTAACCTAAGAAGCATGTGGCCACATCTTCACATTCCTGAATTACATCCAGACAATGTAATAACGGGCTGTTGAGAAGGTGCTACTGTCCGAATGGTACCTACCAGCACCAGCTAAAGACACAGCACTTAAGATGTGTGAAGAAAAGGTTGTTGGACAGCAATCTGCTTGTAAAACCTACACTTCTTATTGTTTGGTCTTTATGGCCCCCACTTCTCTATTGTTTATCTGAACGATTTCTGTCCGCTTCTTTGGTTGTTTCTGTCTGTTGCACAACTCAGTGTTCACTATTTAAAGCAATTGAGGTGGTGTGGGATATGACTGGTCCAAAAAACTGTTTCGTAACAGGCTAGGACTGGCGTTTGGAAGTACTTTAGTTTAAAATGCTTGGTTGAGGTACATCCTCTCACCTCTGGCCCTCCGGACCTCGTCACCGGGCCGCTGCTCTGCGAGCTCCCCTGGCCACCTCCTCTGCAACACCCAAACTGGCTGAGTGACTTGCAGCTGGTCTGTTTCTGAATCGTGCCTAGGGAACAGCTGTACAAGCTCGAGCACCTCACCCTTCACGTCCTCACCCTCGCGTCCCGCCCTGACACCACGTGGTGGGCCCTCCTACCGCCTGTGGAGGGTGAGGTGCTCCGATGCTGTTGGAAAAAAAAGATTCCAAATGAGGTTCGTTTACCCTGCACCAGATAGAAAAGAGATCCATGCAGGTAGTTAGGCAGTCTCCAAGCTTTATTTGTGCAGAGGTCAAGCACTTCCCAGCAAGTGGTCAGTGTGAGACCCCGAAGGCATGCTCTTTTGCATATTTATACAAACAAGACAAAGAAATTACATATGCATAAGTTCTTGATACTTATAGCTACATTCAAATTATTACTACTATTGCTATTGGCTTATACTTTTCTACTTCTACTAATTATAAAGGTATGCATAACAGATAACACGTTAACAGAAGATTTCAACTTATCTATCAAAATTGCCTGATCTCTCTCTCAAGGCTGTGTAACTAATTAAAACCAGTTGGGGGTGTCTCCTTGCCTCTTCTAGGAAACCTTTCTCTGACCCTGGCACAAGATAAGCACTGTAAGGATAAAAGGAAAAAGGGAGGGGTGGGTGATTTCAGCAGAGAGCAGAACACTTAAAGAAACTAAAATGGAGTAACTGTGGTCAAGCAAACAATTATTTTCTTTCAATGCATTCTAACCTGGTTCCCCGGCCCGCCAGGGATAGGAGTTGGCAGGCTCATTCCATCAGCACGAGCGGGTACCTGGTGCAGTTCAGCCTCCTTGCTGGCACCTGCCCTTTCTGTGGCGAGAGGCAGACCCGGGTGCACCTCTGCCCGGAGCGTGCCAGGTTGCAGCCCCTTTCCCGGCGCTTCCAGACCTTCTCCCCAGCCCTGGCCCCACGAAGTCACGCGACCTCCTCGTCAGCCTCCTGCTGGCATTGGCCAAGGCAGCTCTCCACCGTACCAGGAGGAGGATGCTGGATGGGGAGGGGCTCTGCCACTGCGGGGGGGGGCCTCTTTCCCCTCCTCCCTTCGATCACGTCTCCAGGCAGAGTTCCTCTGGGCCGGACCCAGTGTTACAGGGGAAACTAGGGACTTTACCCTGACGACTGGATCTATCTATCACCTCTCGGGTGCTGGGTCTCCTTATATGCTTTTTGGTTCCGTAGGTTTCAGCCAATCACACGCTGGGATTCTTCCCGCCTTTGCCTTGTGCACACGGCACTACGCTGTGCACACCGCCCGCTGGGTCAGTGCACACGACCCTCTGATCTCGTGCACACAGTACTAAATCCGCTAGGTTTCCCGCCTTTTTGTCCATCACCGGGCAGACTTGCCCTTGTTGGCATTCTGCCAAGCGTCTCCGCTTGCACGTCTCACTGCCCGACTCCATCTTGAATAAAATGGAGTCCGGCCTGGTCAGGCCTATGCGGGACTTATTTAACTGTCTACACAATCAATATTCTGCCAACTCCAGTGGTCTCGAGGCACCTTCTGCTTCCCTGCTTTTGACCCTCACTCCCGCCCCTGTTTTTTCATTCGTTGTCCCCCGCAATTAGTTCAGTCCAGGTTCAGCAGCTCCTCCCCCTAGGCTGGGTCTCATGCCATCTGTGCCCGTCCTGCCGGGACCGGCGCGTGATATTCCCAGCCAGTCTCTTCTTAGAGCCCGGCCTTTCTCTCAGGGCTCAACTCCCTTTAGCCCAAGTCTTCTTCCAGCACCTAACTATCTCAGCCTTGCCCTCCCGCAGTCCTGCCTGCGGCCCAGGGAGGCTCCCTCCCCCAACAGCTTCGCTTTCCTGACCTTTTTCCAGAGCTCCCTCTCAGGAGACAATCCCTGGGCTGCCCCTTCCTCTTCGACCTCGAAGTAGTAACCACCCATCCTCTCCAGGTGGATCTCATCACAAACTGGTCCTGATCTTGCGTCCAAGTGCAATTGGAAGCACCTATTGAGCTCCCCAGTTCCTCTTAACCTCTTCAGTACTGGCATGGAGGTTTACACCCTGTCACATCGAGATTTGCAAAAGCGACTAGTGATTTTGGGTGCCCAGGTTTAAAGGGAGCTGGTTTTCAGGGGGTGGGTACTCAGCACTTCCGAACAATCAGGCCTCCTTTAAGCTGTCTCAGATTGACGACCACAGAAATCAAGGCACCAAAAATCCCTACAGGCATTTGCAAATCTTTTGCCAGGGCTTTAGGTCAACATACTGCAGAGGGATTTCAGCATTATCTACTGTAACAAACCACAGCTCACTCATACTGCCCAGCAAGGGAGTTAGATGAGTTGTTTCTGTGCAGTGGCCAATTTATACAGGCTCGTCAGCAACAGAACATTTCATAAAATGCTAACTAGCAGATAATAAAGCACGTGTGCAAAATGTCCCAATAGAAATGCTTAGAACTTTCAAACTGCTGAACCAATTCTCATCAGTCACGGCTCGTTTCTTTAGATCTCAGTGAGATCTACAAAACAAACCAAGCACATTTTCTGACTGAAACATTTTGAAAAGAGATTAGGTTTTGTTTTTGTTCTGTTTTAAAGGTTGAAGCTAACTTTCCAAATAACTCTTTCCCGGGGCTGAAAGCCAGCAGGTAAAATGTCAGCTCCAAAGGAATTTGTATTAGAAAGTTATAACTAGCTGAAAAGGAGAGGTCAAATTAGAAGTTGGGTCTCAACCTTAAAGGATGCCCTATTTGTACCTGCTGTACAATGTGCTTGGTTTTCATTTCTTTTTGTGATGTGCTGAATTCCTAACTCCTAAAGCTCAGTAACAGCAGTAGAGAAACTTCCCTGAGTTACATAAAGCAGCAGAACTTTCACCCACCCTCTGGATCAAATGCTGTATTTCTCCACTGTACCCATTTGGTGGTGAAAATTGGGATTTTCTGCCTAAGGATGATCATAAAAATGGCCATACTGGGTCAGACCAATGGTCCATCTAGCCCAGTATCCTGTCTTCCAACAGTGACCAATGCCTAGTGCTTCAGAGAGAATGAACAGAACAGGTAATCATCAAGTGATCCATGCCCTGTCACCCATTTCCAGCTTCTAGAAAACAGCAATCCCTGCCTATCTGGCTAGTAGCCATTGATGGCCCTGTCCTCCATGAACTTATCTAGTTCTTTTTTGAACCCCGTTATAGTCTTGGCCTTCACAACATCCTCTGGCAAGGAGTTCCACAGATTGACTGCGTGTTGTGTGAAGAAACACTTCCTTTTGTTGGTTTTAAACCTGCTGCCCATTCATTTCATTTGGTGACCCCTAATTGTTGCATTAGAAGAAGGAGTAAATAACACTTCATTTACTTCCTCCACACCAGTCAGGATTTTATAGACCTCTATCATATCCTCCCTTAGTCGTCTCTTTTCCAAGCTGAAAAATCTCTTATATAGTCTTATTAATCTCTCCTCTTATGGAAGATTTTCCTGAATCATTTTTGTTGTCATTTCTGTACTTTTCCCAATTCAAGTGTATCTTTTTTGAGATGGGGCAACCAGATCTGCACACAGTATTCAAGATGTGGATTTATAAAGAGGCAATGTGATATTTTCTGTCTTATTATCTATCCCTTTCCTAATGATTCCCAACATTCTGTTTGCTTTTTAACTGGCACTGCACAGTGAGCAGATGTTTTCAGAGAACGAGCCACGATCTTTTTCTGGAGTGTTACCAGCTAATTTAGACCCCATCATTTTGTATGTATAGTTGGGATTGTGTTTTTCAATGTGCATTACTTTGCATTTATCAACACTGAATTTCATCTGCTATTTTGTTGCCCTGTCATCCAGTTTTGTGAGATCCCTTTGTAACTCTTCGCAGTCTGCTTTAGATTTAACTATCTTGAGTAATTTTGTATCCTCTGCAAATTTTGCCATCTCACAATTTACCCCTTTTTCCAGATCATTTATGAATATGTTGATCAACACTGTTCCCAGTACAGACCCCTGGGGGACACCACTATATACCTCTCTCCATTCTGAAAACTGACCATTTATTCCTGCCCTTTGTTTCCTATTTTTTAACCAGTTATTGATCAAGGAGAGGACATTCCCTCTTATTCCATTCCATGCTTACTTTGTTTAAGCGCTTTTGGTGAGGGATATTGTCAAAGGCTTTCTGAAAATCTAAGTACACTATATCCACTGGATCACCCTTGTTCACGTGTTTGTTGATTCCCTTAAAAAATTCTAGTAGATTGGTGAGGCATGATTTCCCTTTACAAAAACCATATTGACTCTTCCCCAACAAATCATATTCATCTCTGTGTCTGATAATTCTGTTCTTTACTATAGTTTCAACCACTTTGCCTTGTACTGAAGTTAGGTTTACCGGCCTGTAATTGCCGAGATCGCCTCTGGCACCTTTCTAAAAACTTGGCATGGCATTAGCTGTCCTCTAATCATCTGGTACAGAAGCTGATTTAAATGATAGGTTACATAACACAGTTAGTAGTGCTGCAATTTCACATCTGAGTTTCTTCAGATCTTTAGCACAGGCTCCCATGTGACTCTTAACCATGCAGGATGATGCCCGGGCAGCCTGCATTTTCTCAGGAGAAAGGAGGTATTGAATGATTTGTTCCCACCTGTCAAGATGTAAGTTAAGCTCTTGGCTCATGGAGGACAAGAGTTTGGATCAGGAGACAACAGTGGTTTGTTTGTTTGTTTGTTTGAAACCTTTTTTAGTATATAGAACTGTGTTACAATGCAGACTAACTTCCGTTGCTCAGAGTGTATCATTGCTGCAGAAAATGGGAGTTACAATTGCTTTGATAAACAAATATATAGGGCGGGTGTGACGGGGTGTACCTATCCCCACACTAAAGACAAGGGAGTTGCCCCTGCATTATGAGCAGAGGAAGTCCCACCCCTTAGACCATACTGGGCATGCTCCAACTGCTGCTCCAGTATAAAAGGGGGTAGCCCAGGTTGCTCATTCAGGGCTGACCACTAAGGAGAAAGGACATTTGGTGGTGGCGCCAAGCATGCAGCTCAGGGAACCAGAGGCCTGCACAGAGACTGGCAGCTGACTTCCTGGAGCCAGATGTCCAGGGAGCTATCAACACTGGGGAACAGGAAGGCCCTGATGAGACTCGGACGACAGGATCAGGAGGCATGGTAGGAAGTAGCCCAGGGAGACGGGGTGAGTGGTATCTCCTGCCTGAGATTGGTCAACTCATTACAGTGGGATCCCCACTGCCCAGGGTGGTGACCACCTCCATCCCAGACAGGGCCTTGGGCTGGGTTGCAATGGAGATGGGTGGGCCCGTGTCCCCCTACTCCTGCTGCCACTCCCCTTGGGGTGACAGCAACCCCCTATCTGAGCACCAGACACCTACCATAGCTACAGACTGCTAGCACGTAGCCCTGACCCCTGGGCAGTGATATTGACTCTGGCCATTAGGATATGCTGCCTTGCTTCCCTGGGCAAGTGGATCCAACAGTGGGGTACTCTCCTGCCTTCATCTTGGGTTTCTGCACTGGACTGTAGCTTTCTGCTTAGTAATGTTGCAATCACGGGTCCCTCCGTCTCTCTTCCCCCTGCTGCGTTAGGTGCCCTCCTACAAAAAGCAGCCGTCTCTACGTGGCAGGTGGAGGACACCATCCTTCCCCTGGCAGTGATCACCTTATCTTCTGTTCAGGCAGAGACTGTCATTGGCCACGTTTGTGCAGCACCTAGCGCACTGGAGTTGTGACCTGGCTGGCCCGTATGTGATATTGCAGTCACAAAGCTTTGGTAAATCAGAGCAGCAGCCCTATCCCCACTTAATACCATCAGAGACTGCACTTCACCTGTAGACTTACAAACTGCAGGATGAATCAGAAACAGCCTTGTGAGCAGTATGTAGGCCCCCTTTCCATGACGGGGGGGCAGGGTGGCACAGATGGATTTACAGCCCGTGGGGATTAATTGTATAGAAAGCACAGTGAGACCCATTGCTGAAAAGGATGAGAAGGTATTAGGAATTGCTCGAGTTTACATAGGGCCTTGTTCAAGGAGGCAGCACCAAACCAGCAACCACAGTATAGCACTGAATACTGGGAAAACAATCCCGTGGGCTCTCAGCATTCTCACGCTCTGTAACTCCCTCTCATCCCTCCTACAAATTGCTCAAGGCAAAGCGAGGGAAATAACGGTTGGCTTCAAACTGGCCACATCAGAGGGACAAAAATGTTTTGTAAAAGCATCAGAACTTCTCTTCTCACGTTCTGCTGCTGGTTCAGTGCTGGGCCATGTTACCATGGTACCTGAGCACCTCCCACGCTGGTGTGTTCATCTTCACAACACTGCTGTGTGGTAGGGCAGTGCTATTCTCCCCATTTCACAGATAGGGAGCGGAGGCCCAGAGAGACGCTCTGTGACAGAGCAGGCACTTGATTTCAGATCTCCAAGGACCAAGTTAGTGTCTTAACCACCCTTCCTCTGTCTTAGATTCTCACCCCTTCCCCAGCAAAACCTTGCGTAAGAACAGCCAGACCGGGTCAGACCAATGGCCCGTCTAGCCCACTATCATGTCTGACTGGTCAGTGCCAAGTGCTTTGGAGGAAATGAACAGAACCGGGAAGTTATTGAAAAATCCATCCCCCGTCATCCAGTCCCAGCTTCTGGCAGTCAGATTTAGGGACACCCAGAGCGTGGGGTTGCGTCCCTGACTGTCTTGGCTAATAGCTATTGATGGACCTAGCCTCCATGATTTTATCTAATTAGTTTTTGAACCCAGTTATACTTTTGGCCTTCATGGCAATGAGTGTCACAGGGTGGCTGTGTGGTGTGTGAAGGACTTCCTTTGTTTTAAACCTGCTGTCTTCATTTCATTGGGTGACCCCTGGTTCTTGTGTTATGTGAAGAGGTAAATAACTCTTCCCTCATCACTTTCTTTACCCCACTCCCCATTTTATAGACCTTGGTCATACTCCTCTCCTTACTCATCTCTTTTCTAAGAGGAACAGTCCATCTTTTTAATCTCTCCTCATACGGCAGCTGTTCCATTCTCCTAATTTTTGTTGCCCTTCTCTGCACCTTTTCCATTTCTAATATCCTTTGAGTGGGGTGACCAGACCTGAACTCTATTTTCAAGGTGTGAGCATACATAGATTTATACACTGCCATTATCCTATTTTCTGTCTTATCTTTCCCTTTCCTAATGGCTCCTCACATTCTATTGACTTTTGTGACGGCTGCTGCACATTGAGTGGATGTTTCCAGAGAAACATCTGCAATGACTCCCAGATCTTTGAGTGGTAACAGCTAATTTAGACCCACTCATTTTCTATGTATAGTTGGTCTTTTTTCCCTATTTGTATTATTTGAATTTACCACCATTGAATTTAATTTGCCAGTTTGTTGCCCAGTCACCCACTTTAGGGGGATCTCTGTGTAACCTTACAGTCAGCTTTGTACTCAAAGATCTTAAGTAATTTTATGGTGTCTGAAAATTTTGCCACCTCCTTGCTCACCCACTTTTCCAGATCATTTATGAATGTTGAACAGCACTGGTCCCCATACAAATCTTTGTGGGGAAGCTGGGGGAGGAAGAAGACTACCACCACTTTTTACATTTCTCCATTCTGAAAACTAACAGTTTATTCCTACCCTTTGTTTCCTGTCTTTTAACCAGTTACTGATCCCATGACAGCTTACTCTGCTTAAGAGCCTTTAATGAGGGACCTTGTCAGTCTCTCCAAGTCCAAGAACACCATATCCATGGTATCACCCTGTCCAGACGGTTTTGGCACCCTCAGAGAATTCTAATAGATTGGTGAGGCATGATTTCCCTTTGCAAAATAGGCATTGGCTCTTCCACAACATTGTGTTCATCTATGTCTGATAATTCTGTTTTGTTAGTTTTAACCATTTTATACTGAAGTTAAACTTACCAGCCTATAAGGACCAGGATTACCTCTGGGGCGTATTTTAAAAATCAGCATTATATTTGCTCCCCTCCAGGCAGCTGGTACAGAGACTGATTTAAGTGATAGGTTACATACCACAGTGAGCAGTTCTTCACATTTGATCTCCTTCACCCAAGAGTTCTGAATACCAGTGGGTCCTGGTGATTTAAGGTTTAATTTATTAATTTGTTCCAAAACTCCCTTCACTGATACCTAAATGTGAGTGTTCTTCAGATTTGTCACCTAAAAAGAATGGTTTAGGTGCAGGGATCTCCCCCCACATTCTCTTCAATGAAGACGGATGCAAAGAACTTAACTTGTCTTCCTTGAATGCTCCTTTAGCAGCTCGATCATCCAGCTGATTATGTGGCAGGTTTCCTACTGATGATGTACTTAACTATTTTTTTGCTTTGATTGCCTGAAAGCTGCATGTGCAGCTGTTTCCAAATCTACTCTGTAATTCAAAGGCATCAATCCACGATGCTGCCATCAATTGTCATGTGTTTAAAAAAGTGAATATTTAAGCACAAGCAGATTGCTGGTTGTTCTCTGAGCTGCAGTGACTAACTGCCTGCTTAATTCAGAGATAAAAACAACAATCTGCAGCTTCTCAGCAACAAAAGTCATTTCCTCATGTCTTCTCAAATACCGTGTTGGTTTGGGAGAGATGGTGGATTGACAGCAAGTCTGAAGTCTATTTATTGCTAGATCAGGTATGTGGGGCATAGATGGTCATAGGGCAAACTTCCCCAGACAAGCCTCCTAAGGTATCTCACCGCAGAGCTGGGGCTTGTTAAAGCTCAATGATTCATTCAGTCCTTGGCCTCTTTGCTGAAAGTGGCAGGGAGGGGCCTGACTGGGGTCAGCCATGGGGATGTGATTGCACACCCACTAGGAACAGAAGGGAAAGGCAGCACATCCCATCACCCCACAAAGCCAGCAGGCCTTCTCCCACATGTCTGTCTCCACAGAATTTCCCTCTCGAGGATGCACGTGCCCAGGCTGACTAGTAGAAGGAACTTGCCCAGAGTTTCACCACGTCAGTGGCAGAGGGGGGAGTACATCTCTGGTCTTCCCGATGTCCAAACTGTGTTCCTTCCTCTAGAGTGGGCTATCTTCCGTAGCCAGGCATATTTTAAGATCTTTCTTCAGCCTCTTCTAGTACGCAGCCAAGCTGCAACAGTTTGAGTGGGGGAAAAACATCTGAACTTGAGATTTTAAAATTCATCTCTGAGGTGTTGCAAAATCCTTCACCCCGTGAAGGAAGAACTTTAAAATTGCCCTAAAATGATTCTAAAATGAGGGATTCTCCCATCAAATAAATGAGATTTGGATAATCTGCATTTAGTGTACATTGCACTACCATTATGGTCATTCACTAACTAGTAAGACTGCACATAAGCTTCCTTTAAAAGAAAATTAATGTTAATACAATTAAATATAGTTTAATGGCACCAGTTCTGCACTAACATAAGCCTTACTGCAGGCAGAATTTGTCCTGTCATTTTTAATCTTATTGTATTCATTTGCTTATCTATACTCCCTTGATCTCCTAACAATCCAGGCATGTTAAGATTTTCCTAGTCATATATGGAAACAGAAGCGCCTTTGTAAAAAGGCAACTACATATAATTTTGCTACATTATCTTTAAGGCCCAGAGATTGTATAACAAATAAAACCAAACAATAGTCAGGGAAACAATGCAATATTACCCACTTGATTCTTTTCAGATATTTTCTCACTGTATGGGCATCTCAGGAGTAAATAGCTAAAAATATTCCAACCATTATTAAATTAATTGAGCCTCACGTCCAAAAAGATGAAGTTAATCTCAGGTTTTTAAAAACTGTCTTTCAAAGTTGTGTGCACATTTATTGCTGATGAAGGATGCTAAATTGGCAGCACTAGAAATGGAGGGGCTCTCTACAGAGGTGCATGATTCCACATTATTGTCCTGGTAACATGGAAGGACGCCCTATAGCAACTACTAAGATGCTCTCCATGGCCTCATTCAGTCTTTGACCTCTTTGCTGAGTCAAGGTGCCATTTAGATTGTTGGTTTTTGTGATGTAGACACCTGTCCGCTAGGAACTGGACTAAAATATACTTACCTGCAACACAAATACCCATTAGCTCATAACCCTTCTCCACTGACGTGTGCTTTGTTTAGCTTTCTCGATTAATACAATGGAACTATTGTATAAGTCCTGATGTTGCTTTTAAAAGGTTTTAACATTTTGGGTGGGTTTTCCTTATTATCTGTAGCAGTTTCAGGTACTCAACATAAAATATTTTGGGTACATAAACACTATATCACATACTAGTCTATGCAAGTTCTCTTGCATGTCAAAGTTTAAGTTTCTCTGCTGGTTTTAGCAAAGGTATCGCATCACACTACTGTTATCCTAGTTAGATTCTAAATTGGTTAATGTATACAGCAGCGTACATTAAAAAAATGATTTTTTTGAAAGATGTAAGTAGACTATTTACAATCCATCTCTATGTTTAGACTTCAGTACTGGACTGCACTTGGATCCTGGTCTTTTAGCGTTTCTAATACCAATGGAGTTTGTAAATGTAGATTTACAAAGAGCCACTGGAATTTCTTTGACAGCATGTTCTCACACACCCCTGCGGTTAATTCAAAACACTATTAAAAAAAGGAGAGGGTTGAAGTCAGCACATGAAATGCCAGAAGGGATAAGTTTTGTGGAGCCCTAGGTTCCCTTTCCAAGAAGGCTGCCTCACCTCTTGTCTTTGAGTCAGAAAAACAGCTTTTTAGAGAGTCCTCTCGCTCTTTTGGAGGAACCTAACCTTCAAAGTCTTATCTGCTCTGGCATGGCACTTTCCATAAAAGCTATGTTCCTGTGGAGCTGGCTGGGATTTACCCAGTCCATGCTTCCATGAAGTCGGCTCTGTGTTCGTTGATTGCCGCCCAGCCCTCTGGGCACCCAGGTGGATGCCTTTCTGTGGGGCTACGTGTTTAGTTCATAAAGCACATTAGGACACTGCAGAGTGAAGTGTGAAATATTAATACTGATAAACTGACTTACCCTCCAAATCTGGCATGTGGCTCTTTCCGGAGGCATCCTCTTCTCCAGTTGTGCGACCAGGGGAGTCTATGGTTTCTTTTGTACTACTCCAGGAACGGCAAATGGTTTGTTCATAAGGACACTTGCAAAGTGAGGGAAAGACATACAAGACCTCTGTCCACATAATTTACATGCACCTCTGTGTCCTTCTGACCCCCCCAGGCAAAGATATCCTAACACCCCCTAGACATAGAAGACCAATGATCAATGTAGGGTTACTTAGATAAAGTTCCATTAATAATCCCACAAAGCATTAATTCAGGGCTTTATTCATCCATAGATTTAATGCACTTCAAAAAGGTGGGCATGATCCACATTTTACAGTGAGGGAAGCTGAAGAAGAGCTAGGTGGAGTGACTCAGCGAGGCAGAAGTGGAGTGGGAAATAATCCTAGATATCTCTGACCTATGCACAACCCATTAGGCCACAGCTGTAAGTGTCTTTTTGCAGCACCTGGCAATGGGATAAGCATGCAGGAACTGAGAGGAGACTATCTGAAAGTAGGTAGCATTTTAGCTCAGCCAACCTTGACAGAGTCCCTTTTTAAGTCTTTCAGCAACTAACCCATCTATTGCCAAAATGATCTTGTCCATTTTGTTCCATTATCAAATCATTCACTGTGTAAATGCACATTTAACTCCCTTGTCTTTTGCAATGACAAAAGCTATACTTTAGGCTGCATCTGCATGAGGTTGCCCCCAACAGGCAAATCCTAGAGCAATTTTAGCTGAAAACGAGTGAACTCTTAAAAAGTGACCTACAGAGGATTTTAAAAAAACCCAAACCAACTGGTCATGTGTCCTTATTTTTGCATCTTTGGGGGCAAAGAGAAGGCGGAAGGGGTAGGGTTTTGTTTTGTGTTTAAAAAAGTTTTTTCTTCTGCTCATTTTTAGAAATCTTAGTAACATTTCAGACTTAGAATATAATAAGAAATATCAAGAATATCATTGTCTTCTTTGGTTATAGTGAATCATTTGACCCCAAAGATCATAATCCTGAACAGAGCCCGGCGAACTGGGCCTGAGATGCCTCTTAGAAACAAACCAAGCAGTGGCATACGGGGGTGGGTGTGTGTGTGTGTGTGTGTGTTGTAATGCCCCCAGGCGCTGGCCTGGGGGGCCTCCTCAGAGGATCCACCCTCTGCTGACATCCCCAACGGCCATGCCAACTCAGCCCCTCTGCTGGGTGCAAGGAAGGAGCCGTGGGGATCCCAGCCACACAGAGGCCAGGCAAAGGCAGGGCTCTGGGGCAGAGACCGTCACACCCCATGGGATGGAAGGTCAGTGCCTTTGTTCATTCATGAATCCAGTCAGACTTCCTCTGGGCCACATCTGCTGGCTGCCTAGATGCCTTTGAGGAGCAGTGGGCGCTGTCCAGGGTTCTCTGCTCTGTGTCTCCTTCAGGTTCCCCACTTTTGATCCTGCGGCCTCCACGCCTGTTCCTGGTTTTTTTTCCATTTGTTGCCCCCCGTAATTAGCTGAATCCTGGGCTCAGTAGCTCCTCCCCTTCAGCCAGGCAAGGGACCGCCAGCTGTGGGTGGAAACCCACCAATGCCAAATCTGTGCTACATCATGCTATGTTTTAATGAATCTTTGTAGTTTTGATTCAACAAATGAGAACTCGAGAGAGCACTTAACTTCACTGCTCCTGCCACACAGTTATGATATGAATCAGATCCAAGCAGTTCTCAGCAAGCAGGGGAGGGTGATATACTGTAGGGAAAACCAGAGCCAATGAGAGGTTATAAAAGTCACTTGGAATGAAATACACATCAGGTTTTTTTTAAATAAAAATATTACATAAAAGCCCAAAATACAGAAAAAAGTTTAATACACAGAACTAGACATTCAAACAAAGGTACAAAGCAATAAAATGCGGTATAAAATCATGTAAAAGAAGTCCTTGACATTTTCTTCCCCACAGCTTGCATAAGACAAAGCATAAGAATGACATTGTTCTTTCAGTGAATAGCCCGAGAGAGCTGCAGAAAGCCCATTGTGAGCAATGCTATCTGTGAAGAGCTCACAGCTGTGACACAAATGATACTGCTTTTACAAAAGCCTGCAGTTTGAACAATACAGGAAAAACCAATGCTTGCTGACCCCTTTCCCCTCCTACCTAACCCAAAAACTTGACTACTCAAACAACACCTGCTACCTAGTTCTCTCTCACCACCCTATACATCATGTTTTTATATAGAGATGAATAGCTGGAACACCCACCTGCCATCAATCCAAGAGCACAAAAGTCCAGTTCTTAATTTCTAAGCAAGCTAAACAGAGAAAACAGTTTTTTAAAAAAGCCTCAGTCTAGCTTCAAGCCAGGACACGGATGACACACTTGTAGCTCTGGTGATTGACCTCCTCCCGTTCACAGACAAGGGGAGTCCATCCATAACCCTCCTGCTGGCTCACTCTGCAGCATAGATATGCAATTTGATTACCCACCTCTTAGAAGTGATAGGGGTGAGCATAAGCAACCTGAAATGCCTCAGTTCCATTCTCCCAGACTGAACCCCTGGGCCTTTAGGGGCAATTTTCCACCCCCAGAGCAGTCACCTGCAGCGGCCCAAAGATTCAATTCCTCTCTCACGTTATTCAACACCTATCATGACAGATGCAAGGAGAGATCTGGTATCACTTTTCAACAGGACGACGAAGAGGAGAGGCCTCCTGAACACAGGCAAGACCCAAGTGATGCTGGTAGGAAGAGGGAAGCGCTCTGAAGAACTTGCCTTCTCTTGGACATCCCCCATTTTGAAGGGCACCTGCCTTCAGATAACTTCACCACCCCAGAACTCCGTCTGGACACCGAGATGCTACGGGGTGCTCCGACAGTCCTGGTGGCAGAACATGCCTACTTCCACTGACCAACTAGAGGTTACATCCCATTACACTGGGCACACGTCTAGCCCCAATAACCTCCAGGCTTGACAGAAACTTTTGGCTAGGCATGGAGCCACAGAGCCTAAAAAGCTCCAACTGACACAAAACACAGTAGCCCATCTGCTCAGCAACACCGATCCCTGAGTAAGTCACCCCTTATGCTCCGCTCTCTGCACTCATTCCCCATAAAAAGGGATTTCCGCTCATGTGGTATTTAAAGCCCTCCAGGGGACTGGCCCTGGCTTCCTGAGAGATGGCTACTCCCTCTGCATCCAGAATCGCCCATAAACGGCTACATTTCACTGAAAAATAAAGTAATAAACCATAGGCTCATGAGTGCCATAGGCAGAAGATTCTCAGGAGCTAGGCTTAGACCATGAAGCTCACTTCTGTGAGAAAGAGAAGTGACAACAGAAATCAGCTAGTTTTGCATTTAGATCACACACAAGAAACGACTACCAATTTATCAACTAACCAAGCTCACTTACAGGCTGGGAAAGATGGGGGATTGTTACTGTTATTTCTATTTTTAATTGCTTGGCAGATGGGAGGAACCATGTAAGTTGTCTAGAAAACTCTCTCATCCCAGCAGGCAGCAACAGGACCTATTGTCACCCCCTCTCCACACTACAGCCACGCAATGCACCAGAGTACAATGTACTGCAATAAGTATCTAACCTAACCTCCAGTCTCTACACTGACTTCCCATAGAATACGGAGTCAGGTTCAAGGTCTCAGTCCTTCTCTTCAAAGCGCTCAGTGGCCTGGGCCCAGCATTCCTAGATTGTTAATGCTCTCGAATGACAACAGTGGTCAAGAGTTCTATTCCTCTGGGACAACACAATTTTCTACTGTAAGGGTAAAGCTCATCCGTGCAGGAGACAGAACTTTCTCTGGGCTGGTCTAAGACTGTGGAATAAACTCCCACAGGATCTACAGACCATCACAAACCTCACCACCTTCCACTCACAAGACACACTTAGAGCTGCCTTCTAACAGAGTAGCATGTTCATTTAAAAAACCCTATCAAAACAAAACTACTATACTGCATACACAATTCTCCTCTTGCAAGATATGAGAGAGAACAAACCACATGTTCCAGATTTGTGGTCACATTGCTTAACGCAATAATGAAAGCATCAGATAGTACAGTGACATGCACAGTATAAAAACCTATAAAGAACATAGGTATCAGCTACATTAGTTCCATTCTCCAAGTATACAGAACTTGAAGGGCTAAAATTGCACTGTCCGTTATTGATTTTATCAAAAAGTGTTTTCTATTAAAACATTTTTACCTCCATGACCCACCTATTGTACTGATCTTGACAAATATGCAACCAACAATTTTACATATGCCATGTGTCCCTGCTGTTCTATTCACTTAACATCCACTGAGCTCAACAACCCAGCTGAATCCCCTTCATAGGCTTCAAAAAGTTCTCAACTGTCGCCATGGATGAGGTTTTCGAAATCTATGGCATCTAAAGTCCCCAATGACTTTTCAACAGGACTTGAAATCAAATCATTTAGTTAGTAAGCCCACCTCACATATCTAAGTCCAAAGCATAGTAGGAAGTGACAAGACAAATGTTTGTTGCCACTGTGCTATCAGATTTTACTTTAAAAATACTAAATTTTATTGATCTAGTTTTGTAAACCAAACACTTGGCAGTAAAATAATTTTGTTGTGTAGAAGCATGAATGTATACTTTGTGACGACCCTTTCATTTCCTGTCTGTGATACTGTAGCAAAGTGTCCCTAATTACCAATGGAATGAGATAAAGTAACTCTTGGCACCGCTAGCATAATTTTGAAAGATAAGCCTCAGTGCAAAGTGCTTATTTGAAAAGACAGCAGAAGCTGTATGACATGAATTGTGCAATTAGCCTTTCTCCATATGAGCATTAGAGTGTGTGTGTGTGTGTGTGTCAGTAGCACAATGGGTTAGCAAAGCACGACAGCCCCAGATTTGGTCCAGTTGGCAACAGCCAGAAGTATTAGAGGTAGTTCAGTGAGCTCGGGAGAGATGACGGGATGGAAGGAGTCCCTTGCATGAATGACACCGTAGCGAAGATTTGGGACCATCTTTGTAATCACTGATGGGTTTCCACAGCACCACTGTCCAACCCTCATTGGCTGGGAAACTGTTCCTTCAAAACACAGGAGAGTTGAAAGTGATTCTGTAAAATTAGAGGGGAAAGGAAAGCTCCCAGGGTTTACAAAAAAGAAAAGGAATTAAGTGAAAAAAGTGCAGGAGTACAAGTGCTGTTACTTCAAGACTTATTTTAAGGCATTGCAGTAAGACAGAAGTACGATGTGCAGCCATTTTTCACAAAGTGAAAGTTGATATATGCATGCATGCTTGTTTTATGCAGTGACATTTAAGTAAAAAAACATTCTAGTTTTATTTTCCACTGGAGCTATTAAATAAAAAGCAAATATCAAAGTGGCTATTTAATTTGAAAAATCGGCAGTTTAAATGGGCTTTGAATAGCAATACAAAAAAGTCCACTGTCCAAACCCCCATCTATCATTCCCCAAAAATGTAATAAGACAGCAGCCTCCCCCTTTACATAGTAAGAAAATATATATACATTAGTTACAGTAAATAAAAACCAGTATATTCTGCACTTTTTTAAACTTTACACGATATGAGAAAATATAAACACTAATAAAATTATGTACAATAATATATTCACAGAATAACAATCTGCCACTAAATGAAGCATTTATACAGGACATACTGTAGAGTGAGCAGTCCCCAACCCTACATTACCACTGTAATGTTTAGTCTTAAATAGTTCTACAATCAAACAAAAATACCCTTGAGGTAGATTACTCCAAATCATGGTGACAGGTTACGTTCATTTGTTTCTTTGTTTTTAATAGTGCCATCAGCAAGAACCTTGTTTTAACATATGCAGACCTGTTTCGCCTTGTGAAAGGCACCAAGATGCTGTGGCTTTCAACTTTATTAATTAATTCTCATACTAACACTTGAAATGGAGGACAAGAAATAGTCACTTAAAAGCAATTTAGCAGCGAGTGTCAAATACAAATAAAATCAGGTAAGGATTCTTTTCTCCTCCTTATAGGTCACTCCACAATTCTGTAATAGTTTCTTCTACATAATATATATATATATATATTTACAACAAGTGGGATCTTTTTTAAAATTGAGTATTTTTTGCCTTCATATTTTGTTTGGGAAAGAGTTTGGAATATGAATTTGTATCATACAAATCAACCATAAGCACAATTAATACTTGTAAACCAAAGAAAAAAGTTGATAGTGATATCTACATGTGCATTCCATATAAACTCTGAACTGGTCTACACAACTCTGCAGTTCAGACACAGAGATGTGAACTACAGCACAAACTGGCATGCTACACTGTAACTTCCCCATATAGACCCTGAGCGTGCAAACTAAAAGGTACCTTGTTCCCATTAATGCAGCCCTGTTTGAAAGAGGACTACATCCAGATGAACTAGGTACACTTTTTAGTTTATACCAGTAACGTCCACATGGGGCAGTTACAACTTGTGGTTGCTGCAGTTCACAGTTCAGTAGTCCAAACTGCAGAGCCATGTAGACATAGCCTCAGTATTAATTAATAAAAGTTTTGTTGATGTTTCTACCAAATACTAGACTATCTATTTAAGCACATCTCACAGATGAAGTGGTATGCTAAGCAAATGTAGTGAGTGACAACATTTGCTCACAAACAGAAGTATTTTGTCCTTAGAATATTACACACAGCTCAAAGATTTCAACAAGAGTTCTGAGCACACTTATAAGGGCAAAATTTAGCACAAATGATTTTGGACAAGTCTAATATGACTTTCACAGCTAATTTGATGTTGGCTAAGTCAAGCAAGTTCTCATTTTCCCAAATTGCAGCCAAGCTGACATTTTTAAGTTGATATTTTAGTCATTTACAGAAAGGCGCTGAAGTCAGACTATGCACATAAGTGAAATTTGTTTTTTTGGATACTGTTACCGCAGACACTAATGTTGCAGCAAGATTTCTCTTTCTAATATGGTCTTATATACAACAAATTTTCTGCACACTGTCACAATCACTATAAATTAAACAGACTTTCTAAAGGATGAAGGCGGAAAATCAAGTTTAAATTGAAACCTAATATATCATTATAATGATCTACTCTTAAATTCTCCTTTGTTTATTGATGCAGCACAAGCAGGGAGCAAAGAAAAGGTCAACCATCAATCTGCCTGGGCAACTATTTACACTGCAGCCTCCATTCCTTGCATTGAGGGTCCATCATTCCCTACTGCTCACACATTCAATACTCAGTTTACAGAGCTGTTCCTTTTCTAACTGTGCAATAGCAATACCTACAGATGCATTTGGGCAATAGAACAAAATAAAAAGTATATTACCATAGTTTTACATTGTAGTGATTAGCAAAGGAAGGAAAATGAGAATAGGATTCAGCTTTCAATAAGATAGAATACTAGTGACCAATTCAGATAGGCTTACCAGAGAAAAGATTCTTTTAATCTTACACTCAATTTTTCAGGAATGCTACTGTATCTTCATCTATCAAAGTGATAGAAATCAATTGCAGAGGTTATATTTTTATTAGTTGCTTGCACCAAGCTGAAGTTTTGATTTAAGTGGTTAATTTCTTCTGTTCTTCAACCAGGATAGAGTTTCAATCCTCTTGGAAGGCCTTCCTTGGTTCCAAGAGAGATTCTTGTTCAATTTCTTTGTTATTTTTTCTGACCTGGCTTATGTTTCACACATCTGGCTCCCAGAAATCATGCAGCTTTCCCTTAAAAGAAAAAACAAAACAAAACTATTCAGAAACACACTGAAGTTTTATTTTTGAGAGAGTAATAGAGTAGGTAAGTGGTTAGCTTGAGCTAGTGTACTGCAACCAAACCTGTAAATCCATATAATCTTATTTTAAACAATGAGCCTACCAATGAAAAGCAAGTTTCCTAGGCAACAGCCAAATGCATAACTAATTTAAGAACACTGAGAACTGCATCAGCAGCAATTTTCACAAACTGATTTATACGAAGCTTTTGCAGCAGTGTAGCACCTTCTAGCTCTTTTCCTGTAATGGTATTTTCTCTCTCACATAGGAATCCCCTTCATGCTACCAATTCTGCAAATTATGTCAACTTTTCAGCAAGATGGCAAGAGCTATCAATATGCTAAAGATGCCAATGTTTAATTATTCAAGAATTATTTAAAATAGATTTAAGAGTTTATACATGCTTAAAAGTCAGTGCAAGACGCCTCTTTCAGATTACTGGGTTAAGATAAAATTCATCTTCAGGGGAAGTTTTGTTTATATCCCTGGTTAGTGTTTAAATAGGCACTCTGATACCACGGACATTCTACTGAGATACAGAAATGTAGACAGAGAAACAGCTCCAAATCTTGGATATCCAAGATGGATATTTGAACGTTCCACACAAGATCAATAACATATCCTGGAGGCACATCACTTACAAACTACAATCATGAAGTATATAGAACAGTTTACTTCAGTGGTTTCCAACCTTTTTGGCTCGAGGGCCACAAATATAAATTTTTACAACCCTGAAGGGCCACCAGTTTCTGCCAGCCCCCTTCTCCCTGCAGCCAGAGGGAAGGAGTTCAGCAAGGAGGATTTCCCGTCCTCCCTGACTGCAGCAGGGAAACCATGTGCTCCATCTGGGTCCCTAGGCAGTGGCTCTCTTCTGCAGCCAGGGGGACCGGAGATCAGTGCTCCCCTTCTTTGGGCTCCAGCAGGGACCTAGTGTCTAGGGACCCAGGCACAGCGCTTTGCCATGCTCCCTGCTACAGCCAGGGGGAGGGGAGTGCTGATCTCCCATCCACTTGGCTGCAGCAAGGAGCCTGCCCCGGCAACACATTCCGCCTGGGTACTTAGGCAGTGGCTCCCTTCTGGGCCAGTGGGAGGGGAACCACGGGCCACTCTGAAAGACCCCGTGGGCCAGTTTTGGCCCATAGGCCACAGGTTGGGAACCACTGGTTTACTTGGTTATTCAAGCCAATTGTTAAAAAACAAGGTTACTTTACCACGGTCTCATTTACTAAGCAGAAAATAATTTCTCTTTTTAAAATTGCTATATTATACTTTCAAGTAACACACAGAAATTAGTAAAACGCACTTAGCAATAAGAAAAATTGGTTTAACAGTACCTGAGTAGGCCGAGAATTTTGTATCATTTCCTGCCATTTGCCATATATTCTAGCAACTAAGTCTTTTACCTACAAACAGAAATTAATTCATTTAGATATTTAATAGAATAAAAACAAATGTGAGACTTATCGAGAGCGCAGCTGAAGATCTTTTTAAAGCTGTGATCCAGCAAGGGTTGTTTTTTTTTTTTTTTTTTTTTGGGGGGGGGGGGGGGGGGAGTGGCATATTAGCTCTCTCTATTTGGGAGCTCTTAACCTAATGCTTGTATCTCCATATGCAGACAATAGTGATAGACAGTTTCACAAGCAATTGAATTGGATGAGCTCAACTTAACACAAGGCTACTCTTAGTGTTAGAGATCAATGTGAAAGCCTTTGTCTGCTAATACCAGTCTCACTCTGAGTGAGCAGTGTGTAGAACGCAAGTCTTGCATTTTGCCACCAGACTGTCTTGCTACAGTAACTACTCTGGCCCATTAAACAGCAGCACTGACAGCCTCGAAAAGGAGTTCCTTATACATAAGCCCTATAGCTACCAGTCTTGAGAATGAACTTAAATTTCTGCTCTGAAGAGCTTCCATTATTTCTTCACTCTGCTGGTACAGCACCCAACACAGAAGTGGTGGCGAGAAGCAGTCAAACAGGAACACAATAATCCCTTCCCAACCCAAGGGTAAGCAGAAGCAGCATACAAAGTTATGCATGGTGCTGGGAAATGTACCTTAAACTTGAAATATAGTTAAAATGGGTCTGCAGTATTAACTGCACTAAATGACACCTCTATAGAATCAATGGTCTATAAAGAGGGTTTTTGAAGGGTAGAAATTTAGGGAATTCTCTAAGTAAAACAGCATAAAAGGCTTTTTAAAGATAAGGACTGCCATGCCATCCATCTGCTCTGATGTGGCTCACTACCGCAGCACATGAAAGTATGCAAGTAAACTTGAGCCCCTCATAAATAAAGCACCAGCCAAGGCAAGCTAAAACAGGTGTGCTAGGCTTAACTCTGCACCACCTTGTTTTGGTGGCTTAATCAATTCTTTATGTATTTGAACTGCTTGTGAATTCAAAGAAAAGGCATGGATCATTGTGCAAAAGAATCAGATTACTTTCCCAGTCCTCCATATCTTTCTCTGTACGTGCTGGTTGGACAGTTCCCTCGGCCCATGGAACTAAAAAAGTGCTTCCCATTAACAAACAGTGACTTCACTAGACAAGAAAAAGCAGCAGCATGATGAGTTCATGTATCCAGAGATCCTTGGCCAGGAAGAAGATAGCTGCCCTATGGCCCCAATCTTGCAGTGACTTACACACATGCTTAACTCTATGCACTGAAGAGTCCTTTTGACAACAAATGAGACTATTTGCAGTGCAGAGTTAAGCACATGTGCAAGTCTTTGCAGGATTGGGGCCTATATGTATATAAAGCCAGAGAGGAAAATGTAAGGGAATCCTCAGTACTCCTAGAATTTCCTAGGTTGGGGCAGAGAAATGGGACATTTCAAAGACAAGCATACATTTACCTTAGTTCTATAAAACAGCCTTGCATCTTCCCGAATATCACACTTCACATGTTTTTCTAAGGCAACACAGAGCCTCAGTAAGCACTTCTAAATAAACAGAAATACAAAACTGTTTACCTTCATCAGTTCAAAATTAAACTTTATCCAAAGCCTAAACAGACAAAATTGGAAACATAAGGAAAAAACACACACAAATAGGGGTTTTTTTTTTAAAAAAAAAATGTGAAGCGTTTTCTCCAATATATACATTTGGATAACACAGGAATACTACTACCAGAACCATAAGGCCACTGCTGTTGAGCATCATTAAGACCACCTTAACTCATGATTAAATGTTTTTTAAACTGGTAGTTCCAATGTTATATTCACAGAGCAGAATTATGCAGCAGAAAAATTCTGACTGGCTAGTTTATGAGCCCTCAATGCCCTAGAAGTAATAAGACTCAGATCAACTTTTCATGGAAAGCATCAAAACTATAATAGTCAAAATATAATTTTTCAGCAGACAAGTCAGGTCATCACTGGACATTTTCTGGAGGAATTAATGGTCTTTTGATGTTTGTAGCAACTCTCCTAGAAGATGATTATTCTTCTGGCAACATCCTTTTGCTTAAATATGAACTAGGATCCAATTTTACAGGAGTTTTGGACAATGAAAGCTGTGGCAGCTTCTTTGAAGACTTGTTTAAGAAGGGAAAGGAATTCTGCAAAAACCAGAGCTTGACTTTCCTCTGTGGAGACTAGAATCAGGTGCTTGAAGGAAGATTGCACCTTGCAGCATGGACCTTTTATTTCTGATCAATAAAAATGGGGAAAAAAACCAAGAAAGGTCTGAATCTCAAAGCATATAATTTAAATGTAAAACATACTAGTGGGTTATGTACAGGCCTTTCACTTCTTGAAATCTCATATTAAGGTCACCATAAGTGAAGCAGGCTGGCAACATCCTATTTTCCATAGCAGTAGCTCCCCCAGTTTTTTTCCATTCTGTGGACTACTTCACATGAGACTTCCGTCCTCAATCTCCCAGTCACACAGTTGTCAGATGGTTTCATTCTGTGGACCATTGCTGATCCACAATAAAGAACCGCTACTCAGGGACATCTGCTAGTATCACAAACCATACAATCCTACATAGTTGGTACAGTCTAATTAGGAGAAACCCAATACTGAAATAGCAGCAAGTGCTGTAGGCTTTATACATTGCCTGTCCCATAGAATACCCTTCTACTACAGGGGTGGCCAACCCACAGCTCGCGAGCCGCATGCAGCTCTTTGCTCATACAAATGCGGCTCTTTGCTCTTCGCATTGTATGGGGCACCAAAGTGAAATTGACAAGCTGCCGCCCGAAATTGATGGATCAGCCCGAGTTTTCGGTGGAGGCTAAGGTAAATGTGGCTCTTTGCGGTATCTATAGTTTTTTTTGGCTCTTCGTCTTTGACTGGTTGGCCACCCCTGGTCTAGCCTATCATGCCATCACTTTTTATTAAAAAAGTCAGTTTGGTGGGGAAGAGATTAGTGGGATTTCTAACTGCAAAACAACATTGGGAAGGGGGAAATAGATTACTGGGGTACTTAAAAAAAAAAAAAAAGATTTCCAGGAAAACTTTGTAAACAAAAGGTTCATACAATACAAGTCACTAAACTTTTCACAGTAAAGCTACTATGAATCTTTCACCACTTTCAAAGGAGTCTGAGATTCTCAATCTTACAAATACTAGCAACTGATTGGAGCAGACACAAGAATGACATTCTCTGTCTTAAGGGGGTCACGTGATACTCAGATTTCTTTAGCAACCATGTGGAAGATCCATGGAGTGCCAATGGCATCAGCTATAAGAGCTGTTCAGCTACCTTACAGCGAGCAATTCAATGTGAAGGAATAAACAGAGACCAAATTATTGTATGGGATAACTGACATCTCCTGGTCAATATCCTCTCAATAAATGGATTATGACATCCTAGGTCAAAAGAGAGCTGTTACTGCTGAGCCTATAATGACTGCTATATTAGCCTGAAGTTACTGCCCTCCCGTATTTCACTCTGCTCTGTTAAAACTTTGCAATATCTAGAAGGGTCAAAACATTTTTGACTAAATGTTTATTTGTCAAAATATGCTGTTTCAGAGCTGAAACTTTTGCTGAGCTGTATAGATTTCAAAAAGGGTTTGGTGACAAGGTTTCTGAGGTCCCGGGTGGACTTTCAGGTGACTTACAGAGACCTTAATAAAAAACCTGACCTTTTTTATTCAAAAACAGATACAAACACAATTATGTTTCATGAAAGTGTTTGAAAGGTTCTGTTTCTGTTCCACTTTGTAATGAAAACAAATTTTGAAGCCTCAAAAGTTATTGCAAAACAGAATTGTCCTCCAGCCGGCTCCACTGACATCTTACAGAAGAAAAAGATTTTCCTCTAATATATTTAACAGAATTTAAACAGTGTCCCTAAGCAAAAAAATTCCATCTTAAGCAGCCAATCACTTGAGCCAGTTACTTACCCTTTGATTAGAACTGACAACATCAAAACAACTGACTTCACTGACCAAGTGAAGAAGAATGTAGGTCAGGTAGTATGCCTAAGAAGAAGCCAACATAATTAACACTTTTAACATAACAAGTATGAACTTGAATCACAGTTAAATTCAGAGTTCTGCCACCCTCTTCTGAAACGACACCACTAATAATTGATTATAGTGCTAAAATATCTACTTTTAAGCCCTCTGGAAAGACAGATGGCCAAGTCATTAGATATGTATATCTGAAAGTTTGCCTAAATAATTAGAAACCATACGGGACAAGAGCACTGGAAAATACAGTTTGGGAACAATTTTATATGGACCCCTACATGACCCAAAAGGTCTTCTGTATTTCCAATTACTATAATTAAACAAACCAGATGCATAAAATGGATAGCTATATTTCTCTCTCATCTACCTCCCACATCAGAACACACATACTCAGATCTTGAAGGAACAGTTTTCAGAGAAGGCCATCCTACAGCAATCTCCAGTCTGCCAATATAGGCAAAGAATAATATTAAAGCAGAATAATCAACTTCTGGATAGACTGTACGCTCTTTGGGGCACAAAGTGCCGTATTATGTGCTAAGCATTTTTCCATGCACAATACCAACCCAATCTCAGCTGGAACCTCTAAGCACCACCAGAACTTGAACAAGTAACTAACTAAATATATCATCTCAGCTCAAATGAATGGATATAAAATACCAAGGGCAAGATGCTGTAAAGCATTCCAAACACAGAACCAACCCTTCGAGCACTGAACTCTAAAACAGGTAAAGTCAACAAGTTCCAATTTACAAAAGTAAATGTGTCGAAGGAATGCAAATCACTAGCCCTAAACATATACCTGCTGCTCTAGTTCTGTATGAACACACTCTCCACTGAGGTCACCCTGCTGCTCCATTCTTTCTTCTATCTTTTTCTTTAATAAGTCAGAAGGCTTCATCTGCACCAGATACCGATATAGAAGAGACATCTATATAAAAGCCAACAAAAATGTTTTAAGAATTAGTATATCTTACTGACATTGCAAAGCTCAATACAGTATAGATAACATACTATCACCATTTGGAGATTATTTTGTCCACTGAAATGAAAACTCAACATCTAAACCAGGGCTTTTAAATTAAGGAAGATTTCACATTGTAGGTAATTTTACTCTGTTCACAAAACAAGTTAATTCTTGTGTGTTGCCATCAAGCCTACACTACGTCAGGCCTTGTCTACATTAGAAAGTGTTGTTGACCCAAGTCACAAAGATGATCAAAAAGGACAGTAATTACAACATTTGTCTGTCCACTCAGTATTCATTGTGTCGCCGAAGCGCGTCCACAGTTGGTGCTCTAGCATCAGTGAGAGATGTGCACCCTGGGCAGATATCCCACTGTGCAACTCACCACCTTGTGCCACTAGGAATTGTGGGAAGGCGAAAGAGGACTAGAGTGCATCATGAGTGCGGGCTCAACGTCCCATGATACAGTGATTTCCGTCCCATCATTCCATGGGTTTCTGACTGTTTCACGGCATTTTTCAAACGGCCCTAGTTTCTTGAGCGCCCGCCGTCTCTATCTAAAAAGATGGATCCTGCGCTGCTGTTGTCAGTGTTCTGCTCATGCAGTATATCATGAGCTCCCAGTCAGAACAGGAATCCAAGGTGCCTGATCTGATGAGTGCCAAGCAAACAAAAACGCAGGATTACTGTTTGCATTCATGGAGCATCTGCACGTGGTGCACCGCCATTTTGGGCATGTGAAACTAGCACTGAGTGGTGGGAGCGCATCATCATGCGGGTCTGGGATGACGAGCAGTGGCTGCAGAACTTTCGAATATGCAAAGCCACATTCATGGAACTCTGTGCGGAGCTCGCCTCTGCCCTGCAGCACAAGGATACACGAATGAGAGCTGCCCTTTCACTGGAGAAGCACGTGGCAACTCCAGACTGCCCCCGATCGGTCGCTAATCAGTTTGGAGTCAGAAAGTCCACCGCTGGAGCCGTGTTATTGCAAGTGTGCAGGGCCATTAATCACATTCTGCTACAAAGGACTGAGTGTCTTGGAAATGTGCGTGAAATAGTGGATGGCTTCGCAGTGGTAGGATTCCCTAACTGTGGCGGAGCGATAGATGGCATGCATATCCCAATTTTGGCCCCAGATCACCTTACGACGGAATACATCAAATAGAAAGGGGCACTTCTCTATGGTACTGCAGGCACTTGTGGATCACTGTGGGCTATTCACAGACATCAATGTGGGGTTGGTCAGAGAAGATGCATGACACACATCTTCAGGAACAGTGGCTTGTACCGAAAGCTGCAAGCAGGGACTTTCTTTCCACACCAAAAGATTCTAATGGGGGATGTTGAAATGCCCATAGTGATCCTGGGAGACCCAGCCTACTCCTTATTGTCATGGCTTATGAAGCCTTATACGGGCAACCCAGATAGCAGCAAGGAGCGCTTCAATAACAGGCTAAGTAGGTGTTGAATGACCATTGAATGTACCTTTGGCAGATTAAAAGCTTGCTGGCAATGGCTTTATGGCAGGTGAGATTTAAATGAGGAAAATATACCCATGGTTATAGCCACCTGCTGTGTGCTCCAGAATAGTTGTGAAGCTAAGGGTGAAAAGTTTCCCCTGGGTGGAGTGCAGAGGCAGCTCACCTTGCAGCTGACTATGAACAGCCAGATGTCAGGGCTATTAGAGGGGCACAATGAGGGGCCATTCGAATCAGGGAGGCCTTGAGGAACCATTCTGACAATGAGCAACAATAAGGTGTGTCTGTAAATAGCGCTGTGCCATCCTATGACTGCTAGCCAGCTTGCACTGTGTATCAATGTGAGCTGCAATCAGTGTGCAAGAGACAAAGATTGCTGATCCTTCACAGAGTATGTCTTTATTAAAGAACAATTATTCACAACACAAAAAGTTGGGCTGGAGGGGGAGAAAGCAGTGAGGGGCAGAGTGAGCGATAACAGCTGGGTGTAAATTCAGCTATCATTGTGGAAGCTGTCTGAAGGGATGGAGTGAACTAGGTACTGAGACGGGCCGGGAGTTTGGTAGGAATGTGAGAGTGGAATTTGGGGAGGGCATGGAAAGCAGTTCTGGATTGGCAGCAAGGTGGGGGGAGATGGGTTGAGCACACATGCATTCAGTCTGCAGCATTATGAGTGACTTTAGCAGCTCCGTTTGCCCCTCCATCCATGGCTTTTATCATGCGCTCATAACCTGCTATCAGCTCGCTCCTTGTTTTCCCTCCTCTGCTGCCTATCAATTTTCTGATTTTCAGACAGTGTCTCCCCATGCCCTTCCCCGAGCTCCCCTCTCCTGCATCCTGCACTCCAGAGATAGAGGGCTGGGACTAGTTCAAAACCTCTGGGGTTGAGAAGAGGTCCTGACTCCACACATCACCAAATGACCTGGTCTCCTGCTCCGCATCATCCTCCAACTCAACCTCCTCATCCACAACTTCGAGGGGTTGAGTGTGGTGCCTGCTGCCTGCAGAGGTATCTATGAGTCTCTTCGTGGTGGAGGTGGAGTCACAGTCAAGGATGGCTTCCAGCTCCTTATAAAAGTGGCAGGTCTTTGGCTCTGCACCAGAATGATGATTTGACTCCCTAGCCTCTTGGTTCCCCTGATGCAGCTCCTTGATTTTTGCATGGCACTGCTGTGTGTCCCGTTCACAGCCCTTCTCCACCATTAAACAAAAAATTTGACCATATGTATCGAAGTTCCTTTGGCTGGAGCAGAGCTGGGACTGCACAGCCTTCTTTCCCCAAATGCCAATCAGATCCAGAAGCTCTGGTGTGCTCCAAGGGGGAGAGAGTTCGGTGCATGGAGCCATCATGGTCAGCTGGGAGGATGAGACGTGAGCTGTCCACGCCAACCAAGCAGGAAGTGGAATTTCAAAAATTCCCAGGCCTTTAAAGGGGATGGGGCGGATGGCTGCAGGGCAGCTGAGTTAAAATTGATGGCCAGAATGGTCAGGACGGGCATTGCAGGACAATTCCTGAAGGTCATTTACCATGACAGAACCAAGCATGGTCTCTACACTGATGCTTTGTTGCTAAAAGTGTGGCGCAAAAAGCTCTACACCTGCCTCTCATCAAGATCATTTTGTCACAAATTCAGGGGAGTAGTTGGGGGTGTGGAGGGGAGATTGCAGTGTGTACACCATCACTGTTTTGGTGGAAAAAGCTGACTTTGGTTGACAAAAGTCTGTACTGTAGACAAGGCCTTAGTAACTCAGGGCTGACTTTTGCATTAGATGCAATAAATAGGAGAAACGTATAAAGGACATGGTACCACTTTTGTCATGAAAATGGATCTTAAGGAGTTAATATTTTTTTAAAATCATGTATTTTAGAATAAAGCAATGATAGCTGTGGAATATGCCAAGGCATTAAAGAGCTATATTTAAAAGCATACCTCACTAGCAAATTACAGAATTTTAGAAATCTAATCTGTTATTTTACAAAGCTCCTAAACCACAGCAAACATCAGCCTCAGAGAGCCAAGACCAAGATGTTAAATTAACACATTGAATTGCAAAAGGACAAAATGGGGAGGGGAAAACCCACACATTATGTTGTTCTTCACTTTCAAACACCCTACTTCCTTGCAAACACTATTACACACACACACACAAATTTTAACAAAGGTATTTATACAATACCTGCAGGTCACTGGTATCAGGTATACTTGTATGCTTTTTGTTAAGAAGCTTTGAAATTATCATTAGGCTAAGGTTTCTTCTTAATTGTCTGAAAGAGAAGGTTTGTTTTAAAAAAAGGACCATCTCAAATGTAAGTGCTTTTTACATTGCATATGAAGCAACATATGGTTTTCCTAAAGTATTTTAGTATGTCCTCTTTTGCATACCTAGTGCAGATCTTCCAGCTTCACTAAGGGTAAAAGGCTCCAAAATAAACACGTGAGTAAACATGTTGGGAGTTTCCCTCCTCTTGCTACAACCCTTCTGATGCACATGTAGATGTCATCTAAGAGGCTTGCCTCTAAGCCCATAATGAAGGACACACCTCTTTCCAGGGAATGTTATACCAGCTTCTATTTATGGATGCTTGGCAGCTTGAGATATTAAAAAACTGAAAGATCTCGCTCAATTTAATTAAATCACTAAAAATTATGAGTGTTGTAATGACTCACTCTACATAATATGATAACACTCTGTTAAACAGATCTGATCATTGTATTAATGAATAAATGTCTTAAAACAAAAGCTCATTTGTAATGATTGTTTTGTTTCCCATGTTTATATGGCAAGTATTTGTAAGCCTATTGATACTTCCTAAATAAATTAATAGGGGGGAAAAAACTGACAATACTACTTTCAGAGAGCATTTAGACAAGAGGGTGATTGAAAAATTGATGTCAGAAAAAACCTCAAGTAGTTAAGTACTTGCAATAGAGCTAAAAGTGTGTTTCAAGCCCAAGTACTTAAGCCTCTGTACTAAAACTAAGCTTGTAGTATAAAAGTTAATCACAAATTACATATATAATTATAGAATCATAGAAATGAAAGGCTGGAAGGGACCTCAGGAAGTCATCATGTCCAGCCCCCTTTGCTGAGCCAGGACCAAGTAAACCTTGAGACAACTGGTTTTTAAAAACCTCTAAGAATGGGGATTCCACCACCTCCCTTGAAAGTCTATTCCAGAGCTAAACTATGCTTATAGTTAGATATTAGGAAAAACATTCTAACCTAAATCTCCCTTGCTGGAGATTAAGGCCATTACACTTCTTGTCCTACCACTAGTGGACACGGAGAACAATTAATCACAGTCCTCTTTATAACAACCCTTAACATGTTTGAAGATTTATTAGGCGTCCCCTCGGTCTTCTTTCCTCAAGACTCAAACATGCCCCCCCCTTTTTTTTTTTAAAATCTTTCCTCCTCGGTCAGGTTTTCTAAACCTTTTATTTTTGTTGGGCTCCACTGGCCTCTCCAATTTGTCCACGTTTCCTAAAGCGTGGCACCCAGAACTGGACACAATACTCCAGCTGGGGCCTCAACAGTGCCAAGAACTGTGGGACCAATTACTTCCCATATCTTATATACAAGACTCCTGTTAATATATCACAGAATGATTAGCCTTTTTCATGGCTGCATCACATTGTTAACACATTCAATTTGTGATCCACAATAACCTCCAGATCCTTTTCAGCAGCTCCACCTAGCCCGTTATTTCCCATTTTGCAGTTGTGCATTTGTTTTTTCTTTCCTAAGTAAAGTACTTTGCACTTGTCTTTACTGAATTCCACCCTGTTGATTTCAGACCAATTCTCCAATTTGTCAAGGTCATTTTGAATACTAATCCTGCCCTCCAAACTGCTTGCAACCCCTCCTAGCTGGGTGCCGTCTGCAAATTTTATAAGCATACTTTCCATTCCATCGTCCAAGTCATTAATGAAAATACTGTGTAGTACCTGACCCAGAACTGACCCCTGTGGGACCCCACTAGATATGTCCTCAAAGTTTGACAGAGAACCACTGGTAGTTACTGAGTACAGTCCTTCAACCAGTTGTTCAGCTGGAGCGGAGATGGGAAGCAGCCCAGAGCTAGGTGGTGCTTCCTCTCCACCCCCATGTGGGCTGGCCCAGGCCCCCCCTAAAGTTTCCTCCACGCCCTCCTATGGGGTGCGCCCCACAGTTTGGGGACCTCTGACTTAATTGTTGATTGCAGTAACAAAGTTATTAAACATCTTTCCTGGTATCAAAGTTAGGCTGACTGGTCTATAGTTCTCCAGGTCCTCTTTGTTCCACTTTTTAAAAGACAAGTACTATGCGCTTGCCCTTCTCCAGTCTTCTGGGACCTTACCCATCCTTCATGAGTTCTCAAAGATAATCGTTAACGCTTCCAAGATTGCTTCAGCTAGTTCCTTAAGGAACGGAGGATGAATTTCATCAGGTCCTGCTGACCTGAATGCATCTAACTTACCCAAATATTCTTTACCTTGTTCTTTCCCTATTTCGGTTTGAATCTTTCCATCTTGTTCTTGATATTACGTGGAGTACCTTTTTAGTTGAGACTGAAGCAAAATAGACATTAAACACCTCAGTCTTCTTGATGTCATCAGGTATCTCTTCCTGCCAGCTAAGTAAAGGACTGACACTTTTCATGTGTCTCTCTCCTGCTCCTAATGTATTTTAAAAAAATCTCTGTATAACCTTTTATGTCT
The DNA here is from genome assembly GCF_026122565.2 of Emydura macquarii macquarii. Classification (NCBI taxonomy): domain Eukaryota; kingdom Metazoa; phylum Chordata; order Testudines; family Chelidae; genus Emydura; species Emydura macquarii. The sequence continues at coordinate 9,713,723 of NW_027133829.1, read as the reverse complement.
CTTACTAGGACCAACATATTTTGTGCCTTGGCGTTTCAGATTTAGTGCCTCCATATTTATGCTATTCTTTTATACTTCCTCTTAGCAATTTGTCCAATGTTTCCAGTTTTTGTAGGATTCCTTTCATTAAACCGGGTGTGTATTTCAAGATACATCTAATGCTTTTAGCACAATCTCGACATTACATAAATGTAACATTTAAAACCATTTTTTTATTTGATGTCAGTAAGTTATTACCTTCCGTGCTTTACCCAGCTAGGGACCAGCTGAACCAACCAAAGGAGATCATGGTGATGACTTGAAAGTTCACTCATTGTCAGACAGAGCTGAGGCATCTTAAAAAGGAAAGAAAAGCTTTACTAAGAAGGGATTACAGGACAATGGCCAGCTGTTACATGTATGAAAACATAAAAAAATCCACATATCTACAGTAAGACGATTATCCCCTCCCTGAAACTGTGTAGAAAGAAGGGAGAGTATGTCCTTAATGATGTTTTCTGCATTGCACTACATAGTCAGCCATGGATATTTCAGGCTTTATTAATTTACAGTAGGACAGTCAAGGTTTGTGTGTCAAAAAACTCACTTGCCAGCTACATTTAGGATAATGCTCTGCTTCATTCTTTCCTTGGACTCAAGCAGACATTCTAAATTTACAAGAATTCTGCTGAGTCAGATTCTTGTATATTTCAAAATACTGCTTACTTACAAACACAACAGACAAGCACAAAGGTAGAGAAAGATCTTCATTTACCTCCTGCTGCCCACATACTCAGTCACGTCCCAGGAATCATGGAGAGATCCAAAACTCCAGCCTTGCTTATACTGAATTTTTCAACCGTGATTTGTTATTGATGTTAATATTTTTTAAGTCAAAAACACAAATCAGGATGACCATGTAAATGTACTTAAATATAAGCCACAGCTTAAACAAGAGAGAGGATTTCCTTGGACTCAAGCTACAAGTTTATATACCTACCACTATAAAATTAGTTATGAAGTTACCTTGGCATCCCAGTTTCTGATATTTTTCAGCAGTTTTATCAGAAGGCACTGAAGGTCTATCAATGGAATTTGCTTCAATAGTTTTTCCAGGCTAATTTTAAAGAGCAGTAACAGCAGTAGCAATATTTCTTGGTCCGCATAACCATCCGGATATATAGTTGTACAAAAATCAAGGAACTTTTGGGGAAAAAACACAATGAGATTTTCATTCAATTACTATAGTAGAATCCAGTTTATCCACCCCCTCTCCCCCAGGCTCTCTGCATTTACAGAACAACCAGGACTCCAGGGCCAGAAGCGGGCAACTTCTGCTGTGGCTACAGATGGCGCTGCAGCACCACATTTACCCATTCTCTGGTTTATGCACAGTTTTGATTATCCACTCTGGCCCGATCCCAGTCAGACCAGATAAACGGGATTCTGCTGTATTTTAAAATAATTCTAGGAGTTTAAGTCTGCAGGCGTATTAAAGGTGCATCAACTGATGAATTTCCTTTGCAACATCTCCTATCATACGAGGGAACTGAGAGGCAGTATTTTTTCCATTTACAGTAGCACATTTTTCTTAAACTACTCATTCCCTCCTTTCTGTCATTCAGACAGGGCGTATTTTCATCTAATTCTAACACAACATTCCCTGGAGAGGCTGGGGAAAGGTGCTGTAGCAGTGTGATCATCCTCATGGAAGAGACATCCTGTTTATATATGGTACTGAGATGCTGACAACTCCCCAGCTAAATGAACAATACTTGAGAGCATCTAGTCAAAATTAGAGATTATTCAAGTAATACTGTATGGATTAATCTCACTTTACTCTCTTCTGAAAATATTTGTATTTCTTAACTGACACCCTCAGATACATATTACTCTGGATTTCTCCAGGAATATTGCTCTAAATATTTCCTTTAAATGGTAATGCTATCATTCAGCTACAGCTTTCCCTACACAAATGTTATGTTATGACAATTAAAGTATTTCCACAAGATATTTTTGAAGCCAGTTAGAAATTTTGTATTTAAGTTTTAGAGACTTTTACCCTGAAGAGCTATCTCAAAAAAATGAGCTTGGCTTTCTCTCAGGGAGTGCTGCCTTCATAAGACATACACAGTACTGCACTAAGACATAGGGCTCCCTTAAAAAAAAAAAAAGCACTTGAGAAATCTCACCTTGATCACATTAATTAGGTTGGTTTCTGGAAGACAGGAAAAAGCTGGATCTGCAGAGATGTCTCCACTTGCTTGTTTTCCCACTGTTATTTGCATTTCAGATCTAACAGAAAATATGTTATGTGATTTTAAAAAAAGATACTCCAAAAGCCATTTCCATTCAAATTTAAAAAAAATATTGCATGATTTCTTAGAAAGTGTCATAAGGAACAGTCTCTGGGTTTCTCTAAAGTGCTCTAAATGGTTCTGCCCAATTTCTTAGGTTGTGCTTCTTGCAAAACTCAATAAAAAAAAACTTAAGAGCAGGGAGGACCAAGGACCGATAAGCCCTCTGAGTTGAATATTTAATTGGCAGAAAGTGTTATAATGGTATGTTCTGTTGTACACTGCTTAATATCCAAAAAGAGAGAGTGAGCATGATGGAAGAAAACAAAGCAAGCAGCTCCCAGCCTATGTTCCAGCACTAGATAGGATATTTATTGTTTAGACCAAAGAAAGCAAGAGCGAAATACTTACAAAATATCATCTTCACTAAAGACGGGCTGTAGATGCTGCAGAGGAAATAGAGATCGAAAGGGAACTCCCATGTTGATAAATACAGTTGATATATCAGATAGTGAGGGAATCCACGGTCTAGACTGTGCATCGCTGATCGACGCTGCAAGTACAAAACATGAAGTTAATGTTTAAAAAGTTAATTTGAGAGTGTGTTTCTTATAAAGAAACCGAATATGTGTAGTGATCCCCTGCGATGCCAATGCTCAGCACTGCTAACATGGGGATCTTCTGTACATCAGAGTGGAGGCCTGTTATCCTCAAAGCCATCAGAACAATTGTAGCACCAAGGCATGGTGTTTGGCACTGAAAGATGGTATTGATTGTCCAGTTTAGAGCAGCTTCCGTTTTAAGGGAGTGTTTTAAGTTGCTCCCCAACCCTTACAGCTCTGCTTTATCAGCATGAAGCTAGGGGCATGATACAGTACATCCTCGCTACAGTGAACCTCTAGAGATCCAAGCCATTTGTTTTGGTATAGGTAGGAGTTCATTACAGCTGGTGGAGAGGGATACAGCTCCTCCAGCTCCCCTGAAAGCTGACAGAGCTCCTCCTCCCCACCCCAGCCGGGAGGGGGAAGAGCTCTTGCCCCCTACCACAGCCCCAAAGCCAAGGAGCACTGTGCCCTGGCCCCAGCCCCGACCTAGGTGGGAGGACCCGTCAGCCCTCGCTGTAGCCCTGGGGCTGGAAGACCTGTCAGCCCCTCACCACAGTAGGCAAGGATGGAGGTGGGATCCAGGAAGCAGGTTCGCTCACTAGCAAAGGGTATGATAGCAAGGGTCTACTGTATGTGGGGTATGGGTTACTTTCAGAAGACCAGATGCACTGCCAGTAGGCCTACTATCATACTACTGGAAGAGTTATGCCTGCCTCTGAGAATGGACACAATTTCTAAACCAGAAAGCATTGTACAGGTATAATTTACTCATGTCTGATGGCCATCACCAAAGAGATGTTCAAAGCCTAAGGGATAGTGGTTTATGGCATGCATTACCATCTGGCATACACACAGTAATTGTAGAAGATGCTCTGGAGTCTAGGAGTAGCTAAGTTAAGAAAGGAAGATAGAAACAGGATGCAAATGTTTTAAAAAAAAAAAAAAAAAAAAAAAATCAGAGCTCACTATAGCTCTGAATTGGGTTACAGCTTTTGTAGACTGGGACTTGATGCTGCTACGAGGAATGCTGAAAACAGGGAACTGAGCATGCCCTTTGCAGGACCAAACCCTTCTCCTATTGAGTGACATTTGAGACAAAGATGCACTCCCAACCAAATAGTATTTTTATTTGTTTAGCACTACGCATGCGCTCAGTGATGTACAAGACAAAGGAGGACATGTTCCCTATCCAGGAAGCTTACAAACTAAAACAGAAAACAAGAACAAAATTCATATGAGTTTTGAGTTTCTCTGAACCATGCTACCAGCTTGTAAAAAAATTTTATGAAATGGGCGAGTGACAGCATTTTTAATTAAAAGAATTAGCTGGTAGGCTTCACTCAGTAGTGAGTTTTGAGGGATTTGAATGAATAAAAAAGCTGGAGAAAATATGAAGGGGGTGGTCAGAAAAAAGCCTTTGGAGACTGCAAATGACAGATGGGAAGGTAAGCAGAAAATGAGAGCCGAGATGTAACCAGGGTCAGATGCTCGAAGGCAATTTCCACAGACAGTTATGGCTCTGTTACCACTTCTGCCATTCACCCTGAAGGAAAACCATGCAGGATTTTCTGTTTAGGCTCCAGATTATAACCATCTGAAAACCATCCTGTCTTCTAGTTTTCAGTCTATGGACTGTTTGCGCCTGTATCTCACAAAATAAAGACACAGGGAACAGTAAAGACCTCTGGGAAAATGAAAGAGTCAACATTCGATCTACTGGACAGATGCCCTCCTACTTTTAATGCTGTTTGGGCAAGGATGGAAGATATTTACCAGAGTGAACTTTGTATTGGGTGTATTGCCTCTGCAGCTGTACCCTGAGATCATTACTTGCACATACTCACTGAAAGACTGACAGCTATGAAAGGTGTGCCATATCACCCAGTGAAGGCACCTAAATTCACAATGGGACTCTACAGTGGCAATGTCATGAAAGATCTAGAGTACAGTATTCTGTTTTTCCTCTTTTTCTAGATTTGGGCCTAATGACTATTATCCTCAGTCAAATCAGAACTGTCCTTTGTTTAAAGACTCACCGTTTTTAATTGTTATCTCAACCAGTGTATCCAAAATCTGCGTTGAAACATAATAGTCTGAATGAACTGACATCATCTGTTGAAAGAAGCATGACAAACTAAGTTACATGTTAGATAAACTGAAGTTTTATTATTATAATAATCTGAATCCTTGTTAAGAGAAGAAACAGGAACAGAAAAATTAAATGACAAAGCTTCCTAAGCAAGGAGGGTACTCGGGATATTTGCATCATTCAAACAGTTCTTATCTTGTGACTGTTTAATTAAAAGTTACCCTCTGCAAGAATGTAAGGTCAGAATCCTACATCCCATTGTCTGAACAGTTCATGAGAAGATTCATTCTAGTAGTGGCAACCTCAGTGTGAAATATGTCACAAGAGGATTTTATTTCTGGACCTGGACTTCTCCCCAAAGCTAAGCCATCTGGACAGAGTCTCTTCTAACCAGTAGCAGAGGCAGTTCTGACTTGACTTCCACCCTAGGTAAGCATCCATAATTCTGTACTGTAATGTACTGAAATGCTGCATGCTCAGTAGATAATACATTTGCATAAGGTCTTAAGAATAACTATATACATGACCCTTGAAGAGTCTTTTGTAGAGGAAGAACTTATTTCGACTCAGGGTGATTGGGGGAAAGAAAGGAAATCTAGTAATAAGATCTGCTCTCTGAATCTTGACCTCTGCCCTCAAACATCTGAGCTCTAGCAAACAGTACAGAAAAATTGGCAGAGAGAGAGAGAGAACGGCATTTCCTAAAACCAGCAATACTATATTAAATCAATTTGGGGACCATCTTCCTGGATATTGCTGCTGAGAACTGGGGAGGAAGCTTTTTCCAAATGTATAACGACAACCATGAAGATTTCCTAAGCAGTGGTTCACGTCTTTTCATAAGGCCACTGTGGAATGTGGTAAGAGGGCTCAAATGCCTTCTGGAATCAGTTTCTCTGCAGCTGCATATTCTCCAACGATTCAGAACTTGACTCACCCACCCATGGTTCATTTATGCACACTGAGGATTTTGAACAAGATGAATAATTCCTTGTGATAAATAGAAGGAAGTTTACCTTGATAACAGGTAAACTATAAAAAACTGTATGTAATATGCAGTAAAGTCAGTGCCTTCTAAGAGCAAAGACTTCAGATTCTTTCTGTAGATGGCACCAGGAAGAATGTCTTTGTGGCGAGAAAATATGGAGGTGACATACTTTCCAGTGACTTGATGGATCGCAACAGCTTAACCCATTAGAGGCTGGAAGACAGCTCTAACTTTTGAATAGACAAATTGCCTTTAAAACTTTGATATCAAAGTCTCTGAGCTACCTTATGATGAGCCTCGCTGTTGAGATGCAATTGTTTAAGCCCAAGCCTAGGGTGTGCTGTAAGTAATCACAGGGTGGCGGAATGCCTGGTTTCCAAGTTGATCCACCCACCTTGACACCATTACTAGAATTCTGTCCATATTCAGAGTAAGCTGAGAAGGGCAGAACACCCACCAGAAAGCTAGGAGAGTACCTTGTTTAGGAATTGCTGCTCAACAACCAAGCTACCCAGTTTAGGTAATTGAGGCAGTATGCAAAAACAGACCACGGGATGGGAGAGGCTGTCTACAGAGAAGGAAGGAAAGAGATGTAACAGTTCCGCTGGTTGAGAATCACTGTATTCTTGGCCAATTTGGGATGATGAGAATGACCATTGCTTCTTCAATTTTGATCTTCTGAGTCACTCATTCTAATAGCTGTGTGGCGGAGGGAGAGGTGTCCCTGAGAGCTATTTATCAGAATCCCACGTGCCTGAAATCTGTGACCAGGAAAGTACTCTGGGGGCGCTTCCTTTAAGGTCTATGGGGAAGGGGCTCTGATGACAATGTCAAGATGAACTCCTGAAGCCTGGCTACTGTCATAACCAACAACATCAGAACCTACTGGAGGCAGAAGACAGACTAAAGAGTAATGCTTTTGTACTTGTAGTGGGGATTTCTGCAACTGAACAACAGAAGTTAATGACAAGGTCTCATAGGAACGTGCAGATAAGCTTCTGCCAATGTCAATAGGTTTGCTGGAGAGATTGCACTCAGAGCAGAAACTTCACCCCCATCTATCCGTTCATTCTCCCGAGATCTAAGACAGCCCAAACCCTTCCTAATCTATTTTTTATTATGAAGAATATAGACTTCAGCCTTGAGCATCTTTGATCATGAAAGACAGGCTTTAAGGCCCTTAACTGTAAAAGTGAAAGGTCTCCTTCAGATGGTTTAATGTTTCTCTTGGTCTTAAGAGGGAATGAAGTGAGTGGAGGAGCATGGAGCTCCAAAGAACATCTATGCTGCACAGACTCCTGTATCCACACGTCTATTGTCAACAGCATCCATGCCGCAGAAGAGCTATTCCACCCTCAGGCCTGTTTCAGGACAGAACCAACCCTGTTGATGGGTCTCTACAGAAGTCTGCTGGTGATGGTGGGAGAGCAACAAGGGAATGGAGACCCTGATTTGCTACCCAGAATAAGAGCCCCTTTACCAGCATACGGTTGTATGGAATGGGACCTGGTGTGGCAGAGCTCCCCTTCTATGACAGAAGGAGCACCTGTTGGTCCTCTGCTTACTCGTTTTGGCCTGATCTGCCTTGATTGGGGAGGGAAGAAGAGAAAGAAGGAGCCTAGCAGGTGGTCCTACTTGACAGACTGGGTCAAGAAATTTGATCTCCTAAAATGGATAGGGAGGTGGAAGAAAGTGAGCTCTCTGTTGCCCCCAAAATAAGATTTAAGACAGTAGGATTCTAAAGAATAAGGCAGGATTGCTTAAATCCCATTGTGTTTGTAGTGCCAGGAAGGTGCAAAGACAGAAGTGGCATAACCAAACCCTGAAACCCCACATCTGAAATGTCTCTGGCATTTGCAGGAAGAGAGGTTCAGTCCAAATATTTCAGATTGGAGGACAGATCAGGATGCACAAAGAGGGTGATTTATGTTTAAATTAGAAACGGATCTAGTATGTTTACAATCTTGGTATTCTAACTGCATGAAGTTTGAGCCACATTTGGTTTCCCAAGTAAACTAATCATGAATGTAATTGTATAACTTAACGCAGGAGAACTGGAAAATAGCAATGATCTTACCTGAAACAGCCACTTTAAAACTGGTATGGGGCACTGTGTACAACTGTAAGCACAACTGAGGAAACCCTGAGTTGTTAAAGAAAGCTGCTGTGTTACTTCTGATCTGAGATAGTAAGAGAAAACAGGAATCAATGTGGTGATAAAATGGACATCTCCAAATCCATAAAAACAGTATTCCCCCCCCTCACCACCAGATCTCTCAAGGATTTGAGCCTCCCACAAGATCTCTCAAGGATTTGAGTTTATGAAACATCCATTACAGGTATTCTTTTCACTATATTCCTGATGGATATAAATTTTAGTCTACTGCAGTGGCTGTCCCTTATTCATAATTAATTTTTCAAACACAGATGACAAATTTTAAAACAATTAGTCCTTTCTCAAATGTAATATAAGCTGAAAATTTTAAGATTAATTTAAGAATAACTTGTTTTCAAATACTCACTTGTCTTCATTAAAGGCATAATTGTTAAAGCACTGCCCTTTAAAAAGTGCACTAGCTCTATTAAAAAAAAGAAACTCAAATTCTAAGCCCAATTTTGATTTAAAAAAAACCAAATATATGCACTGCTACACTGAAACAGACCAGTGGCCCCTCTAGTCCACTACCCTGCCTCTGAAAGTAGGAGTTACCAGTTCCTTTAGTGGATAACAGAAGAAACTTTATAGTGGGGGGAAAAAATACCCTTACCTAAGAAGGAGTTTTTCTATAGGATTTTGAGGGATGAAACCAGAATTCCTCAAATCAAGGCTATATTGATTGAAGATTTTCCCAGAGTTTGATAAGTCAAATATTTCTTCTCCAGGGTGATAATCAGGAATGGCATCAGTTACTATTGAAAACCTCTTTATAAATGCCCTGTAATACATACAATTGTTCTTGTGAACTTATATAATTGGAGGCCACTTCCTATCAGAGACAGTTTTATCCTTGGCTAATGAACATTTCAGCCTTAAACTGAAAAGGCACTTTAGCCTAGAACACAGTTATTGCCAAGTAAATATGTAGGACCTTAAAGGTAAAGCAGAAGCATGTATTTTAAAAAACAAAGCGGTTACAGCAGTCACAAACGTTTCACTGAGTATGCACCCACGTGGGAGACTAGAGAAATTAAGGACAGATTTAAGTCATATTAAAGAGGAAAAACCTGTGTTCTTCTGACAGATCTCCGTCTTCATCAGAGTTTTCTTGCCCTTCCTGTCCAACTGAAGAATTTAGTCCCATTCCCTGTATGCCTTCTTGTAGTTGCTTCTCTAGTTCATCTACCCTGCAGTGGAGGCAAGAGCAGACCACCATATTATTGCTAGTCCATTTTTATAACAACAAACTCAAGTATGTACCCTCACTGTAGATTAGAGTTCACATCTTTGATTAAAGCATCATGTGGAGCACGGTATAATGTGATGAACTTGCTGAATATACTCTTCTGAGTACACCAATTTAAGACCAAAATGTGATGAAGACTACCGTAGCTATATGATCTGACTTTTAATAATCATTTCTTGAGATTACTTAATAGGTAAAGATCAATGGGAAGAAAGTTATTCTTCTTACTACTTTAATCAGCTTTTGAATTTACTTCTAAGATCAAGTTCTTTACTAGCTAGATTGTCAATAGTACTCTCTCCCATCATTACAAACTGGTATCAATACACATTCCAGCCTATGTCTTTCACCTTAAGACATCTTGGAAGGATGCTAAATTGATTTCTCCCACCCAACTGTGGCTGTTCTGATCCCGGTAGGCAGCAAGAATGACTAATGTCGGATAGGCCTATTTCAACAAGAATAGCAACCAGCTTGAAGAAGCTATAGTAATAAGTCTATGCCACTAATTGTTTCCTAGCTGCAGTTTGATGGCCTACAATAAAGGAGACAATTGGAACTGGATTGAGACTAAGGGACAGGTGGACACATCACAAAAGCTACAACTGACACTATGTCCCTTTAGTGACAGTCTCATTAAAAAACCCTCAGCTGGCCCCTCTAGGTACAGGCTCAGGCACATGGGCAGTAGTGCCCAAACCTTAACTTGCCAATGCTCATGCTGTCCAGTTCTGGGATGAATAAAGAAACTATGATTCTGCAAGTGAGTTTAGCATTTTTCATCAGTATTATATTTATCTTAAAATAATAAAACATGCTAACCTTTTGGATTCTTCCTTCTCCTTCAACAGATGCTCTAGACTGTTTACATAAGATACTTGACTCACAACAGGAAGTTTAGAAATCTGCAATGAATTAGTATGAAGGTTTTTTTAAAATGGGGAGAACACAGTCTTAAGATGAGTCACTACTAGACAAAAGGTAGCATTCATAATCACATTTTAATCTGTCTGCTCAATAAGAGATAATACATGAACTTGCACTTAGAAACCTAAAGGAGATTGTGAAAAATAAGAGGGTTTACAATCAAGTGCAATGCCAAAATATCTTTACAAATCTAAACCTCATTTGACAGATTACACAACCAACTGCAAAAAGCAAAAACATTTTCTCCTTGACAGGCAGCACTGATCAGATGAAAAAAGGCCTTAACATTTCAGAGCTTTGCTCTACCAAAAGCTACTTATGTGACACTAGGCTAAAATCACTTATCAGTTAAATGAGGCTTAGCCAGGTTATGTAAAATGGGTTTCAGATACTGCAGTGAGAGGCACCATATAAAAGTTAAGCAAATAAACTAGCTCACTTCTTAGGGAAGTTATGTCAGGTTTCACCAAATAAGGGCTGAAGAGAATTAAAGCTAGTCAATAGAAGAGAAGAGCCTTAGGGCTAGTCTACACTTACATAGACACTTAAGTATCAGTATAGCTGTGCTGTTGTAAGAGTGCTTGTGTAGCTGCATTATGTCAACAGGAGAGAGCTCTCCTGCCGACATAATAAAACCACCTCAACGGAGTATCGGTAGCTATGTTGGCCGGAGACGCTCTCCGGCCAACAGTGCATCCACACAACACTTATGCCAGCAAAACTTGTGTCACTCGGGGGTGTTTCCCCCCCCCCCCACTCCTGAGTGACAAAAGTTTTGCCGACATAAGTGCTAGTGTAGACAAAGCCTAAAGCACTGGACCCACCTGGCTCTGAACCCTGTGCCCAATCACGGAAGCTAAAAGGAACATTTTGGTGTAGAACACTTTTACCAGATCCTGCATTTGATTAACATTTAAAAATTTGGTCTGAGATTGCTTTGGTGCAATGCAGGAGCCTTTTTTCCCCCCCTCTGATTTTTGTTCTATTTTGTTGTGTGCACACACACTTTCTTATTTTTAAATAGACCAGAAGAACATCCCACAAAATATATGGTCATAGCAATTCTTGAACAACATACTAATTATCTGTAGAGTCTGTTTAATTCCACAGACACATGCTATGTAAGAGGTTTGTGACCAAATATCTGATCTAATACGTGCCACTAATTAACAGTCACTACATGTGTATTGTATTTGTGGTTTTTCAGGAAATGAGGCAAACAACCCCTCTTCCCTACTATTTCAAGAGTTGGAAACAGAATTAATTTTTATGTAGTCATGATAGTCAAGGTTGTTTTTAAAAAAGGTTATAAAATGCCATTGTTTTCAAGGTAATTAGCCTTCTGTTAAGAGCACTATATTAGGAAAGTCTTACGCTAGTAGTACTTTAAAATCAACCCTCATTTATATTTTACTATAAAATTTTAAATAAAAAAGCAGCTTGTTTGCCAGGCTGTGCTACTGAGCAAATAATTTGTAAAGTGCTAGCATTAAGTCATCCTCACAATACCCCTGTAAATTGTAAGATGGAGTTCATACTAATGCACAGACTGAGGAAAAAAGGAAACATGACTGCAGACGAGTCCTGAAACCTCCTGCAAGGTGTCAAGTATTCTAGGTTCCTTGAAATTTAGCCTTCCTCAAAAGGATGAGCTGATACACTTCAAAGAACACTTCATGCTCACAAGTCAACTTCCTGGCCCATCACAGGTCAATATCTACATTAAATTCATCAACATGGATGAACTTCTTGAGAATGAAGAACAGTTTACTCAGCCAGCCAGCTCAGTAAATATGGAACTCCCTTGGTCAATTTAAATTCTTCTGGAAGGATCTTGCCACATCCAGGACAACATGAAAATGTAAAGCCTGTCTTTTCTTTTTTAAACGGAGGTGAAAAATAGAGTTCCTGAAACCACTAATATGCTCAAGTGGAAGGGAACAAAGCCAATCTCTGCACACGATAAAAAGACAGTTACCACCTTATAGGATCAGGCCCTTAAGCTGACTATCCAGTTTTACAATCAAATATACAAGACTTTTCACTTAGTTAGAAGAGATTCTTTTATAGGAAATACTGAACTGTCAGGAAGAAATAAACACTGACAAATTTGACTCAGATGAAAAATTTTAGCCACCTACAGAAAGTTTGGGTGATGGAGTCAAGGTGTCCTGTGAAAGATTCTCAGGACAAGTTCTTTCTGGAGTCCCACCATGTGGTTTTGAACTGGAGGACAGGATATCTTGCAGTGGCAAGAGCATTTCTTCTTCTTCTTCGCTGTCTAAATTGCAATCAAAACTCTCATCGTCGCTATCAGAACTGTTGCTTAAATTTCCATTCAACACAGAAGTTATGCTGGAGTTTGCAACGTTTGACTCATTTGAAAGCTGAGAAGAGTTAGGGCTTTTTGCTGAACATCCATGTTCAAAAGACAGTGATCGTGCAACAACTTTGCCAGTCTTTACTGATAATACAGGCTTCTCAAAGGTGTCCACTGAAGGCAAGTCAGAATTATCTTTTGAAGTCCTGACAGTGCTCTCTTTTGATTTAGTATAATTCTTGTGAGAATCTGAGAAAAGCTGTATATTATCAGCTTCACAAAGGACAGGTTCAGTCTGTCTTGCTCTGTCTTGCTCTTTCTTCATTTCCAAAACCTGAGATGAACTAGCACTTTGAACACGAGCAGAAGAATGTAGGCATTTCATTTCTTCTGTACACGCTGTGTTTGACTGAGTTTTAGTTAATTCATGGAGATAAGTCTTTACAGTAGTTTTGTCCTGAGAAAAAGATGGTGACTTTTCTAAGAGGAAATGTGAGGGGATTACTTGCAACTGATTTTCTTTGGTATCTGCAACATAGATTTGGTCATTTTTATTATTAGCACAGTGTCCAAAATATAAAGATGACAAACCCATATATGAGGAATTATCTTTTTCCTTTTTGTGGTTTATGTCAAAATATTCCACTGAAAGAGGCAAGTCTTCACTATGTGACATAGCAGCATCCTCTAGTTGCAGAACACCATTGCCTGGAGACTTTAGTACAATATGTTTTATGTATTCAGACTTTCTATTTTTGCATTTTTCAGATGACCTGCTGATAAGAGGTTCATTCAAACTTTGTTCCACAGGTTTTCCTGAACTTTTCAAATCCATATTCACAGATCTCCTTTTTCTTTTTCCAGTAAAGTCTTTTGGTTTCAATAGTCCTGAAGAAATTTTTGAGGTAAGGGGAAATATGGAAAAGCCAGTTCTTTCCATCATATTAACAGCCTTTGCAGATGACCATCTTGGTAGGGCTGGAGAAGAAACTTCAGGTTTTGAAACCTGCTTTGATTGAAAAGACTCATCTGTGGGAAAAGTTTAAGAAAAAATTAAACACTGAAACTTTTACAAAGGAATCACTTGAAACAGTGTCACAACAGTACTTTTTTAAAAAGGAATAAAACAACTGTTAGTTTCTCACTAATGACATGACTGACAAAATCTTTGAGCAGAAACAGCAACTCTCTCACTTAATTCACAGTATTAATGCTCAGATTAGACATCTTTAATTGAGATTATACGTGTGCATTACTAGTAACTAATCTGGCCATGAAATAAGAACAGTTTACTTTAAAAAAGGAGCTCAGTATCCTATTGGGGCATCTGCTCCACATGGTAGAACTAAAATATGTTGGGACTGATAGCAGCCAGATTAAGGGAGGAGGTATCATGTCTGAGAACAGAGGAAAGTTTCCATAGTCTGAAGTAGTTTATTTGAAATACCATTATTTATTTATATCTGGGCTTCTGAAAACTGATTTTGAAAACAAAAGAATTAAAAGTATGACAGTAACTAACAGAGTTAACAGATTCCTTCCCTTTTCGGATAAAGTTTCTCTTAAAATATAGGTACTTATCTAGAATTAGACCAGGACCCAGAGGATGTCTAATTAGATATTATCACATCGGACAGACTTGGCGAGGAGGGATTAGAAAATGCTACCATACCTAACTACAGCTATTTGCGGATAACCTCATCAATGACCAACTTAAAAAGTGACCCAAGGATGTCTTCTTCTAAAGCTACGTTTGAAAAATCACCTGAAACTCAGATCTGGACAGAAACACTAGTATTTTGTGAATTGGCACTCTAATATGCACCGTGTATTTCACTGTATTTTGATATTTAGCAAACAGATATAATCAATATCTGACATTGTCAACTATCTTTTTTAAAAAAATCCCAGATTTATACTTCACTAAAAATGAACATAAAATTAGATTAAGTGAAATGATTTATGCACAAAGTGAACCAAATTCTGCTCTTATTTATTCTAATAGGGGTGTTGGACTAGATGACCTCCTGAGGTCCCGTCCAACACTAATCTTCTATGATTCTATGTAAACTCAAAATAACTCCACTAATTTCAATGGAATTACCAAGATTTACTGATTTGGTTTAATCGTGTTTTTTAATTCAGTTTATGCAACTTCTACATACTGAATACCACAAAATTATGGTTTAAAAGGAAAGCAACATATTAAAGTAAAACCATTATTATTATTATTTTAAAGATGAAAGACAAAAATTGTTAAACTACAACAGTAAGGGTGGAATTTCTAAATTATAGTCTTGAATCAATATTGGGATTTCTATGTTTAAAACTTTTAGATAAGCACCGTGATGACCGCTGATAAAAGCTCAAAATGTTCTGTCTTTAGGCTTCCCTATACTCAAAAAATAAGCTTACCTGTGTAGTAAGAATTCACACTTTGATATAAAAAGATTAAGCATACCTACTTTTCCAAACTGATAAAGGTCATTTCTGCAATATCAGAGCCTGATTTAATTATATACTAGAGAGAAACAAAGTGGGTGAGGTAATAACTTTTATTGGACCAACTTCAGTTGGTGAGAGAGACCAGCGTTCCAGCTTACAAAGAGCCCTCATCTTTCTAATATCCTGGGACCAACACGGCAACAGCACCACTTAATTGTATGCTGTATTTTAATATTTTCAACAGCTCCAAATCATTTTTAAACTTTGCCACAACAGACCAAAGCAGAAATCATGTTGAAATGGTTAGGTTTGTTTAAATCAACATTACTTTAAAAACACAGTGTATTTGTGGTAAAGTTTCAGGCTTGGTTTCTTAGTTACTGATGAGCCTCTATGAAATTATGAGTCTCAATTCAGCTCCATGCACATACAAAGTCTCCAAACATCAAAAGGCATCTAGCCATTACTAAATGACAATCAATCATTAAAATGAGAACCTGTTTGTTCCAACTAATTCTACATCATTAGCACTGTTTTTACCTAAGGCAGTTTCCCATGAAGCAGAGCTTGATCTTTTTCTTAAGAGACATCCATTGCCCTGTTAACAAGATGGGGGGGAAAAAAAGTTACTTGTTTGAGCTTAACAGTGTTTTTAAACAGGGTTTGCCAGGTAGATTAAATAAATTCCATATTCAATTTTAGAAAAAATACCAATGCCATTTCTATTTATTTAATAGTACTTTTTATTTCTCTTGGCTGTATGGTTCACATCTAAAAGAATTTACGCCTTAATTTCAAAGTTCTAAATACCTAAAAAATGGCATACAGGGAGAGAGGAGCATTGCTTCACGTAAAATTACCTTGTCAAAATAAAAGCTTATTTTTTAATAAAATGTCATCAGTGTACATCAGTGTATTTTATATAGTATTTTATACTATTTTTGCATACTTGTACTGGTTTGCAGCATTGGTACATCTGCCTTTATATTTAGGTTTTCTACTGGGAGGGGGACTGCAATTTCCATCAAAGCACTGTGTCTGCACTGAAACTAGAGAATAAAAGCAGACCACTGCTTCCAGGATGACAGCCAATGCCCCTGCCTATTGCTCGATGTTTATAACTTAAGGTTATGAATTATCAGATGGGTCCTCAAGGTTTGTGTATAAGAGTAAATTTATATCTGGCTTGGTAGTCTTCTGAGCAGGCAGCTTTTAAGCTAGTTATTTCTGACTAACCTAAAAATAGCCATTAGTCAGTTTATCAATATTTTGCATAAAAATTACATGGAGAAGAGCAAAAGGCAGTACTATGTATTATATTCTTTATATAATCACATTCACCTAAAATATTGGTCAGAGATTTGGCCCTTATTGACACTTGCAGACATACCTGATTTGATATACTTGTTCCTGAGAATGCCTTTACTGGGCTGAAGGGCTGCAGTTTAGATTGTTCTATTCTTTGTCTCTTCTGCTCTCTTTCTCTGCAGTAAGTTTCTAGTGATAACCGAAATTGAGATTCAACAGAGCTGTGCTGGAGCTTTGGGGAATGCCCTGCTTTTTGGCACACAGGGTTAGTGTTCACATTACCATTACTTCTGGCATAGTTTAAGATGTCAGCTTCTGATGATGAAACCCATTTGCTGGAGTCTGAACTGGTCTCCTCTAGATCCATACACTCAATCTGCTGTTCCCTACCATTTTCATAAAACAATGGTGTTCTTGTTTTAATTGGACACTTCTCATTCCTCCCAGGTTCTCTTTTACTTGTCTTATCCTTTTTTGTCAAGGAATAGTTGGGGGATCCTGCAGACATAGGGAGCTTTTGAACCACAACTTTCGGATACTTTGTGCTTAGCGCCATGCATGCTCTGTTGTTTTCTAAAACATTTGGACTGTCCTTTTTCTCTCTCTTAGTTCCTCTTAATAAGTCATCTATTATAGGACTCTTGTTTGCTGGTTGAACTGGAATCTTTTGCCTTCTAGTTTTCTTCTGAGAGGATATTTTCTTTTCAAATCGTTCTGTACATATGACCGATAATCCAACATCTCCATTTTTTACATTTCTTTTGTCCGGAGAACACAATACAAGTCTGTCTTTATAACCAAATTTAAAGAGATACAAAATATAAAAATTAATTATGCATAATTTAGTTACCACATTATTACAAAAGAGGAATAAAGAAGCTTTTAGACACAAAATATGAAGTAACAATATAGAACCTAAAGTCAAATAAAGATAAGGTATGTCTATACTGCAAAAATGGGTGTGTCCTTAAATCACATTACCTAACCCAAGTTAGCTAATCCAAATTAAAAACTAATTTTGATTAGCATCTTGAATTCAACGCCATGCTCCCACAGAGATTTTAACTCAAGCTGCTAACTAGAGTTAAAAACTGAGTTGCTTTGTTTTTACTGCCAGTTTAGTTAACCCAAATTAAGAACACACTTTTCTCCCCACAGCACAAACATACCCATAGACTCCATATCTTCCTCTCTTACCAGCCAAACAGACTTTTCTATTAAGTAACTCAATGTTCACTTGCACTATGTAAATCAGTGGTTCTCAACTAGGGGTAGGTGTACTGTACTTCCAGGTGGTACATCAACTCATCTAGATATTTACCTAGTTTTACAACAGACTACATAAAAAGCACTAGCAAAGTAAATACAAACTACAATTTCATACAGACAACGACTTGTTTATACTGAAATGTAAGTACAATATTTATATTCCAATTGACTTTTTATAATTCTATGGTAAAAATGAGAAAGTAAGCAATTTTTCAGTAACAGTGTGCTGTGACACCTGTATTTTTATGTCTGATTTTGTAAACAAGCAGTTTTTAAGTGAAGTGAAACACAAGACAACTCAGACTCCTGAAAAGGGTACAATAGTCTGGAAAGGTTCAGCGCCACTGAATTTCAAACAGTATTTTCATGCCCATAACATAAAAATGATAAATTATGCCATAGACAGACTGTGGATAGTAACCCAATCTTAATCATGCTCAGTGGAAAGGAAATGTTTAACTTGCATTTATTACCCTGCTAGAATTCATGCAGGGTTATATCTGACCTATTTGATCTAGGGATGTAAAACAAACGGTTAAACGGTAAGTGCTAGTCTTACGGTTTACAAATTGCATCAGCCCTTTGCTACATGAGCGGGGGAGGCTGTGCACCTGGAGGGTGAGTGGGGATGGGGAGTTGCAGGAAGGGGGGATGGGATGTGCTCACGCACATGTAGGGCAGAAATCTGGCAGCATAGGGGTTTGGTGCCACCAGCAGCGCCCACTTGAGCAGCAGGTAAGCCAGGTGGCAGCAGCTGAGATGGGGCAGGGCCAGGAGCGCAGTGGAGGGTGGGCAGGGCAGAGGTGCTTTACTGCCCCCTCCTGTAGGCTGAGGGGCAGCGGGGCCCCTCTGGGGTGATTGGAGGGGCCAGGGCCCTGCACGGTGGCAGGGCCGAGATGCAGCAGGATGGCCCCCATCCAGGCCCCACTGGGACTCCCTAGGGATGTAAAATATTATAATCGGTTAAACGTTTAACCAACAATTTTAATCGTTTAAACAGTTTTGTTAAACGATATTTTACATCACTAATTTGATCACCAACATTTATTACACATCTGGTTATATGGTCTTCTATAGATTACAAGTTTCACAACTGGAAATAAGTTGTTAGATTTCTGCAGATGTATAATTTAAGAAAACTCACGCACAAAGATCTTTCATAATGATCATCTTACCTTGTTTTGGAGCTGGTCTGAAGAAGTCTGTAATAGACTGATTTCTGAAAAGGAAAAGTACAGTTTTCATGATACTAGTGCTGTCATAAAAAAAATAAAACTGAAATCCTGTAATATTTTACTTGTTACAGAAAACTTCATGTTCCCATAGCGCTCTGTCCAACACAAAGCCTTGAGAAACAACAAGCGTATGACAGAATTCCTTTTCCCACTCCAAATGGTGTGAGAAACTATAAATAAAGTACTAAGTTGTTATTTTTAAGGGTGGGATTTTCAAAGCTGGCTAGGGGATTTAGCCACACAGCTTCCATTACTTTCGATTGAACCTGTGTGGCTAAATCCCCCCCAATCGACTTTGGAAATATCAACCAACCAGTTGATCAAGCTCTGGATATTGGTACACAGCTTTAAAACATCCCTGACTTACAACTACACCCTCCTTCTCTCTGGAGGCATTGCCTTCTTTCTTTGTTATCCAAGGAACCGTCGTGCCCCTGTTTGAATCCCTCCACTGACTCCACTCTTCCAACACATCAATTTCAAGCTTCTTGTCCTACCATTCAACACCTTTGCAATTCTGCTTCTCCCTACTCCTCTCTTATTGAGTATAACTACACTCAATTTACTCCTTAAGTCTAGCACAAGCTAGAACAGCCACACTGCAAAGTAACACAAGAGATGTTGTAATGCCCTATCTCCACTGTTACAATGATCAACACCTCCCACCCACACACCTTTCAAGATCCCTGGGTCCTACACATGCCTACCATAACATCCAGTGCACTAAATGCCCTAACAGCAATACATAGGTGAAACCAGACAATCACTAAACTCTCAAACTAACTCTCATAAGAAAAATGATACGAGACAAAAACCACCACATCACCTGGGGGTGAACACTTTGCACAAAGCCATCACTCTCTCTCTGAACCTACAAGTTCTAATCCTCAAAGGAAATCAGCACAACACTTTCAAAAAAAAAAAAAAGCCTGAGAGCTTAAATTCATAGTTTTGCTAGGCACTAAAAATCATGCACTAAATAGACGCTAGATTTATTGCTTAGTACAACAACCTATAACCCACTAACACCACCTCCTCCCTGGTCCCCCAGCTACTTCCCCTCCTGCCCCCAATTCCCATTCCTTTCCTTCCAATGACTGGAGGTGTGTTAATGGGCCACTTCACTTTTAATGGTAAATGCATTAGTTACTTGTGCTAAATAATCTGTTTCATCTTGTATTTAGCTTAGACACTCTGAAGCCAGGTCTACATTACAGACTTTTGTCGGAATAATTACATTGCTTGGGGTGTGAAAAATCCATACTGCTGAACGATGTAGTTATACGGACCTTAACCTGCTGTGAATACAGCACTATGGCAATGGGAAAGCTTCTCCTGTTGATGTAGCTACTGCCCCTTGAGGAGATTCATCTTCACCTAAGCACTGCGGCAGCGTAACTCAGAATTTAAGGCTGAAGGGACCACCATGATCATCTAGTCTTACCTCCCGCACAATGAGGGCCACAGAACCTCACCCACCCACTCCTGTTATAAACCCATAACCTCTGGATGAGCTACTGATGTCCTCAACCCATGATTTAAAGACTTCAAATTACAGAGAATCAACCATTTACACTAGTTTAAACCTGCAAATGACCCACCGGTCCTGCAAGTGACTTGCAAGTGACCCCATGCTGCAGAGAAAGGCAAAAACCCACCAGGATCTCTGCCAATGTGACCCAATGGAAAATTCCTTCCTGACCCCAAATATGGCCACCAGTTAGACCCCGAGCATGTGGGCAGGACCCACCAGCCAGACACCTAGGAAAGAATTCTCTGTTCTAACTCAGAGCCCTCCCCATTTAGTGCCCCATCACCGGCCATTGGAGGTATCTGCTGCTAGCAGTCACAGATCGGCTTCATGCTATTGTAGGCAGTCTCACCATATCATCCCCTTCATAAAACTTATCAAGATCAATCTTGAAGCCAGTTTGCTTTTTAGCCCCCACTGCTCCCCTTACAAGGCTGTTCCCAGAACTTTACTCCTCTGATGCTAAAAACCTTTATGTAATTTCAAGACTAAACTTGTTGATGCCCAGTTTATATCTATTTGTTCTTGTGCCCACATTGGCACTTATAACTCTTTCCCTCCCTGGTATTTATGGAGAGTAAACGTACCTCCCCTCAGCCTTCTTTTGACTAGGCTAAATCAAGCCAAGCTTTTTGCATCTCCTCTCATCAGGCAGGTTTTCCATTCCTCAGTTCATCCCAGTAGCCTTTCTCTGCACCTCTTCCACTTTGAATTAATCTTTCTTAAACATGGGAGTTCAGAACTGCATACGGTATTCCAGATGAGCTCTCACTAGTACCTTGTATAATGGTACTAACACTTTCCTGGCTCTACTGGAAATACCTCACTTGCTACACTGCAGGACTGCATTAGCTTTTTTTACGGCCGCATCACATTGGCAGCTTATAGCCATCCTGTGATCAACCAATACACACAGATCTCTCTCCTCCTCTGTCTCTTCCAAATGATAGGTACCCAACTTATAGCAAAAATTCTTGTTAGTGCATGACCTTGCACTCTGCACTATTAAAGTTCATCCCATTTCTATTACTCCACTTTTCAAGGTCCTCCAGATCATCTTATACGATATTCTGGTCCTCCTTCATATTGGTTATACCTCCTAACTTTGTGTCATTTGCAAATTTTATTAGCACACTTCCACTTTTTGTGCCAAGGTCATTAATAAAAATATTAAATAAGATTGGTCCAAGACCAATCTCTGAAGAACTCCACTAGTAACCTCCCTCCAGCTTGACAGTTCACCATTCATCACGGCCCGTTGTAGCCTCCCCTTTAACCAGTTCCTTATCTACCTTTCAATTTCCATATTAATCCCCATTTTCTCCAACATAACTAACAATTTCCCCTGTGGAACTGTGGCAGATGCAGCATTTTAAGGTTAAACCTGCCCAGAGGGCTTGTCTTCACATACAGCACTACACCAGCACAGCTGCATTGCTATAGCACTTTAGTGAAGAGGTTACTACACCAACAGGAGAGCTTCTCCCATCAGTGGTTAATCCACCTCTGAGACATGCTACTGTAATACAAATAATACTAGCATTTTATGAGTTTAACAGTGCAGTATATTAAAATTACATTAAAAATGAGTTTAAAAAATTAAGGTTGCAAAGTCAAGCACTCAGAAGTTAAGAAATTCTACTTGCTCTATCCCTTCCCCTGTCTTGCCTCTCTACAACACTCACCTTCTCCCTAGCCCCAGACAGATGTTTCTCATCTTCTCTCCTCCTCCAAACCCTCCACTTCCCCAATGACTCCATCATATCTCCTGATCTCCCTTGCACCCATTCCCATTCTTTCCCTTCCTCTTCTCCTTAACCTCTTGCTCTCCTCCGGCTCTCTTTCTCCTCACCGTACTAACATGCTTTGATCTTCCCCATCTCAAAAAAGTCATCCTTGACCCATCTCCTGTTCATCTCAAAGCTCATCGAACATGCGGTTTAGTCACTGCTTGGACTGTATCCAATTCCATCCGAGGCCCTTTCATCTCAGCTTCCATATCTTGCACTCCACTGAATCTGCTGTTCGTCAAAGTCTCTAGTGACCTCCTCTTAGCCAAATCTCAGAACCCGTTCTCCAGCCTCATCCTTCTGGACTTGTCATCTTAATTTGACACGCAACCATGCTCTTCCTCCCTTGGCTTCCATAGCTCTGCCCTATGCTGATTCTCTCCCTACCTCTCTAACTGCTCTTTCAGTGTCTCCTTTAGACTAGGAGATGTCTCTGTCTGAACCATGTGCTTCTCTACACCTGTTGGCTTTCCCCAAACCCTTAGTTTAAAAACCCCTCTATGACATTTTTAATTTTACATGGCAGCAGTCTGGTTCCCATTTTGATTTAGGTGGAGCCTATCCTTCCAATATAGTCTCCTCCTTTCCCAAAAGATTCCCCAGTTCCTAAATAAACCTAAAACCCTCCTTCCTACACCATCATCTCATCCACACATTGAGACCATGCAGTTCTACTGGTCTTCCTGGCCCCACGTGTGGACTTGGAAGCATTTCAGAGGACCATGGAAGTCCTCCATTTTAATCTCTTACCTAGTAGCCTAAATGTCACCTCCAGGATCTATTTTCTACCTTTCCCTATGTCACCGGTACCTACATGTACCACAACCACTGGCTCCTCCTCCAGCACTGCACATAAGTCAATCTAGATGTCCCGAGAGGTCCGCAACCTTCACACCCAGCAGGCTACTCATGATATGGTTCTCCCAGTCATCATCAACCCATCTATAGTTTTAATAATCAAAGACTCTTAATTTAGAGCTCTTAATTTAATTTTCATAGGCACAGCACAAGATACATTCCCAAAACCAGGGCCAACCACCACATTTGAAGTCCCTGCTCCAAAACATGAAGGCGCTAACACTAAAATATTCTCATAACTAGTTAATTAAAATGGGGGGGGGGAAGAGTTTTTCTTCTAGCCTCATTCTCAGAAACAGCTAAGCCATTTATTATGTGGAAACTTACAACCACCACCACTCAGCCAGAGGCAGACATCAGCATGAAAAATTTCAGCACAACAGCTGAAGTTTGCCAGAGTCATAAGCAACTGAAAACACAGTCTTATAATGGGAAGCATAGAGCAACCTTAATTACAGAAATCACTATGTGCAGCATCTATAGTACATGATTAAATTGCTGCCAAGTATACACTATACATTTCCAACAAGCTATAGCGTCAAAGCTAGTGCTGTTATTTCAACCTCAACTACCATTCAACCTTCAACTACCTGAAAGAGGGTTCCAGGGTAGATGGAGCTAGGCTGTTCTCAGTGGTGGCAAAAAAGAGCAATGGTCTCCAGTGGGGAGGTCTAGGTTGGATATTTGGAAAACTTTTTCACTAGGAGGGTGGTGAAGCACTGGAATGGGTTACTCAGGGAGGTGGTGGATTCTCCATCCTTATAGGTTTTTAAGGCCCGGCTTGACAAAGTCCTGGCTGGGATGATTTAGTTGGGGTTGGTCCTCCTGAGGTCCCTTCCAACACTAATCTTCTGTGATTCTCTGATTCTCAGACAATAGAGTATATGACATACTTCAGATAAAGGCAAAGACAACCAACGCAGTGGGGATAAAGACCTAAAGGATTCATAGGTTTTTATGTATTTGTAGAAGCAGTACATTTTTGCCTTTTAAAAAAAATTGAATACACAGGTCATCAGCCTTAGAAGATGGAGGGCTGGAGAACTAGTGAAGAGACAACAGTTACTGTCACAACAGTTAAAAGAATGAAAGGTAAGTAAATCGAGAAGGGAAAGATTTTCAGTCAGATTTAAATTTTTTTTGTCAACACCTACTTCAAATTTATGTTGGGGGGGGGGGGGGGAATCCTTTACTAAATATTCTACAACCCCCTCTTTCAATGAATGTGCAAGTACACAATACATCTGAGGCCACAAAAATGTTTGGGGGGAGGGGACCACACACACAACTGGGATGATCTTATTCAACATTCCTGATAATAAGACAAGAATCAAACAACATCTTTCAATTTAAAAAAAAACCAACCCCCACCCACCACACTTTTCAGGCCTTCTTTGTATCTCATAAACAGGAAATAATGGTGCACAGCCATTTTTAATAAAAGTTCTTTATAAAGGACTTCTAACCACCAATACTAATCTATTTAATAACCTAAAAACATAAGGACCAACAGCCCTTCCAAAATGTTTATTATCTATCTCTCTCTTATTAAGAGCCAGGCAGATCCATGTTTAACCTTTAAAGAAATCTAAATAGCACCAATATTGTTAGTCCATCAAAGCACAGTTACACAAAATGGGAGCATGGTACAAAACATATCTGCCCTCTGCCATAATGGGCCATCTCAAATTGATATATCTCTTAGCAGACGTGACTTTGTTTTGTGCTTCTGGAAGCTTTTTGACATCTACCATCTCATGATCTTTTCAAAGTCTGCAAAGTAACAAGATGCAAGCTGGCCAATGCACATTTTCAAAACTACCACTTTCATCTGAACACTTCACAAAAACACAAAAGCCACAAAGATCAGTTTCACTGTCCCAAACAGGAAATCCTACCGGGAGGGAAATAAAACCACACCTGCTTCCCCTCCAGAACAGGGGATATTAAGATGGAGGAAAAACAAAAGAAGGTGCTACTGAACAGATAGACAGAAGCTTGCAGACTAGAGCATTCTCCATCATGGAGGAGAAAGCCTCCTGTCACATACAGGACATTTTGGATAGCACTGACTAAGTTATCAGCAGAATTCAGCTGATTGCAAGCAGCTGGAGAGATGCACCCAGCTGGTGTATAATTTTGTCATTTGGTGCCACCCTCACACTCTGCTTTGACTTCAATATCATGTGCTGGTAGGAGGCATATCTGGGGCGGGCCAGTTAGAGTTAAAAACAAACAGAAGTGACTTCTTTTGATCAGCTCTGTTAGGACCAGCTCTCTCAATCAGCTACCAATCTTGCTGGACTCAGAACAGAGCAGCACCTGTTGAGAGCAGCATCCTGGGCACACAAGGGCAGGCCTCCAGCATGACTGACTCGCTGAATTGGTACCTTTTGGGTCAGCCGAAAGAGAGAGAGACTTGCCCAGCAGCCACCACCCCGTGTTCTCAGACCCACCGGCCGGGCACCGAGCGACAGCACAGGGCGAGCGAGCCAGGGCCTACACCCTCAGCAGAGGGGCGAGACCCACGTGCCGGTGATCAAGGAGCAGGACCCCCTCGACGCTTCACCTCGCGGCGAGAAAACCGACAGCGGCAACACCCCCGTGAGGCCAGGCCTTGCATAAGCGACGACTCCCAGCGCTCCGGCCTGAGCAGCGCACGGCCGCTTGCGGCGAGGGCCGGGCCAAGCCCCGCCGGCATCTGGGCTGGTGTGGGGCCGTGTCTCGCGTGGGTGGAGACCGGGCGGGGCGGAAGCACAGTCAATTTCCCCTCCGTGGGGGGCACCTGCAGGTGTGCCGGTGGGGGACTCCCCCCCTACACCCAGACCCAGAGACGGCAGCGGCACGGGCGGGGTGCTGCGGTCTCCCTGCGCGGATGGGTGGGGGAGGTGCTGCTGCGGTCTCTGAGGGGAGACACCCTCCCCCACCAGGAGGGGGCAGGGCAAACGGCGCGCTGCAGCCGCGGTCTCCGGGGTGGGGGGAGCCGCTGGGCGCGGCAGTCTCTCCCCTGCAGGGAGCGGGCCGGGGGCGGGGGGGGGAGCAAGGACACCGCCGCCCCGCCCCGGAGCCATCTTCCTGCCCGCCGTTACCTGCCGTCTCGGGCGCTCTCTCGCCCCGCGGCCGCCGACTTAAAATGGCGGCCGGGCGAGCCCGCGGCCGCGCCCTGCGCGGAGGAGCCGGCGCTGAGGTGCCGGGTCATGTCTCCGGCTGCACGGAGGGCTCCGGCTCCCGCTCCCGCCTCCGCGGCCAAGCCTCGCGCGCCGCCGCCGAGAGACTAAACGGGCGGATTAGCCCCGCCCCCTTCCCTTCGGCCTCTACGCGCGGTGGGGGAGGGTCACCGCTCTTCCCCCCCCCCGCTTCGGCCTGCGGACCTCTGATTGGCTGCGCAGGCGAAGCGCTAACTCTCCCATTGGCTCCCATGCGGCACAAGAGAGCGAGCGTCCCTCTGATTGGCTGCAAGGCTGTTATGGGGTGGAGGGGAGCTCCCCCCTTCCCAGTCCCTACCCGGCTCCGCCTCTCGTCGGCAGGGGAGAGGCGGGGCGGGGCGAGGCGAGGAAGTCGTTTCTCCTTCGGCGCCCTCACCACGTGCCACATCCCTCTTCTCCGATTGGTCCATGCACGGAGCGCGCGCGCGAAGGGCGGGCGAGAAAGGTTCGCCCTCGCTTTATGCTGCGCGCGCTCAGCTTATTCCTCTCATCCTCCCCAAGGCGCTGGACGGGCGCGAGGCGCCCTGTGTGAGGGGGAGTCTAAACCGCCTGCCCCGAGCCTGGGCGCTGCTGGGGGACCTGCCCTGTCTGCCCCTGCGTAAGCCAGCCCCCTGCCCCGTTCAGCTGGGGGCCAGTCAGCACCCCCCACCCAGGCTGGTGTCGAGGGGCCCAGTGCTCCTTGCCCCATCCCATGAGCAGCCTCCTTGCCTCCCACCGTGGCCCAGCACCTCACCCAGACGCCCGCCCCGATCTCCATCTAGGGCTGCCAGCAAATGTCAACAGAAGCAGCTCAGTGCCCCCAGTTGCCGCAGGAGGACAGCGTAGGGGGGTTTCCTAGTGCAAACCAGGCTCCTGTGAGCAATGGTCTTTGAGCACACGGGCTGTACTGACCCCACCTGAAGAGGGGTTGAGGTGGTCAGCCAAGAGTGCGAAGCCCATGCCTGCCTCTTTAAGGCACTTGTACGGTTCCCACTACCATGATAGCGGGGTGTTTTTGATGCTGGTCTCCTCACACTCTGATGCGTTTATTCTCACGGAGTCACAACACCCTTTTACGGTAGAGACGTGCTATTATCCCTGTGGAAAATGGAGTAAGTGACTTGCCCAAGGTCACAGACGAACCTTGACTCAAACCCAGCTCTCCTAACTCCCAGAGGAGCGCCCAGCCATTGGACCAGCTTTTCCTCCCAGGTTACCCTCATCTGAAACACGCTGCGCCTTTCTATGCAAAGGGTGTACACTAGTCTAATTTGCTGAGTAACGAAACCCCAATGGTTGCACGTGAGGCAGAGCCCAGGCATCGACAAAGACCTCAAGCCTTGGACAAAAACTCAGATAAATCAACAGAGTAACAGCAAGCTATAGAACCAACTAAATATGGCAGTACTGTAATTAGGCTTAAGGAAGCTCAGGTGCTGTCTGTAACATTCCTCTAGACAAGTTTATTTACTACATAATCTCTCTCTAAAAATTGCCAATAAAATAGTCTTAAGACAAAATGAATTAAGTCTCGGTATGTGTAATTGTGACAGTCAGCAGGAGGCTGAACACTGCCCTTGAGGGCTGGCAAAACCAGGAGCAAGTAGTCACACTGAATATAAAGATTATTGTGCAAAAGAGGTTGTGATTTCTCCCCTCAGAACATTGCCATGGAAAGGAAACTGGGGCAAGTTACACTTTATGTTGAAATTATTTTTTTCATGCAGGATTTTGCCTAATGAAGTGCCAGAAGTGTTTAGCCTATAACACCCAAGACTTTTCGGTGGGACAAATCACCGATGGCAAACCTCACTGAACAAGTGGTCAGTGGTGTTTGAAGGGTGCTCAAAAACTCTAGAACACTAAAGCGGATTCGTATATATCCCCTTTTTGAAAGACGGCGAATGACGTTGGAAAGGAGACACACACACAAAAAAAGAGTTTTATGATATGAAAGATTCTATTAATACCACAAACAAAGAAACATTAAGCATTCGCCCCGACCAGAGGTGCGAGCATCTAAGGGTTACTTAAAGTTCTTTTACTTAGAGTGTGATGGAGCAGAAATAAACTTGGCAAACTAGCGGAAAAAACTTGGCAAACTATTCAGATTCTTAACCATTTAGTAGTTTTTATTTATCAACTCACTAGTACAAGTAATAACTTTTTCTTTTACTGATTCACTTTTATATAAGTACAAACAACAACAATTAATTACAATGATTGCAATTTAAGGCAGAAAACTTACACCCAAGTCTTTCGAGAGTTACAAGAACTCCCGCGGCAATTTGCTCTTTTGGGACAAATCGAAGGGTGCCTGCAAATGAGACTAACACCCGAGTCTTTCGAAGGTTTTAGCCTTCGCGGCGAGTCTTAAGACTCGAAGGGTGCCCGCTAGATGTTACCACAAATTGTCTTCTCTAATTCGTTTAGAAATTCTTAACGCACAAATGAAACTTAAGAAACAACTACAAAAAGCACACACAAAAAGCAATTATTCCAACAGTTATAGCCACAATCACTCCTGGAATACAAGTAGAATCATTGCTAATTTTACATTTACATTCACTACTCACCACATGTAGAGATGAACTCAGTAGCAGTAAAGATAACAAATATTTCATGACCCGATCTTTCTTATTTAGCGCTAATTTTCGTCCAGGTGGAACCTCTATCGTATTCACACCCAGGTTATCATCCACGGGACAAGTCCCAACAGGTTATCGGCTCAGTTACCTGACTATTCTAATGCGATGTCGAGGCGACGAGCCAGAGAGAGGCGTGACGGTTGACCGGATCCTCTATGCAGTGCGATTCTGGTGCACCCCTTTCTTGATGTATGGCTCTCTGGTTTGGGCTTGCCTGACAGCCCCTTTTTATCTCTACTCTGGCCTATACGCCTGACAAGCCACTTATGGACATTTTTTACATCATTTTGTCGGTCCCTTCTTGGGGAGTCCCCAGGCCAGAAGGTCGTCCTTGACCGGGTGTAACTTGTCAAATAAAAGTTGCAGTGACTGCAAACTTCCAAATTTGGGCCAGGAACTGCTGTGCTCGCAAGTTCCCCTTATTCCAAATTCAACTGGTCACTTTTCGGTCAGGGTTTTTTGCTGCCCCTGAGTTTCTCTCCCCAGGTGGCTTACAACTCCGACCTCCTTATCTATTACACAAGATTAACAACTTCCCCTTATCTATTACAAAAATAACTAGGAACAATTATAAGGACAAATGGCTACAAAACAACTTGAAGCACAATTAACAATCTTCAATGGATTTTTCTATTCATCACATAAAATTTTCCATTGCAAAACATGTTTAACAGATACTTCTTCGCCTATAAATCAATTACTTGTCTCTTTCTCAACATGGACTCGGGGCACACACACAATACAATGATTTTAACCCGTTACAACACCTAAAAAATACTATCTTTAAAAAGTTAGCCACCACCAAGACACACAGCATAAAGATTGAGGTTTGACAAAACAGGAGGTAAGCCAAGCATTAACATAGCAGCCAAAGCAAGAACTGCTGCACTGGGGGTGAGGGGATAAAATGGGAATCTCCAGAATCTTTCCAGAACCAGAACTGTGCAGGGGAGACCCTCCATTCTGGAGAAGCTAAGACCAGGTGGTAAACGCTGCCACACGGCCTTGGGGAAAAGCTGCAGAGGATCCAGCTTGGAGGAACAGCTGCAGAAGCAGCCAAAGCAAGGACCTTCAGAAATCCAGAAAATTTTCTACAGTTTTGACTGGACTTGAAGAGTTTGCAGCAGGTACAGTGCACTCTCCTTTGGTTGAGGATATATATCTACAATCTGTCACTTTGGGTTGTAGTTTAGGAGCACCCTTGGACTCTAAACCAATGCTAAGATCTCACATAACAGATTCTGCAAGTAATGCTTTTTATCATCTTTGGCTGGCTAAGAGGCTACATCCCATCCTGGTGGATGACGGCCTGGCCTGTTATTCACATCTTTTGGTCACTTTTTGGAAGGAGTACCGCAGTGCAAGTACCTGGCTAAGAAACCTCCAACTAGTACAGAATAGTGCAGCACTTCTCCTCAGCAACACAGGCTACAGCGAGCACATCTGACCTATTCTCATTCTCCACTCTCTATTCTGGCTTCTCATAGAATTTTGAATCAAGTTCAAGGTATTGATCCTTATATTTAAGACGCTCCATGGCCTGGGCCCAGAATATATGAAAGATCTAAAGATGATGATCAGAGATGAAGACAGTGGTCAACAACTACACTTATCTGGCACAGTGGAACTCTCTACACTAAAGCTAATGCTTGTCTGTGTAGGAGACAGACCTTTCTCAGGGGGCTGGGCCATGCCTGAGGAATGAACTCTTCTAGGAACCAAGGACCATCACCACCTTCTGCTTCAAGTGCAAGGCATGTTTCTTTGACCTTGCCATCTCCAGTAAAACAAAACCTAGAACCCTACCAGAACAAGGCATTCCGTTATACATGCTTCTCTCACTGGGGAGAGGATTAGGAGCCTCCACCACATGACAGAGGTATAGTCTTGTTACTTAAGGTGGAAGTTACTGGAAGCTGCTTAGATACTATGGTGCTGAGCACAGTATAAGAACAGATTTAAAAAAAAACTATCTGCCCTGTGCTGATCAGTTGTTTGTGCCAACCCTCTCCTTCCCTCCGTCTCTTCATCTCAGCTTCATTTCACAAAATCTGTCCCATCCCATTTACTTCCCTCTCCTTCAATGTCCCCTCTTCACTTTTCTTTTAATTTAATTTACCCCCTCCTAACTAAAAGCACACCCAAAAATATTGTGGAACTAACATGACATCTGCTGCCATCATAGTTCACTCGGTTTATGTATTCTCTCCCTTTTGCCAATCCTGAGTCTGTCTTGTCTATTTAGATAGACACACTTTGGGACAAGAACTGTTTACTACTGGTTGTACAATGCCTAGCACAATATGGTTGATCCTTGGGCACTAGCATATTAAACAGGTGCTTAG